>NC_088888.1:71982050-72291425 GCF_037157495.1 Lathamus discolor | reverse complement strand
TCCTGAATTTTTTATTTTTTTTTTTAATTTTCCTTTTCAGAACAGAACAAATACCAGCTTCAGACTTCACTTCAGGGAACTCAGATCACTGTCTATAAAGGTTTTTCTAAGCGGCTTAAAGATGCATTTCTAACACAGAGTTTAGAATTAGGCGGCTAATTTGCTCTCTGGTATACACTGGTTCCTGGACAACATTCTGGATATGGAGACTGCCATGTACAAGCAGATGGAATTTTGTTCCTCTTCCCACCACCACCAAAACTATAACACAGAAGTGTTAAGATTCAGTACAATAACTGGTTAAGGCCAGATGAAAAATGTACTTATTGACTAACTTTACATTGGGCTTCATATATGTACTAAGGACACCCAGAAGCTTAAACTATAGTAGAATGAAACTCCAACACACAGCAGGAGCATAGGTAATATTCCCCCTCCTAGCGGGAGGTGAGTTTAGAAGACCCCCAGAAGCCTCTTCCAGCTACTGTTCCTATGATATTGTGATTGACTCTGTGGCAAGATTATTCCAGTTTTGGCTTTCAGATAGGTTCCTAAAACAATGTTTGTTATTTGTTATGCACATAAAGCACTGACCTGGAAACAGTGTTACCAAGTTACAGCAATTTAAAAATTACCTGGTTTGCTCCTATACAAAAAGACATCATGTCATGATACTACATACCCATATCCAACAGAAACATTCGAAGGCATTTCTAGGAGTTTTGCCTTCTTCAAAAGTCCAGCCTACTTGATTTTGGAAGATTATTGAGACACTGCCATCTGGATCAAATATGTAATAGCTTAAAAGGCAGGATGATCTTGCTTCTTTCATGCAAGGAACCTTCAGATGATGTTTATGTTTTTTACATAAAGTTGATATGTTTATTTTGTAGGATTTTGTTGAGAAACAAGCAGGAAGAAAGGAATAGATAAATCTTTATATTTGTGAATTATGAGCACTGTTGGAAACTGTTTCCATTTTTCAATATATAAACAAGGTCCTTACATTTGGAAAAATATTGAGGTGTATTATCTTATGATTTTGATAAAATTTAGTGTAGCTGATTTACACACATTGATTGTTTAGTGAGATTTGGATCACACCAAATACAAGAATAGTAATAACATTTTAACATATTTGTTTGTATTTGAAAAAAGAATATATTGTTTAGACAAGCAGTCATCCACATTAAACCCACATCTATGCCTATGTATTCTTCCATTATGCTGCATAAATATTCTTTAAGGAAGAAGTATGTAAAGTCTAAAGAAATCAGTGGGATTCCTTCATATATTGGTGTTTTTTAAGAAAGAGTCAGATATATAACCCTCTAACATAGGTAGTTTTGAATGCCTATTCTTTCAGTTCCAATCCAGACAAAAAAAGCAGAGTTCCCCTGAGTGCTAATCAGGTCTACCTAAGTCATCATTAACAGGTCTACAAACTAAAGTATAGCAATCCTCTTTCCCTACTCCACGCTGTGCACTCTCAGCCTCCATTTATTTTACACTGGTGTTTTTCCATCTGCTCCAAACTGTGTCATAAAATCTTCCTTCTATATGCATGATTCTGAGCCATTACAAGCAAATTCCATTTCTTAAAAGTATAATTTTACAGGAAGAAGTTAAACGGCAAATCACAATTTTTATGAGGAAAAGGCATCAATGTGTAGACACTAAGAGGAGGACTACACTTTAGAAAGTGAGAGAAATTATTTTACAAGAAAGCTTGGATCGTGGTTTCTGTCTTTCTGAAATAACTGGCAAGATGTCTATCTGATTACACTGGAATTAGGATCAGGCCCTTAAATATGTTGCTATAACTCTTCTAAATACTTCTAAAGCTTATGTTAGGATCTCAAATCTTGTCTGTCTACCTCAGGAATGAGAAGTATATTTTCATGGTGGTTAAATGTATATTTCACTGATTTAAAATGTGTTTTGCAAAGCTGTCCTTGTCACTTCTAGACTGATATATTTATATGCACTTTCCCCTTCCAAATTGTGTTTAGATAGCTGTAGGGAAAAAATAAAATAAAATCTGTCTTCACTGTTATGACATGTTGTGTATCTAGACAGAATTTTACTATTGTCACAACCTCGACTCTTTACTGAGAGAGTTATGAAATAATAATTTTATTTAAAGACTCAAAGCTCGACATTAAATTAGGGTATGACTGAAAATACCTAGGATAGTAAAGGCATCGCCACAGCAAGAAAAAATAAAACTAAACAAAAGCCTGCACACTTAAAAAATGTCTGGAATCTTCTTGCATACTTCTTTTATACAAGGGGCCAATATTGATTTTTTTCCCTTTCAAGCTGAAAGAAACTTCCTAAACAAAATCTAATGATCTTAATACCTCTTTGATAATGCAAAGTAAATAAATGAAATGTCCATAGTTAATTCAGTATCAAGAAACAAATGTTTAGTCAAATCTGCTGTCTTTGTTAAATGTATTGGACAGCATTGATTATTCACAACAAATGACATTAGAGAAAAACAAAAGCAATTACTCAGCTTCTATATCTTTTCTTGGTAATATGTTATAGCAGAATTAACTTTTAGCCATTCAATTGCTTTAAAAGAGCGGTGATGTTTTCTGAATTTTGACAATGAACATGAGGTGCTTCTCCACAGATAACCCCTGGAAACCGAGAAAATATCACACTTCACTTGGGAGCTTGATGTAGCACTAAAATCACTTTCAGCAATTCACCTAGCACCCAGTCTGTGCTAGGCTATATTTCTCTTTCCATAATTCCTTTCATTTGTCTATAAAATTCAATGCAAGGAGACCATGTGTCATATTTTGCTTTCTTCATATGTTAATTTGAAAATGCATCTCAAACTAGTAAGAACTTGTGAAAAGGTGAAATTACACTACTAAACAGATTACTTTCTGTTGAGTAGCACATAATATTATAAGGAAAATTAAAATCATCCAGGGAAAATAGAAACTAATAACACGTTTTTCACAATGTCCCAGTCTTTTTCATACTTCTGCAGATGGAGCACCTACTGCAGGAGTAAATATAGCAAACTTCAAGCTACATCCCTGTCTGCTACCATTCACACTCTGTGCCTTTTCCATCTTTGATAAGTACTGTCTCAATTTTTTTCTATTATTTCCCAGTTCCCCTTTGTTGCATTGTTAACAGTGGAAAAGTTCTCTTTTAAATTGTGAGATATGATCAGCAACTATAAAACTATCTCCCTCTCTGGCACTAAGCTACAGGGCAGAGGACCATGGCCTCGGCACCTCAGTGTAAGGTTCAGAGTTTTGAGCTATAGTCACTACTGTGCGTTTGAGCTTCTGCAAAATACTTCATTATTATGATCCTTTCCAAACCAGTGACTGATTGAAAGTTTTCAAAAGCTTTAGAGTGATTTTGGTGGAGGGAGTAAAGTACACTGGGATGAGAATATACCTTACCTACTTTTGAGATTTCCTCATTAGTCAGGAGTCCTAAAGGGATAAGATATGACACCTTTCTTCCTGCTTCTGCCTCCTCTGGAGTCCATCAAACTAAACTGAAAACTTAAATCTAGTAGACTGAGTTTTCTTTCCTTTCTACATGTCTCTCTTATTCTTCCCCACCTTTTTTTTTTTCTTTTTATTTTTCTCAGTAAACAAAAGTGAAATTTACCCAATGCATCTTGAACATAACAACACAGTTCTTAATCCTAACAACACAGTTCTTAATCCTTAATCTTTCATTTGCCACATATGTAGTTAAGTCAGAGGTGAATTTTGCCACTACTAATGAAAGAAAGCTGAAGCCCATATCTTTCTTCTGAGCTAATTTTCAACATGTCCAAAGCAGTTTCACAGTTATTTGTTCAACTGTCAATACATTTTTTTCTCTAGCTAAACTGTAATTCATCTGGAGTAAACAAGTATTAAAAAAAAAGCCAACCAAAAAAAAAAAAAAAAAAGTAGGATTTTAAAAAAGAAAAAAAAATCCAGAGAAATAAAATGATTTCATTATTTTTATATTATTTCAGATTTTGATAGGTGGTGTTAGATTTTAAAAAAATAATTTAAAAATCGCTCTCCAAAAAGCAATACCTGCGGAATGTGTTCTACCAATCAAGAACAGTATTTAGTAAAATACTTTCAGCCAGTAACTTTTCTGCTGTTGAGAAATCTGAAATACTTTCTTGCAACTATCAAGCAAATACATAAAGAACACTCCTCAGTGCTCTTCCAAGTCCTCAGTATTTCCTTTAGTGTTCTAGGAGGCAATCACAATTTTGAAACATGAGTTTAATTCTAATTTCTCTGTTATATTGACAGAAGAGCAATAAAAGCAACTGTGCTTTGAACCTGCAGTAAACTCATCTGGAAGACTGAAAACATTACAGCTCAAAGGTGCCCCCACAGAGAAATAAAATAAAACCAAGAAAATGTTAGAAGCAACATACTTATTTCTTCATGTGTATAAGAATTACTTCAACTTTCTGGACAAACGCCCAGTTACTTATTCACTGGATTATTTGTTAGGTTGCATACACTGATGATTACCACCCTCCGTTACATGCATCATCATGTAAAACAGCCTACCCTGAAATATGGCCCAGCTATTACAGCAGGCCAAAGAAAGATGCTTCTTTATGGTTTTAGTGGGGTTTTTGTACCTGGTCCATAATCCATAAATCATTAAAGACTTCTTACCAGCTTGCTTTGTAGTGACTCCCATAGATTCTGAATGAATTTTTTGTTGAGATCTAGTATTTGATGCAGGAGTGACAAAAGCTGGAAAGAAGTACATAATATCTTGAAAACAGGAAATGTTGAATCTACTTCACGATATCTGGATTCACAAAATTATTCTTTTTAATCTGCCTGGCCAATTGTCTTAAAATATTTATTTTATATCTTGCTTTGTAATCAGTATCTCTTAATTAAATCTCTAGTTGTACTTTGATTTTGCATAATTTCTATTTGTAGTTCTCAAATGTATGAATTGTTTAATATTATCTCATATTTTATTCTACATTCCAGTTCAAACATTATAGAATATTTACTGATTTGAACATTTCACTTTTTTATTTTTAAAAGAAAGGTGACCATACAGTTTTGGAATTTCAGAAACGCTCAATGTTTAATTAATTTTGAATTTGCTTGGGTTAGAGTTTTAAGCTACTTTTTTGGCCAGGCAGGGAACAATTCAAATCCTTTCTCTATTTAACATTTAGTTTTCTACTCTGGTAGAACTCAGTTGTCTATACACTTTGGTAGAACTCAGTTGTCCATGTAGCACATACAATTGTCAGACATTTAAAAATTAGCCTAAAAATTTATAATTTTTTTTTTCAACTGAATCTGAATTGTCTTCTGTTCCCTTTCTAGTCCAAACCTACCTTGAAATTTTGCAAAAACATTTTTTCCTCAGGGTTTTGTTTGCTTGCTTGGTTTTGCTTTGTTTTTTTGGGGGGGTTTGTATCTTGCACAAGTGCTGGATAACCTTGAACCTGTGCTTAAAATTTCTGTTTCCAGGAACCTGAAATCCATTATCACCTGAAGGCTCAGCCTTAATTACCTAGATCTTTAGATCATGGAAGTTCAAGTAAGTTTCCAAACTTCCTGCACTACATCAAATTACACTACATCCAAACCTATTGATGTTATTTACCTCCTGTGTCATAGGCCACAAAGTGAGATTCAGATCCGTATTCTGACACCAAACATCATTTAGGTTTTCTAAAATTTGGTGACTTTATATTATTAGTCTAAGCTCATGGTAGAAATCAAATCTGCAGAGTCAATGACATTTAGAACACAGAAACACAAACACGTTTCTAGTATTTTAAAACTTTAAGGCTACCTTGTGTTGTGGTTTAATCCCAGCCAGTAATTCAGCACCACACAGCCGTGTTTACCACACTCACCCTCCTTCCTTCCTCCCCACTCCATGGGTGAAAAACTGAAAGAACATAAACCCCACGGGTTGAGATAAGAACAGGCCAGTAACTAAGGTATAATACAAAATTACTACTACTGCAAATGATAAGGGAAATGATAAAGAGAGAAAATACAAAACTAAAAGGGGAAAGGAAAAAAAAGCAAATGATAAACGTAAGTGATGCACAATACAATTGCTCACTAACCACCAAGTGATACCCAGCTCGACCTAAACAGCAATTGCTCCCTTCTGAGTAACTCCCCCTAATTTATATACAGTGCATGACGTGCTGTGGTTTGGAATAACTCTTTGGCTAGCTTGGGTCAGGTGTCCTGTCTCTGCTCCCTCCTGGCTTCACGTGCTCCTCCTCACTGGCACAGCATGAAAGACTGAAAAGTCATTGATCGAAGTGCTACTTAGCAACAACTAAAACACTGGTGTGTTACCAGCGTTGTTCTCAGACTAAAGCCGAAGCAAATCACTGCATCAGCTACTAGGAAGGAGAAAAAAAAGAAGTTACAGCTGAACCCAGGACACCTTGTTAGGCCTCTGCCTTCCTCTCCAGAAATGCATCAGGGGTACTCGTGGATCCTGTGTCATTTCTCCCAGATCCATGCAAACAACTCAGATGCTCTGGGGTGTTTAAAATGACAGCAACCATCTTTATCTGGGTAAGTGAATTGCAACCATACTAGTTAGTCTGTTGAATCATTCTGTAGGTTCTCTAACTCCACTATCTAAGAAAGGGGAAAATGGAAGACCCAGGGAATTACAGACCAGTCAGTCTCACCTCTGTGCCTGGTAAAATCTTGGAGCACATTCTCCTGGACAGCATGCTAAGGCACATGAAAAACAACAAGGTGCTTGGTGACAGCCAGCATGGCTTCACTAAGGGGAAATACTGCCTGACCAATTTGGTGGCTTTCTATGATGGGGCTACAGAATTGATGGACAAGGGTAAAGCAGTTGATGTCATCCACCTGGACTTGTGCAAAACGTTTGACACTGTCCCACACGACATCCTTCTCTCTAAATTGGAGAGACATCAATTTGATGGATGGACCACTCCATGGATAAAGAACTGGCTGGATGGCTGCGCAAAAAGAGTTGTGGTCAATGGCTTGATGTCCGGCTGGAGACCGGTAACGAGTGGTGTCCCTCAGGGATCGGTGTTGGGACAGGTCTTGTTTAACATCGTCATCGCTGACATGGACAGTAGGATTGAGTGCGCCCTCAGCAAGTTTGCCGATTACACCAAGCTGTGTGGTCCGGTTGATATGCTGGAGGGAAGGGATGCCATCCAGAGGGACCTCAACACGCTTGTGAGGTGGGCTGATGCCAACCTTATGAAGTTCAACCATGACAAGTGCAAGGTCCTACACCTGGGTCGGAGCAATCCCAGGCACAGCTACAGACTGGGCAAAGAAGAGATTCAGAGCGGCCCTGCGGAGGAGGACTTGGGGGTGCTGGTTGATGAGAAAATGAACATGAGCCGGCTTCAGTGTGCGCTCGCAGCCCAGAAAGCCAACCGTATCCTGGGCTGCATCAAAAGCAGCGTGACCAGCAGGTCGAAGGAGGTGATCCTGCCCCTCTAATCTGCTCTTGTGAGACCTCACCTGGAGTATTGTGTGCAGTTCTGGTGTCCTCAACATAAAAAGAACACGGAACTGTTGGAACAAGTCCAGAGGAGGGCCACGAGGATGATCAGGGGACTGGAGCACCTCCTGTATGAAGATAGGCTGAGGAAGTTGGGGCTGTTCAGCCTGGAGAAGAGAAGGCTGTGTGGAGACCACATAGCTGCCTTCCAGTATCTGAAGGGGGACTATAGGGATGCTGGGGAGGGTCTCTTCGTCAGGGACTGTAGTGACAGGACAAGGGGTAATGAGTTAAAACTTAAACAGGGGAAGTTTAGATTTCATATAAGGAGGAAATTCTTTCCTGTTAGGGTGGTGAGGCACTGGAATGGGCTGCCCAGGGAGGTTGTGAATGCTCCATCCCTGGCGGTGTTCTAGGCCAGGTTGGATGAAGCCTTGGGTGGGATGGTTTGGTGTGAGGTGTCCCTGCCCGTGGCAGGGGGGTTGGAACTAGATGATCTTGAGGTCCTTTCCAACCCTAACTATTCTATGATTCTATGATTCTATGATTCTATGATTCGAATGTTACAAGTCAGTATATCAAAATGTCAAATCCTATCAAAAAAGTAAAAATACAGCTCTTGCTAATGCACGTTTATAAGAAAGGGGGTGATGGTCTCTTCACTGTAGTTTTAGTCCTTTACTTTTAGACTATATCATGAAATTAAGAGCTCGTATGAGATACTAAGAGAATGGCACTCACTCACACCCTTTAACAGGCTTCATACCAAAATGTGTGAAAGTTAGCAAACCATAATTTAAGTCTAAGAACTAGAGCTAATCAATTGTTCAATTGGTATGTCTTTAATTATTGATTTAGTTAATGCTTATTGCTTAATATTAATTAATATTTTAATTTTGTTTAATAATTAATACTCTTTATTAGTAGTTGATACTGACAAATTCAGCCAAAGAGAAGAGACTTCTAAGCTGTGATGCATATTTTATTAAGCCTTTTGTTACATGAGATGGAAACCAAACACACACTTCCCCTTCCCTCCCCACCCCAAGATATTATTTTATTCTGGGATCCATAATGAAGGGCTGATGATATTAAATCATTACTTTCTCTCTATTAAGTCACATATTTTTTCCAATACATGGTGACTTTACTCAGATATTTTCCACATTTCCATTAAAAACATTAATTTTTTCTTTACAGTGATTCTTTTAGGTTCAGCACAATCTTACTGTCCTCTTTCAATAGCAAAGGTAATTTTAGCTTCTGAACAAGATTTTGAACTAATTTTAGCATTAAGTGCTACTAAAATATATGGCCCAATGTTTATCTTGTCTTTTGCAGCATCAGTTTTGTATAATACATATTTTCCTGAAGCTGTTAATCTAATGAGACAATGCCTATTTTGCAATTTTACTCCAACTTTTTGGGAGTGGGAAACTAGTTTAATATAAAAGCTGCATGACTGACAACCAGTGTTATTTTGCTGCTTAGCAAACAATTGGGCCAAAATTTAAAATTAACCCAGGACAAGAGCTTGTCCTTCTGAGTTGTCATTCAGGGTAAGCAATCTGTTGAAAATGAGTTGGTTTTCCTGGCCCAATTCAATCCTATGTATGCGAGCTGTGTATTGTAACTGGTGGGAATCTTAATCCCCTTGCATCAATGAATGAGATCAGGTCACAACCTGGCTGTTATAATTCTTTTCCTGCAACTTGAATATCTTCCTGTAATTATAAAGCAAAAAATGTTAAAGAACTTGAGTACGATTTCCAGCTCTGGGACTTCCGACAAGAGGGATGTGGACCTGTTAGAATGAGTCCAGAGGAGGGGCACAAAGATTATCAGAGGACTGGAGCATCTCTCCTATGAAGACAGGCTGAGAGAGCTGGGCTTGTTCAGCCTGGAGAAGAGAAGGCTCAGGGGAGACCTTATGCCTGCTTTCCAGTACTTAAAGGGGGTCTAGAGGAAATGTGAAGGCAGATAGTGATAAGACAAGGAGTAATTACTTTAAAGTGAAAGATGGTAGGTTTATACTACATATAAGGAAGATATATAATAAGATAAAAATAACATGTATTTTTCACTATGAGGGTGGTGAGAGACTGACAGAGATTGCCCATAGAAGTTATGAATGCTCCATCCCTGGAAATTTTCAAGGCCAGTTTGGATGGGGCTTTGAGCAACCTCATCTAGCGGAACACAGGGGGGTTGGAACTAGATGATTTTTAAGGTCCCTTCCAACCCTAACCATTCTATGATTTTATTAAAGTGAGATATAAATCAAAAGATAAAACTAGTCAGACTAGCTTTTGATTGGTTGGATTGTGGTTTTAAAGCTGTGGTTATCTACAGAAAAAAAAATAAAATTTTCATTCTCTGTTTTTATTTCAAATTTCAGATATCATAAGATTAATATTTGAAATAGTTGTTTCTCTTTTTCTCATGTCTGACTGTACAAACACCAGAGATAGCTTTGCTATTTAAATGCAGTCAGTGTTTATTACTCTATGCATATATTGACAGTAATAATTAATCGTAATATTGAACATCATTAGAAGATTTTGAAAGAATATTAACCCCCCAATGACTAATATTCTTATCCTCTGTATATGGGAATTGGAGGCACAGACGAGAAAAGATTTTGTCCAGAATCTCACAGTAAACCAGTTACAATGAAAACTAGAACATAGTTTCCTTGACTCATATCTCTGTTTTAACCAGGAGGTGACCCTAACCGTGTGAGCAAAGAATATGAAACACACATATCCAAAATATGTATTTTTTTCCAGACAGAATGCTTTGTATACAACTGTTGAATTTAAAAAAGCAACAAGCAAAGTGTTTTCTCTTAATGGATAAATTCACTGTGGATAAGAGTGAGAGCAAAGGTATGGAAAGAGACATGCTTGTTTTAAAGATTTTTCTCTCAATGATGTCTATTATAGTGGTGTAAAACAAAAGAGGCCCCCTATCTTTAACCTTTAACTAATATCTATGTTAGAATACATTACAAGTAGAGTTAGGTGGATGACTACATATATAGCAAGGTAAATTTATTTAGAGCTAAGGTAAGACCTTGTGAAGAATATATTTGGAAATATAATTGTACTGTTTTTAAAATACTATATTCACTCACTGTCTCAAGCCCCAAGCAGCAATGAATTTATTGTTCCTTCACTGGAGACCCATTCATAAGATATATGGTGGCAGAAACATCTTTCAATTTTTCTTCAGAATTGGTCTATAGGGATACAGAACTACGCACATGAAATTTTATTGTTGGTTTTCTTACAGAATTTACCATGTAGTTTCCCCCTAGAGACCAGATAGTGACTCAGTCTGAAAACTCCATAGTTATATGATTAAGCTTCCTTTTTTTAAAAACATCTTTTTCCATATATATTTGTCTTTTATTTTTTTTACCCCAAGAATTATTCTAAGGAATGTTAAGTTACTTGGAGGACTACGGAGCAATAGAGCAAGGTATTCAGAATTTCGGAACAAGCTGTTTGCAGAAATAGGTTGTGATATAGTGGGAAAGTTTCTAATTATTTTAGTGGGCTTTTAAAAGCACATGGCTAAGTTCATAGAATCATAGAAAGATTTGGCTGGGAAAGGACATTTAAAGGCCATCTAGTCCAACTATCCTGCAATTAGCAGGCACATCTTCAACCGGATCATGTTGCTCAAAGCCACGTCTAATCTGACTTTAAATGTTTCCATGGCTGGGGTATCTACCTCCCTGCACAACATGTTTTAAGGTAAGAGTGTTTCAACACCCTTAAAAAAATTTCTTCCGCATATCTAGTCTGAATCTACACTCTTTTAGTTTAAAACCTCTATGCATTGTCCTATTGCTACCATTAAAAAGTCTGTCCCCATCTTTCTGATAATCCCCCTTTAAGTACTTAAAGGTCACCAAAAAGTCTCCCTGGATCCTTCTCTTCTCCAGGCTGAAGAACCTCAACTTGTCAGCCTTTCTTTATAGGAAAGGTGCTCCAGCCCTCAGATCATCTTCATGGCCTCCTTTATTTTTCCATAGAGGCATATGAGAAAGTGGATCTATTCGGATCCACTAAGATCAAATTTAGCCACAGTAACAAGGCTTTGGGTGACTGCTATCATGCATATTAATTAATCTAGGTAAAAGATGATACACTTAAATAAGATCAATGGGTTCAACATGCAACATCAGAAGTGCTTGAAGGTATATTCTGACTAAGCTTGTGAGATCTGTCCCAACATGCTCAATACACAAGTTATGCCATGTAAATTACACATGCTTGGGACCATCTTCTCACACTTAGCTCAGATTCTTACCGTAAGACAATCTTGGCCTCCACAAAAAAGCAGACACGTATGCTAGTGTCTGGCATGGGGATGATCCTTGGGCTCTGAATTGTTTAAGAGAATGCTGGTCGTATGGATCAAAATTTTGTCAGAAAATATTCACACAGTTTTATAGTATAGATGATTTAAGTCTCCCTGTGTGGAAAACAAATGCCTGCTTTCAAGTTAATTCACTAATAAAGACATTTCCAAAGAGATTTCAGCTGCCAGTATGTTCTCAGAGAGAGGTTTATTTGATGGTGAGAGTGTGCACATGGGTATTTCATTAACTTGCTGGAAAGCCATATTCCTGCTTGCCTTGTCATGTAATCATACATTATATTGTTACACATAAGTTTCTGTTCTGCTTTCACTCTCTCTTCTTGTTCCACTGTCAGGCTGTGTATTCTCTTGATACAGCTCTTTTGACACTTATTTCATAAGGGTAGGTGTAAACATTTCTCTTTTTTTGCCCAGTAAAATTGGTTCCCATCTTCCTTGGTCTTCCAAGAGGTAAAAAAAACCCAACAAAACAAAACGAGAAAAAAACCCAATACTATTAAAGAAAGAAAAACAAACAAACAAACAAACAAAAGTAAAAATAAACTATTTCATCTGAAAACAAAATTTGAGGAGTGGAAACAAGTGTAATTGTTACATAATTTTTAGTTAAGAAAGAAATGTTCTGTTAATTTCAGGTTTGAGTGTTGCTTCAGCTAACAGTTTTTAATGTGCTTCATATCTCAGTACTGTTGATTGACCTTGCACTTAGCTTTTTGCAATACAGGGCATCATACCAACTTATTTCAGAAAATAAAAAGAGCAAAAAGAGAAAGAAAGTACCTTTTTATACATGTACAGCAGCACTGAACTTATGACACCATGTCAAACTTAGCCCATGGCTATACTTGAACCATAATTAATCGTAAATGAAATCGCTGACATGAGGAAATGTAATTGCAGAATCTTCTAATTTATCTTGAAGACATTTTAGCTTCTAGGCTAAATTTTCAAAAGTTTCTAAATAAAACAGAATATTATAGATAGAGTTGGATGTGTTGTTCCAGCTGGTGCTGATCTAGGTTAAGAGGTGACTACAGCCTACTGACAGCTCCTCATTATTATCCCACACAAGTGCTGCCTGCTGTAGTTTGACACCTGCACCATCTGAAAGTATAACTACAGAGGTAACTACTTCCCACATCAAGTTCAGCTTTAGCAGTTCTAAAGCAAGTGTCATTTGTTTGCTTGATGCTGTTAGGAAAAAACCAAGGGTGCTGGACACTAGGTAGGATGTGTCTTAAGACCTTATCTGAATGAGGACATTGAACTAGTTTATAATAATGTCTGCTTAGTTAAATTAGTGCAGAAGGCTGTACAGACTTGTTTATTTCAATCTACACCTTTGAAGTGTAGACTCAATGGCTTTGCATCCAAGGTATATATAGGGGACTTATGAAAACGTTTTGATCCAACAGGCTGCTGGATCAAAAGCTCATACACTTTTTTCAAAATACTGATCCAGCATTATTGTAAACTTAAGAGGAATAGGTATCTCTAGAAGGCAAATGATCCCATTCCAAGAAATAAAAAAAAAATATTATTATTTGGAGGTATTATCTTGGAGGTATCCCATATTAGGTGACATGAATTCCACCGTTGAGGTGCTGAAGCTTGATGAATCACCAATTCTTCTCTGGAGGCTTTCAGTAGGATTTAACTTGAATACTCTTCATGAAAACAGAGGAAACTTTTGAGAGGATATTTATACTATAATCCTAAAGTTGAGGTACATTCAAGGCATTTGAATTGGGTGGGCTGGATCTCACCCCTAAATTTACTATTATATGCTCATTAAAATAATACAAGTGTACACATTGATGACAAACAATATTGAATGCATCTCTCAGAATGTTATACAAAAATTCTGAATGCTTACTCTCTACCAACCTAGAAAAAATTTGTATTAAGTGCTAAGCATAGGCTAATAAGAACCTAAAACCAGAAATCCTTCCCTGCAGGAAAGCACCAAACTCTCATTTTTTCAAAGACATAGAAAGGATTCACACAATTTAAGCTAAACTATGATGTTTTGGTATTTCTCATAATTTTTTAAATAGTCAGTTGTAAAGGATTAATCTAGAATGATGTACTTATTCTCTTCATTTTAGTGGAAGAGTCTATAAGCCTCTTTACAAGGCAGCATCTCTTCTTAGCAATGGAAAGTAGCAATTAGTTCCTTGCTGGCGCAGACATAAACAAAGAATTTAACCTCTGTATTTACATAAAGTCACATGCAAAAAAAAGGAACACACAGAGGCACATGTACAGGGGAAAAACATGATAGGTCGATAAGCAATTTTGAGAATCTAAAGAACTTTAAACTTGGCAAAATGAAAGTCTGATGTGCTACGGTTGCTGTTTACAAATACAGAGGGGTAAACATGGGGAAGGAAAACTGAATAGAAGTTCCAGATTGAGTTACGCCAAAGATAGGATGAGCAGAGATCTTCCTACAAGGCAGAGATTTAGTAAGTCTACGCTTGGCATAGGACATCAGCTGCCAGAAGTCAACAGTTAAAGAGTTTTTAGAAGCTACCTTAAATTGCGTACCTGCACAAGACTAGAAGCAAGTAAACACCATCCTGCATCAGTGAGAGATTCCAGCACAGACATATACTTTCCAGAGAAGCAGCATAATCTTAATACAATTGAAGTTGACCTGAGCTCTATTTGCTACATATTGACCCTGAGACAATATGTATTCATCCTAACAGAATTTGAATAGCTTGCCGAACTTGGCCCTAGACTTCTCAGTTTGTGTCACCATCTGGAAGAAGCTGTTTAGAGGGGAAGCCCGCAAAATTGTTCCTCCCCAGTAGAAGGAACAAATGGAGAGTCAGTCATGCTACTGCAGTGATATGATTGCATACAGGCCCTGATTACTCAGACAATATGTTGCTAGATGATAACATGAAAGCCTTATGTAGACAAATACAGTGAAAACACTGCGCTCTTATACTATTTCTACAAGAGATATTATTTTTCACATGAAAATTATAGTAAAAATATAAAAGCACTGTCTTTGCCAGTGGCGTGATATCTTCTTGCTGGGACAAAAAGCCAAAAGAGAAACAAGGTGACAATCCAGCAATTTCTCATAGTGACCTTTGAAACATTAGATATATTGGCACTAATCTGACTGAGACACTTTCATCCATATACAGTACAGCTTTGTTTCACTCTGCCACTCGCGACTAATGGAACTAGCCTACAACTGTGTAAATAAATTACGGAGGTTTAAGGAAAGCCATGCTGCGTTCTAAACCACAGTTTTCATTCTCCTTAATTGAGCTCAGTACCTGGTAGTTCATTTGAAAATAACCCTCTTTCCTGTGCTCTAGAGGCTGATGGCACCTCTTTTTGGCTTTTTTTTTTTTTTTTTTTGCTTGCCCGGGGCACTTGCTGCTGCTTCATTTTAAATTTGCTCACCTGCTGTGAAAAGTCTAAGCAAAATTGTTTAAAAAGTAAGATTCCTGGTTTCAGTGCCATGCAAATGATATCGAAGTCAAACCTTGGATGACCCTGGCTTAAACGCCAAGTCTAACCTTCTCTGGGTGATTCATTAGTGGAATCTCAGAGGCCATGAGCTCTGCTCTCCCCCAGGGGACCACCTGCCTTTGTCCATATGGAGAAAGTCTTTCTGAAGGAAGATCTGTTTAATACCTAGAACAATATAAACTTGACATTGTCTTTAATCACAATCAAGAAGAAGAGTTGATATTGATTAAATACCATTAAATACCATTTCTGTGTAGTTGGTAAGATGATTTCATATTATGAATCATGTCTCAGACAGCCTTCTGCCTGATAAAACGTCTCAAATCATGTCAGTTTTTAAAACTTTTCTCCAGTGGTAAGCTTGCAGTGTTTTATCAAGATGCTTGATTTGTCCAGATGGAGTGCAAGCTCCTTCACAAAACCCATTATAGGTGCAAATATGAGACTAAGTGGGATGGGGGTTGCTAAGAAGGAGCACAACCTGAAGCTGTACTGTTTTGAAAAAAACTACAGTCTATAATTGGAATAGAATGAATTAAATTCATTATGGTGTGAGTCCGTCAATATCAGTGGAGTTATGCATGTAATAACATTATATGAAGAAAACAGTTTGCCTTTCCTTAACACAAGTTATTTATATTTCCCCAATTGTATCTGAATTAAAATCAATGAGGTTTCTATTGAATAACCAAGTAGATTTTCATCCAACATCCTCTTGTACCACAGCCATTTAGAAATTTGTGAGCTCTTTGTAAGTTGTTAAACTCAATGAAAATAATATTAACCATTTTGATTTTTGCACATATATTCTTGAATAAATGAAAAAATGTTAGTGTCTTTCTAATTTTTCAGGGATCCATCCATATATACTTTTATTATTCATAGATTTTTTCCTCATGGCCAAAGGATATCAGAGATATCCAAAATCAGAGTGAGCTGCAACTGAAGTATCCTCTAATGTCATGTTTTATGAAGAAAATCCTGATTGCAAGAAGTATTACGCTATTTTCCCAGAACAAGTAATCTTTTTCAGTCTCTAAAAGAAGTTCAGTTGCTTGCTAAGAAGAATGGTAGTCATGCCACAGTTATTTAAAAACTTGTCTTCACTCCTCTGCCAAGTAAATCAAGCAGTGGTAAGTAATCTAAAAAGGGAAACAAAGAGTTTGTCTGTGTACACTGAAAGTGCTGTGTAAGCATCAAGCTGGCAAATTCTAGTGTCATTAGTCTTTTTCTACAGGGCTTCCTGTCACCATCTCTGTGTTGGTGACACATACTCAAGTCTGCACTGAGAATGAAGAACCACTTCGCATTGTTTTGAAATCTGTCTGGCTTTATGGTTGAAAAAATTCTCCTTTTTACCCTGGCAAATCAAAACAACTGGATGATAACAGATCATACATTTAGCTAGTAGAATGTTTTTTACCCTTCTGCTTCCCAATGTATCATAGTTCAGTTCTTGTCTACTTTAAAAAATATTCACTATAGCTTAATACAAACATGTTAAAGTTTGGCAAGTCTTCAAGCAAGGCTATATGAAAACAAAGGTACATCTGTTTCATTTCCATTTACTGGATGCATACTCTAGTTCATCCCTTTGTGTCCTAAACTTTTTTTTTTAGTTGCTGCTACCTAAAAGTAGTACAAATTGAAGTGCTTAGTATCTAGCTTTTAATGGTCTTTTTATTAGTCAAAAAAGCATGTAAGTACTATGATTATAATGAATTATAAAATGTAGCCTTTTCCCCAGTCCTTCATCAGGCTGCTCTATTCTTTCCAAGAATGATCCATTTTAGTCTCCCATGTGGAAGGGTAATGTAAATATCACAGCAAAAGCAGCAGCACAAAATGTGTTAAAATCCTAGAATGATACCAATGGGTGGATTACCTATGTAAAGTACTAAATTTCTTTATTTGCATTGTGCTGTCAGAGCTCACACCATTCAGGAAAGTTTAATTGAAGATGATTATTGGAACACATGAGCCATAGGATAAAAATTATATTATTCATGATGTCAGATAGGTAACCTGGGCATCTCTGAGTCTTGAAACAAAGTCCATTATTACTCTTACATACTAAGAAATATTCATTAAAATATTTAAAAGCAAAGTAGACAGATTTTAGGAAAAATGGAAACTAATCACACCCTGGTAAAACAAGACCATTCAGTAACTGAAGAAGCTAGAGGAAGTTTTCCTTTCTCAGGAGATATATCCAAGCTTCATTATGGAAAAAAAAAAATAATACATGCTTATCGTCAAGTCTGTCCATTAAACAAAACCATATTGCCTTGGAAACAGAAATATGCATTGGTCATGAGTAAGCCAAAAAAATGAGGTTCTGGGGAGGCAGCACATGTTTCCTCAACCTATCATCAGAATCCCCACTGCATGGCCAGAACAGTGAAAGAATGAAATTAAGTTAAGCAAAGTTATTCCATGCATAAAACTTGAGAATATCAGGCGTTATATTTGATCCTCCACCTCCTGGAAAGATAAACAAACAAAAAATGTAACAATGAGTAAATGCTCAACAACATTTCACAAGATTGTCACTTAATTTTTTTGTGTGAAAATGCTTATCTGTGACATAGATCAGTCAAAGTTAATACAGACAATAAATACAAAGACAAAAAAATCATTTGTCTTATTTCAGTATGTCTTGGTGAGTGCAAAGATCCAAAACATCAGAGAAGATTAAAGGGATTAGCAACAAAACCCTGGTCTCCATTTCTTTGGTAAATTATTCTTTCCTGTGATTTATATTTATACCATGAAACATTTATTTATAAATATCTATAGATATTTGTCAGTGAATATCACTCCTGCTGCAGGAGAAAGTCAAGTTCGAGATCATCTAAGGAACCTCTCAGTGGATAAGGAATTGGCTGGTCAATGGCTCAATATAGAACTAGAGATCAGTGATGAACGGTGTTCCTCAGGGGTCAGTACTGAGGCAAGAGCTGTTTAACATTTCTGATGGCAACATAGAGGGATTGAATGCACACTTAGCAAATTTGCCAATGTCACCAAGCTGTGTGATGCGGTCAACACACTGGAGGGAAGGGATGCCATCCAGAAGGACCTTGACATGCTTGAAGCCTCATGAAGTGCAAGGTCCTACACCTGGGTCGAAGCAATCCCAAATACAACTACTGGCTGGGCAGAGAATGGATTGAGAGCAGCCATGAGGAGAAGGACTTGGGGGTGTTGGTTGATGAGAAGCTCAACATGAGTTGGCAATGTGTGCTTGCAGACCAGAAATCCAACTGTATGCTGTTGCAAATTTACCCTCTTTCAGTTTAAAGCCATGTCCCCTTGTCCTATTGCTACATGCTGTTCTAAAAATTCCCTCTCCAGATTTCTTGTAGGCCCCCTTTACTGCACTGGAAGACTTCTGTAAGGCCTCCCCTGTGCCTTCAGTTGTCCAGGCTAAACAAGCTCAACTCTCTCAGCCTGTCTTCATCAGAAAGGTGCTCCAGCCCTCTCTCTTTGTTAATCAACAAGAAAACTTACAGAAATATAGTTAATGGGACCAGGCTAGATGTTGAATGAAGTAAAACTCATAACACAGGCATATCTTATGCAGTCCAGAACACTGAATCACAAAGAGGTCAGAGAAGCCAAGGACGAAGTTTCCATTCTGCTTAAACTCCACTGTAGTTAACATTGTAATTTAAAATTAAAATATATTCATTTTATTGAAATGTTTTTAAAAAGTGATAGTTCTCTATAATCTTTGCTGCTTTAACCTGGTAAAAGAGAAAGAATAAAATTAACTGAGTAGACCACATTTCATAAAACATATTGTTATTGAATTAGGACATGTATCTATGGTGAGATTCAAGATACCACTTTAAAATGCCATTCTTTGACAGTGAAATGTCGAACTAGCTGCAGCTGGAAAAATGCTTCAATGAAGGTAAGTTATAATGGTTCATTGTGCTTTATGGCATCTCTTTGTAGAACATAATTCCAAAGAAAGAAATCTGTGTGTAAATTGACAAGAATTATAACCTAATATCTGAAGAAGAAAGTTTTTTTTTCTGAAGACCTAGTCTGTACACAGTACACATTTTAACAGGGTTTACTAAAGATTAAGTCTACTCTGGTTCCATAGACTAGACCCAGCCCTTTAGTTTAGCTCCCTCTAAAAGGAATCCAGTTTATGGATTTAATAAAGTGAATCAAAGTATAGATAGTGGAAATTCGCTTCAGAAGCGTACTTCCTATCTAAAATGCTGCATGATATTGATATTCACAGAATCACAGAATCACAGAATCCCAAGGGTTGGAAGGGACCTAAAAAGATCATCTAGTCCAACCCCCCTGCAAGAGCAGGGTAACCTACAGTACATCACACAGGAACTTGTCCAGGCGGGCCTTGAATATCTCCAGTGTAGGAGACTCCACAACCCCCCTGGGCAGCCTGTTCCAGTGCTCTGTCACTCTTACAGTAAAGAAGTTCTTCCTGATGTTAACGTGGAACTTCCTATGCTCCAGTTTACACCCATTGCCCCTTGTCCTATCACTGGATATCACTGAAAAAAGCCTAGCTCCATCATCCTGACACCTACCCTTCACATATTTGTAAACATTGATGAGGTCACCCCTCAGTCTCCTCTTCTCCAAGCTAAAGAGACCCAGCTCCCTCAGCCTCTCCTCATAAGGGAGATGTTCCACTCCCTTAATCATCTTTGTGGCTCTGCGCTGGACTCCTTCAAGCAATTCCCTGTCCTTCTTGAACAGAGGGGCCCAGAACTGGACGCAATATTCCAGATGCGGCCTCACCAAGGCTGAGTAGAGGGGGAGGAGAACCTCTCTTGACCTACTAACCACTCCCTTTCTAATGCACCCTAAGATGCCATTTGCCTTCTTGGCCACAAGAGCACATTGCTGGCTCATGGTCATCCTCCTATCCACCAGGACCCCCAGGTCCCTTTCCCCTTCACTACTTTCCAGCAGGTCAACCCCCAACCTGTACTGGTACATGGGGTTGTTCTTCCCCAGATGCAAGACTCTACACTTGCCCTTGTTAAATTTCATCCAGTTTCTCCCCGCCCAACTCTCCAGCCTGTCCAGGTCTCGCTGAATGGCAGCACAGTCCTCTGGTGTGTCAGCCACTCCTCCCAGTTTTGTGTCATCAGCAAACTTGCTGAGGGTGCACTCAGTTCCCTCATCCAGGTCATTGATGAAAATATTAAACAGCACCGGTCCCAGCACCGACCCCTGAGGAACTCCACTAGTCACAGACCTCCAGCTAGATTCTGCGCCATTGACCACAACTCTCTGCCTTCTTCCTTTCAACCAGTTCTCGATCCACCTCACTACTTGATCGTCAAGCCCACACTTCCTTAGCTTATCTATGAGGATGCTGTGGGAGACAGTATCAAATGCCTTACTGAAATCAAGAAAAACTACATCTACCGCTCTACCATCATCCCTCCACCTAGTCACTTCCTCATAGAAGGCTATAAGGTTGGTCATACATGACTTCCCCCTCATAAAACCATGTTGGCTGTTCTTAATGACCCCCTCATCCTTGATATGCCTAGTGATGGAGTCAAGAATAAGTTGTTCCATCATCTTTCCAGGGATGGAGGTAAGGCTGACCGGTCTATAATTACCCGGGTCCTCCTTCTTGCCCTTCTTATAGATTGGTGTGACCTTTGCCATCCGCCAATCCTCAGGCACCTCGCCCATTTCCCACGACTTACCAAAGATGATGGAAAGTGGCCTAGCAATGACCTCCGCCAGCTCCCTCAGCACCCGTGGGTGCATTCCATCCGGACCCATCGATTTACAGATGTCCAGTTTGCATAGCTGATCCCTAACCCAATCCTCATCTACCAAAGCAAACTCCTCCTTTGTCCTGACTCCTTCTGGGGCTATTTGTGTCTCAAATTATACTAAAAATTGAGAAATGGTAAAACTCATAACTAAAATGTTCTAGTTAAAAGATATTTGAGTGTAGCCTGGCAATGTAGCACCTCATAGGTACTACAAATGTCACTCCACTGTTCTTTGCCCTTTATATGCTATCTATGGACTGTATATGTACTGTATTCTTAGAATAGTCTACATTTTTCATGACACAGACACTAGTGATTAAATTAGCTTGTTTAAGGTGGCAGCTTCTGCAGTTAATAAAGCAGTTAGTAGTACATCAAGTCCAACAGAGTGGGTCATGTTAATGAATCAAAAGAAGAATTTTAAATTCCATCTGATCCAATGTAAAATGCTACTTCTTGTCTTTATTTATATTCTGATGAAATCTTTTTACATGAAAAAATAAGCTTTCATGAAATGCATTTAAAAGAATGTGCATAGTAGCAAACTTATCTTTATATTTTTAATCATGCTTAATTTGTTTCTTATAGATAAGCAACATGATTTTGTCAGTTTAGGAGATAAACAAGTGAAAACTGCTTGCTTTTTGTTCCCTGAATAAGTAATAAGTTCAGTCAATAAGAGCTGACTCATTGTCAGTAACAGTAAAAAGAAGTTGAGTATTGGGGTTTGCTTGAGCATGTTAAAGAAACCCTGGTGTTAGTTGTGCTTTTAAAGGGCATATTTCCTAGGTTTATGTTCACTTTTCTTCAGAATACTAACTTAAACCTAAAGGTTGTCAAAAGAAAAAATTAACAAACTGAAATAATAAATGTGGGTCAGAGGAAGTGGACCCTTTCCTCCAGTTACCTACTGGCACACTCTCACACTGCATCCCACTGCATGCATGCCCCACCATTTGCATTGCAGTGTAAACACACACTTGAAAGTGAGTGTAAAACATCTTTTCTACTCTTCTGCGTTATACCTGAGCCAAGTAAGTGACATGTCACGTGCTGTGAGCTAGTAAGTAGTGCAGGCATTATTGATCTTTGTGAAAGCTGAAACTCATAATGAATCCCACCCACAGTGTGTACGAACCCATCCTGATCCACTGGGGCAGTGTGTGTGATTAAAAGCTAAAATCCATACAAACGAGGATGCACAGACGAATGGCCACAAGACATGCAACCCCAGCAAATTTGAAAATTGGGCCCTTGACTTCTCTATTCCCAGGGCATCCCAGGAGGGTGTCAGCCTCCAGGGCTGGGCACAACACTCATCAGGAAAAAGCAACTTAGCAGAGTACCTTACAGATTGCAAGTAGCTATGGGGAATGCATATTCAACCTAAATATTGGCTACACCTACAGATAGGGAGCTGTGGCAGGTTCACCTCTATTGGTCTTTCAGATTTTGTAACTCCTAACGAAACTTTTATTAAAATAATATAATTAATACACAAAACAGATTGGGTTGTCAAAAATCATTAAACATCTCAAATCAGATTTCTGCGATTAATTATTGCAGCACTGTTTTGATAGGACACCTGTCTTACTTGGGGGCTGTACATTTCTGCGGTGATCTGCAAGAAAGCATACTTTTTTTCCTGATCAAAAAATCATCCATGTAAGACTGGTAAAGCAGTATAAACAGTTGCTAGTTATGATTAGCCTACATACCCCTTGAAGAAATCTAAAGTCAGGTACATCCCTAGGAGCAATGACTGCTGTAAGGTGAATGATACAATAGTTTGGAAAAAGCTAAGTTTAAAATGGTGTTAGGAATACCAGAAGACGAAATGCTCAAGGAAAATCTCTCAGTGTAATGTGGCAGTGAAAATAGAAAATGCTGTTCCTAGGCTACATTACAAAAAAAACCCTAACTCTAAATCAGCCAGGAAAGAGATCAGAAAATTAGTTTCCGACATCTCAAATTAGTTTTCCAACACATTGTATTCTAAAACAAGTCTTGAATCTTTGTTAGTGGAATTAAATTATTTCTTAGACAGAGTATAGATGATGGAAGCTTCCAAGGCTGTTGGACATTGAAGTGAAAGGGAGTTTATCTGAGCTTCCACACTACTGTAATAAATATTTAAATATTCATAAACTGTAGAACAGTATCAACAGAGACAACATAGAACATCTCTTCCATGCTCAGACTGTGTGCCTCATAACTTCTGATAAGTGGGAGCTGTGGTTTCATGTTTCCTTAGGCAGAAGTGACACTGCAGCTAGCTGAGAATTTTTGTTCCTAACACATAGCTAAAAATAGGATGCCACATCCTGTCCTGCCAGTCTAACCCCTAATAAAAATGATCATTATTTTACTTTAAATCCTTGGTGTGTTAAAATTGCGTAGGTGAACTGTTCTAAGACAAGCAAACTCTTTTATTTCCAGTGAACTGAAAATATTTTTGTTTACCTCTGCTCGGAATGTGGTGTCATCATTTGGCCTAAATGAGACTATAACAGGAAAACTTTCTCTCTGGAGCTATTATATGACAGCTCCAAGAGAGATCATTGTTCTTAGAAAGCACATCTTGTGAAAAACTACAAGAATCTACATCAGCAAAGATTATGAGATGACAGATTCAGATTAGTGATTTTTACATGATCCATAAACAATGAGGAGTTAGAGTGCCTTCCAGAAAAGGCTTTAAGAGAATTCAGTGGCTGAAAGAGAAGCTAGAAAACAAAAAAATGTAAATGAATGGAACTATAAAAAAATTACATATTTTTGTCATTCAGGACTGTAACTGCTTTAAAGGGAAAGTGACGCATCCTCTGTCACCTTGGAACTTTGATTCAAAATTGTTCTGTTTCAGTTGCATGTTGCTGTACTTGATACCAACGTTGTTGAAACAGAGAAGTACGTCTCCTGGCCTTAAAACCTGAAATCTAAAATCACTTCAAAATAGCAAGGCATTAATGTTCTTACAGGCCAGGAGGATTTAATTCATATCTAGTTGAAAAAGCTTTTCGGTGTTATAATTTTTATATTTCTAGTATGGAAAATCAAGGTAATGTATCCTCCTTGTTGTGTAAGGAACCATACTGTATGTCATGCTTGCTAGTAGTATTTAGGACCTGCATCAGAACGATTATGATAGATGAAAAATAATGACAAACAAACAGACGCATTCTCTGTCTTAGAGAACTCTCTGTGAGGTACAGACCTTTGAATAAGTTGCAAGTCATTCAACTCACAGACAACACATGAAATTTAAGGAAATGCTTGTCTATCCATCTGGACAAAACAAAACAGTGTTGGCATGCCTTTAATCCTTGGTCCCTTAGAGACAACTTTTTATGATATGCTTTGTGAAAATCTAAATAGTTACAAACTGAAGGCTCTTTCATGTGGTTTACACTGATAAATGTCTTTTGTGGAAATTGATTTATCACCTGCTGAACACTGGAAAAGGTATTGTTTGCTGAGCAAAAAGAAGAATCAAGTCTTCATTTAAAGATTAAGATGGGCTATATTCCTTTTATTTTACACTCTGGGATAGGTGTCTGCAATGCATGCAACATGTTTTGTTAACTGAAAGATTTTTAATCCAGAACATAGCTGCTGCTGAAAAATGCTAAGATTGTAAGCGAAAAAATATCATTTTTATATTACTGGATTCACAGCTAAGAAGGCTGAAGGTGTCCATGTCCGGCTGTAATCTAGAGGCATAAGTATGTAAGGCATGCCACCCTTTTATTTTCAAGTATAGGAACATGAAGGATTTTTCTTTGTAGTGAAAACCACGTGTTCAGAAATACTTAAATTTTTCTTTCCCTTTTTTTCCTTAATAAGATGCCTGTCTTCTGGGACCAAGTTCAGTTGCTGATCTTTCTCTATGAAAGTAATGAATATTTTCTGATAGCAGTGATGTTGACTCACAGCTGATGGAATCTCCAACTCAGCTAAATTGTATCCCATGCTATTTATTTACTGATATTTCTCTTTCAATTATTAATGATCTCACAATTGCACTAAGAAAAACAATTTAAAAAGTGATGGAAGCTCTGCAATCAGAAGTATAACAAATAGTAGGACCAGTGAAAGAAAACATCTCAGCAGGATGGTGTGATGGAGATGAGCATTATTTTTTGTTAATCAAAATCAAATCAAGTTGTGGCTCTGCCAATAACCACTGCCAGTGTCCTGGGGCAGAAGAAAAGAAGCAAATACTGCAGAATTCAGAAGACTGTTTTACTTGCTGTGAACATATCTAATGGACTATTGGAATCTATTTTAAAAATTACAGCCTGCTTTTGACCTTATGAAACCACACTTCTCAATGCTCGAAATTCAATGCAGTTAATTAATTAACTTTGGTGAGTCAGCTGCATAGTAAATGAATACAGATTAGACATTTAAAGAGTATTCTTTAAAAATTCGTTGTACAATGCAAAATGTATCTGGAGTTAGTGGAATGTCCTACAGAATTGAATAGAGATAATATGATGGGGTTTTAGTATAGATAAATGACTCTTATAGTCTACAAAATTTATTATTGTATTCTTTTTGTGTGAGAATTTTTAAACTTGTGTTCAGATTTTTAATTGCAATGTTTTAATTATGATTATGATTTGTATAACTAAAAATACATAATATAGTCAAGTGATTTTAAATAAATATTTGACAATTTATAAATATTAAATAAATATTATAAATAAATAAATAAATAAATAAATAAATAAATAAATAAATAATATTTGACAATTTGCCAAGTGCAAAGTCCTACACCTGGGTCGGAGCAATCCCAGGCACGGCTACAGACTGGGCAAAGAAGAGATTCAGAGCGGCCCTGCAGAGAAGGACTTGGGGGTGCTGGTCGATGAGAAAATGAACATGAGCCAGCAGTGTGCGCTCGCAGCCCAGAAAGCCAACCGTATCCTGGGCTGCATCAAAAGCAGCGTGACCAACAGGTCGAAGGAGGTGATCCTGCCCCTCTACTCTGCTCTTGTGAGACCTCACCTGGAGTATTGTGTGCAGTTCTGGTGTCCTCAACATAAAAAGGACATGGAAGTGCTGGAACAAGTCCAGAGGAGGGCCACGAGGATGATCAGGGGACTGGAGCACCTCCCGTATGAAGACAGGTTGAGGAAGTTGGGGCTGTTCAGCCTGGAGAAGAGAAGGCTGCGTGGGGACCTAATAGCAGCCTTCCAGTACCTGAAGGGGGCCTATAGGGATGCTGGGGAGGGACTCTTCGTTAGGGTCTGTAGTGACAGGACAAGGGGTAACGGGTTAAAACTTAAACAGGGGAAGTTTAAATTGGATATAAGGAGGAAATTCTTTCCTGTTAGGGTGGTGAGACACTGGAATGGGTTGCCCAGGGAGGTTGTGAGTGCTCCATCCCTGGCAGTGTTCAAGGCCAGGTTGGATGAAGCCTTGTGTGGGATGGTTTAGTGTGAGGTGCCCCTGCCCATGGCAGGGGGGTTGCAACTAGATGATCTGGAGGTACTTTCCAACCCTAACTATTCTATGATTCTACGATTCTATACCATTTCATTGCCCCATTTATATGAGAGAATAATCTCAGATATTCCTGTTTGACAAACCAAATTACAGAAAACAATTTAATCTGAGTCTTTTTCAAAATCTTCAAAGTACCTATGTATTCTCAGATAAAATTTGCTTTCACCCATCTGCTTTTTCAAGGTGTTTTCCCATGCAAAGAAATATAAGGTGATAAACCTTTGCACCTGTATGGGCGATGTCAGGAACAGTGAAAGAAATCTCAGGCTAGTCACATAATAATTTCCAGAAGCAGCTTTTCCACTGTTCAATGTTTTAGCTGATTGACGTATTAATGCTTGCATTAAAAAAAAATGTGAGTATAGATTGTAACAAATATTTTTAGCAGTGCATATTTTAGTCCTTAAAACTTCTGTAGATGTATAACATTTTGCCTCATCCTACATTGTAGATCATCACTTTTCCAAGTTTTCTGGCTAAACCACCTGGCTAAATAGCTTAAGTGTTTTGGGAGAAGATATAGACTCTCTCCATTCCCTCCTTAACAGTATCACCAATCTTTTAAACCAAATTGGACCTATTTCAAAACAGTGGTTTGAATGTTGCGCTCTCATTCTTTTCCAGATCAAGAAATACACTCCATTGAAAAAAATATGTTTGTAGAGGGATGAACAAGCTCTGAGTCTTTTGTACCTTTAGAGAGCTCTAAACGTCGAGCTTTTTAACTTAGATAAGTGAGTTGTCTCTTTTTGTCACATTTAAAATGAAATTGTTTGCAAATGGGAACAGAAACATACTTTATTAAATAAGCACAGAGAATATCATCAAGACTGAATCCTTCAGCAGGAAAGTCACTGCAAGAAAGACTGTGTTGTGGACAGGGTTTAAATGCAATCTAGTCATAGAGCTAGTCAGATTTATTAATTGCAAAACATTAGACACATGGGAATCTTTGACTGCAGCAAATCAGGAAGAGATTATCCACAGAGATTAGTGGCTGATTGACTTCTTAACAGAATCAAACTTCAGCATGAGCTCTAGTTTCCAGCTGCCTCTTACTGCAATTCTTTCACCTCCTCAAGCATCTTTTGTTAATTTCCCTAGTATTTCTAGCTTCCATTTACATAAACTATCTTTGCAGTGAATAAAGAGACATTAGCTTTGGCCACTGGGTCCTCATTGCTGATGAGCTGAATGGGCCCATGGTTTCTGAGACTCTGCAGCTCCAGGTGTGTTCAAGTTGCATCTGTGTACCCTGTACAGTGTGGTCAGACATCAGTCCTTTAGTCATTGGAACAAAAGATTAATGAGAAAAACTGACAGACAGAAGTAGACTGTGTGACTACACACTTCATTTTCTTACATAATAAAGCTAACATCTCAGACAGTTAAAGGGTACTTCAAAAAATAGCAGCTGACATGCACAATTTGAGAACTGCATTTTTACTCAAGGTCATCTAAATTTCACAGAAGTCCCTACAAGGTTTCTGTTTTGGGTCAGGGACTAAACTATTTCTAGGAATGTGCTCTAAGGTTTTTACGGATGTTATAGAATTTCGCAGTGTTAGTACTGCTTCACTTTCAGTTATGGCGGTTTGCTAGAGTGCGAAAATTACCAGCCCTTAGTAATGCTTGACCTGTGTAAGAGCAGATTTTATATATCTTAAAGAATTTCTGGTTTCTATTTCCAGAACTGCTATTATTATTACTATTGAAAATATGGCAGGGATAGTCTGTATACTGTTGGCTGAAAAATATATCATGTATATTAGCAGACTTTGGGCTATTGAAACTTTGTAAGAGTGAGATTAATCATAGAATAGCCAGGGTTGGAAAGGACCTCAAGATCATGTAGTTCCAACCCCCCTGCCATGGGCAGGGGCACCTCACACTAAACCATCCCACACAAGGCTTCATCCAACCTGGCCTTGAACACCGCCAGGGATGGAGCACTCGCAACCCCCCTGGGCAACCCATTCCAGTGTCTCACCACTCTAACAGGAAAGAATTTCCTCCTTATATCCAATTTAAACTTCCCCTGTTTAAGTTTTAACCCGTTACCCCTTGTCCTGTCACTACAGTCCCTGACGAAGAGTCCCTCCCCAGCACCCCTATAGGCCCCCTTCAGGTACTGGAAGGCTGCTATTAGGTCCCCACACAGCCTTCTCTTCTCCAGGCAGAACAGCCCCAACTTCCTCAGCCTGTCTTCATACGGGAGGTGCTTCAGTCCCCTGATCATCCTCGTGGCCCTCCTCTGGACTTGTTCCAGCAGTTCCATGTTCTTTTTATGTTGAGGACACCAGAACTGCACACAATACTCCAGGTGAGGTCTAACTAGGATGAGGCAGGTAGGAGTCTAAGGAACGTTATTTTGCACTGAGTCATTAATAAGACCTTTTAGTCCCAATAAGAATGCTACAACATGCATTTAGAAGAAACAACTGTGCATCATTCTGTTATTCAGATTATTACACAAATATGTGTAGTGATAATCACTGTTTTGTTAAATTTAGTGAAAAAGAGTCTGGATTACTTATTTCATCCTTAGCAATCACAGGAAAATCACAGACAGAGGTATTTCCTGTACTGAATGAAAAGCAGTTATTGTTACCTTTAGGAGACTATGCATGAGTATGTCTATAGCTATAAA
The DNA here is from genome assembly GCF_037157495.1 of Lathamus discolor. Classification (NCBI taxonomy): domain Eukaryota; kingdom Metazoa; phylum Chordata; class Aves; order Psittaciformes; family Psittacidae; genus Lathamus; species Lathamus discolor. The sequence goes on along the minus strand of NC_088888.1, from coordinate 72,262,076 downwards.
TTTTCTTGGCAACATTTTAAAATAGAGAAACAAGCCCCCTAAAGTTTATATGCTTCCTGACATATACAAGTTTTATTCTTTGATGTGAGCTTTTAAAGGCCTATTAAAAGTACATAGTTAAGAGAAAAAATTAATGGAATTGTAAAAATTGAAGAGGTAACCACAAGAGTGAACTGCTGGAACAGAAGCAGTCTGGTGAAGGTGATCACCCTTCCAGGATTTCATTATTAGCAGAATTATTGTCATGGTGCCTGCTGTGGTTTTAAGAAAACCAAATTATATCCCTGTATGTTTCCACCATGAAAGACAACATTAAAATCCATGATGGGATGCACATAAATAGAAATGCATAGACTTAACAAAGGTAATCTTTCCCAAATTACCTCCAGTGTTGTATTCCATATTTTGGAATAAGTTTTGTCCAGATTTACCACCTCATAGATGATAGTAATCTGGTGCAACAAAAGGGGGACTAATGCTAACCATAGATCAGGTCAAGTCCAAAAACTGAAATTCTTCAGTCTATTTGGACAATCTTTTCCAGGGCTGCATTTTCTCCCCTGAGGTTTAGTTTGAACCTTCCAAGCTGTTATTTGTGTCTGTTGCTCCTTGCTGTATTTTTTGCCACTTCTGAAAAGAATTTTCCTCTGTTTTCTGCTTGGCAGGTAGGGGGCTGGTTGTTTGCTTTTTTGATTCTGCTTTTTATAAAGCAAAAATTTAGCAAGTTCTCTGTTTTAAAATGGTTTATTCTCTTATTTTGATCTTGATTGTATGGTAGCTGTAGCCAATGAAAAATAATATGGTTCTTTACCTTGAAACATTAAATAACATGTTCAGTGCACAATCTATACTAATATACTAAATGAGATAGATTCCCTATCACTGGAACTAATAGCAAAGACTGGCTACCTTAGTGTCTTAGTGTATAATAAAGGGTGGCCTCAACTAGATGGCATACTGGGAAACATTCTAATCTGTAATCTGTCTGGGCTGCACCTAAACAGAACTCGAGAAATTTTTGATAATGCTACTAAGCCCAACACACCTAAGGTCACCGTTTACCTTTGTAGGAGATATAGAAAAAAAAAAATGGCCAGCCCTAAAATTAATTTTGAAGGCTCTGTTTGGCACCAGTTGGTTTATTTACAGAGATACGCAAAGAAATTTTTTCAGTTGTTTCTGAAAACTATTTACTTATGGCAGCCAGAAAGAGAGAATGGAGGATAAAGGCTTTGTGTGTGAATTAATGCTGTTAACAATGGTCATCAATCTCTATTTGTGAAATAACGCACTTCAGAGGAAGAGTCTCAGATTCTCAGGATAAGAATCAGAAATATTTCGTTCATTTCTCAATTTTGTCATTGACTTTCAAGAAGCCACTTCATGATTCCATACTTCAGTTGCCACACCTGTAAAGTGCAGTTATTGCTTCTGCTCTTTAATTTCAAGACCTATGGAACTCTCACAACACTAAGTGATAAAACTCTCAAAGACACCAACAGGAACACAAATGCTGTTATATACTAAACATTTGTGAAATGTCAACAGAAAGACACAGAAACCCATAAATCTGGTAGCAGTTTTATTTTTACCATTACCTGAATAAACAACAACAATAATATTGTTTGCAATGACCGCGGGTGATTTTTCAAACGGATGTTTTATTATGATAGCGTAGCATCTCAATCTCTAAGGAAGGGAAGAAAACCTGGTTTAGAAAAGACAAAATGTGTGTGCCAATGCAACATCAGAAGAAAATTAAACCCTTCTCAAGAGAGAAGAGCAACAATAGAAAACACACCAGCATGTAAGGAAAAGGAAAAATTTTCCTTCCAAACAAATAGGAGCTGAGAACACGGGAAAAAAATTCCCTCATCATACTGACTAGGATATTGCCAAAGAATTTCAAGTAGCCAGACCTTGAAAACCATCCTCAGTGGGTGTCCTTTCTACCTTGGTTACTGCTGTGTAGCAGCAATGAAAAGCAGACCTAGGATCATGGGGTATTCCTTACCATCTGCATGAAATGCATGTGCAGGGGAAGGTTGCTAAGAAGGTTTCTTATTCTGATGACTTTTGTGAAATGCGACTAGTTCCCAAATTGTGTGCTTAGATCAAAAAATGTGCCTGGGATACTATTTTGTCTAATGAGAGTTTATAGGATGCTTTTATTTTCTGAAGAGGAACATGGGGAATTAAGATTAGCCAAATAATTTATATTTTGAAGAGCAAAAACTCTGATCCTGAACCTTAATTTTACACCAAATTTTATGGCTTCCACTTTGTGTCGTGTTCGTTTTTCTGGTAATTGAACACAATTTCTCTTCCCTAAAGTCTACCAAGAAGGGGAAAATGGAAGACTCAGGGAGTTACAGACCAGTCAGTCTCACCTCTGTGCCTGGCAAAATCTTGGAGCAGATTCTCCTGGAAGGCATGCTAAGGCACATGAAAAACAACAAGGTGCTTGGTGACAGCCAGCATGGTTTCACGAAGGCGAAATCCTGCCTGACCAATTTGGTGGCCTTCCATGATGAGGTTACAGAACTGACGGACAAGGGTAGAGCAGTTGATGTCATCTACCTGGACTTGTGCAAAGCATTCAACACTGTAACACACACCATCTTTGTCTCTAAATTGGAAAGACATCAATTTGATGGATGGAGCACTCAGTGGATAAAGAACTGGCTGGATGGCCGCACACAAAGAATTGTGGTCAATGGCTCGATGTCCGGCTGGAGACCGGTAACGAGCGGTGTCCCTCAGGGATCGGTGTTGGGAGTTCAAGGCCAGGTTGGATGAAGCCTTGTGTGGGATGGTTTAGTGTGAGGTGTCCCTGCCCATGGCAGGGGGATTGGAACTAGAGGATCTTGAGGTCCTTTCCAACCCTAACTATTCTATGATTCTATGATTTCTGAGTCAGAGTGCAGCAGGAGAGGCAAATGCAGGAAAATGTAGAATTGTAAGAGTCTGGTTACAACTGTCTGCTCTGAGATTAGACTTTGGATGGTGACTTAGCTCTACAAAGTATTTAGGTTTGATTTTTCTTGGAGTCCTAATAACATTTTTACTCCACTAATTAATACAAAGCAGAAACCAGTCTATGTGTTGACATTCTAGTTCTGGTATTGACAGTTAAGTCATTCTAGTCAGTGGAATAATCCCTTTTCTGAGGTTGGAAATATGTATTTTTTAATGATTCAGCCTAGAACTTGAATGTTGGGTATCAAACAGGCAGTTATTAAGAAATTTTTTATTTCATGTCTGCGTAAGAGGAAAACAGCTTCTGTTGTTGAATAATCACCGAATCATGTCATAACAGTATCATTTCTAGGTGTGTTTGACAGAACAAGCCAGGCACCTCATCTTGAATATTTATTTACTATAAGAAAGTAAAGCATAAACTGTTCAAGGGAAGACCCTCTTCTAAAAAATGAAGATAGTGTTGTAGACACATTGAATAATTTAAGAATTAGATTATAATACTTGTATCAGTAACATTAGTGCTAACTTGATTTCTTGCTTATATATGATGTGTCTTCCAAACGTAGCCTGTTTGAAAGAACCCTAGTTTGGGTCCTGTGTGACAAGTGTGACAGCAGCTAATATCTAACATTCAAGCCTCGTAATACAGCTTTCATTACTTGGCAATCACTCAAAAAAAATAGAAATATCAGATGAATTCATGTAAGGTTGACACATACTGAGGTTTTAATTTATATAGGAATGGAGCTCTTTTCTAGCTAGAGGGTTGTCACCACAAGACTTTAAACGGCAAACCCTGTGCCATAGCTGTGTTGGATGTGTAGGTAGACAGGTATTGGGAAGATAGATGCAAGTATGTTCTACACACAAAACCATCTCTCATATGTAAATATTTCTACAAGTAAATATTTAAAAATATAAAAAATAAATGGGTGCATAAGTATTCACACTTCTCTCATTACTGGAGGAACTTAGTATTTTTAGTTTGATATAAAGCTCTGCTGAACTTTGTCTCTGACTGAAGAAAACAAAACAAATGAAGCAAGGAAAAATGTAAGACAATGACCTCAAGGAAAAAATGTGATACAATCCTGATGTTATGTAACATATTCTCTAGTCAAAATTTTACTTTAGGTTGAGTTTTTAGATAGGCATCAGGAATATCTAGTAATATATCTGCTTTTATATTATAACTACCTCGTGACAGCAAGGAATGCAATGTTTAAGAGACAAATTTTACTTTCTAACTACACCAGTTCATGGAGTCATCTTTGTCTTTTCTTCTTCTAATAATTTGTGCTAAGAAATCAACTCAAGTATCACAAGAAAACAAAATTTTTATATACTGATATGCTACAAAGGTGCAGGTGATAGGATAAACTGTGCCATACTGGAGACCATCCAACTTCAGTAGTATCAGTATTTAAGAATGAAAAATCAGCTTATGTAAGAGATCTCTGAGGTCTTCAGTGTTTTTTAAAGGCCTCTGCACTTCCACGTCTACTAATTCAAAGACATTGCCAATGGCACTCTGAAAAACAGCGCTTAGCCTGTAATCACAATTTCAGTGAGGAAAACAACAACAAAAAAAACCCCCAAAAACACTGAGCAGATCAGCTGTAAAGGAAAAGGGAAAAAAACCTAACTCCAAACCTAAGAAAAACATTATAAGCCAGAAACTTTCCCAGCACAGATCATTACATGACGTTTCAGGGGAAATATCATTCTTAAATATTTTTACAATGCCTTCACAAATTCTTCTGTAAAATATTTTTTTTCTTTTGTGAAAAAGGTAATTCAGTCACCTTACTGGAAGTAAGTATCTGACTGCTCATGCCCTAGGGGTTTGAAAAACTGGAACAATAGAAACAGAGGGCTGTTTTCTTCCTATTTCTTTTTTTTAACTCACCTGTCTTGCAGCCAAAAAGAAAGGAATACCTAGATCTCTCATTTCTTCTTCTTCTTCAAAACCTTTTTGGTCAAAGGTTAAGGCTGTGTGGGTACAGATTTTACATTGGGTTTTGCGGGGTGTTTTTTGTCCCTCATAAAAAATTTTATAGTATCATTATTACATTCTCCATTTCAGTCTTAGTTGTTCAGCAAATGTGACTTGGGTGCAGTCTTCATTATATTTGTAGTCTTTTACATGATTTGTGATAAGAAAATATTGTTGCAGAAAATATGCTGTGATTTGTGCTGAAGGTCTGAGCATTTCTTGTGAATAATTTCTTGCAAAACTGGCAAGCATTTACAATAGCGATGATTTTCCCTTTAGTTCATGAGTCCCAGACTGTGGTCAGGTCTAAAGTCCTGGTCTAACCTGGCATATGACTGAGGGTATGGCTACATCTTTCACAGCCTCCTAGTTACAGAAGAAGAGACCATTTGAAAAAGAAAGGATGTGAAGCAAGAGTTTGTACCTGCAGTTCCCAAATCCAGTGGCCATGTGGTCACACATTTCCCCAGCTCCAATCAGAATTAAAAAATTTATATGACAGTGGAATGCTTCCAGTAGGCATGATCAGAAGAGAAAATAAAGCTTGGCAATTTCCTTCACGGATACTATGTTCCCATAAAATGCATTGTTTTTCAAAAATCTACATCTGCTAATAAAAGCCTGTAGTTTGGGTTTGTTGTTTTTTGGGTTTTTTTGTAATTTTTTTTGTATTTTTTTTTTCCAGATCTAATATTGTTGTGTCATGCTATAGCTACTACCTCTGAAATTGTTGTGTTGCAGAACTCATGAGCATAGTCTATATTAGACACAGAAGTACCATCAAGAATCTCATGAGAGTGATCTGGCATGCTGAAGCAATGAGACATAAGTGGAAACAGAAACTTCAATCGCCTATATCAAAACCCTGGGGTGTTGTGAGGCAAAGCACAGCTAAGCCATGCCTCCAACACCTCAGGTCTCAGGAGTATGTTATGCAATTATCTCACGGCAGCCACCCCTTTAGGGCTCTCTCTCTGCTACTGGGAAACACTTTGATGGTGGGTGGAAAAAGATATTTTTGGAAGTGGAGGAGGAAGTTGTTTAGATGAGAGAATTACTGTAATCAGTGCATCATGTTGCTAAGCTGGAAAGGAAAGACAAAACATTATTCCAACTTTGCTGGCTTCTGTGGCTGTTAAGAAAAATCAACACTTCAGCCTGGTAATTTCTCCAACATTTCAGCAAAACTCAGACTAAATTTTCTTTTAGAAGGCTAAAAATGGTTAGGTGTCATAAGTAACTGAACAAGCTGCTGTACGAAGTAAGCTGTGGAAATGATCACCCACCAAGTTTTCCTACACTCTCACCCTGCTACAACTGTGATGTAACTTGGTCTTCTATCCCCAGTACAGTACGTTCTTTATTATGAAACATTTACTGCTGTAAGATGACATTATATTTTACCCTAGTAACAGCACTTGTTACCCACATCTTAACATCAACATTTAGTCTTGCTGTGGCAGTGTGATAAAATTACGAAAGCCCACACACATTTCAGGCAAAGGGCATATAATAAAAACTGAGGCAGAACAGGTTGGGATTAAAACAAATGAACATTGGAGTTCAGCCTCCCCTTAATCGTGAGGAGAAGCAGATGGTGGGAGCTGCTCACTGCTTCTGCAAAGCTTCTGAGCAATGCCACTGTAAAATACCCAGCGTGTAGACTACACCTAGGCACTCATACAAGAAGCCAGATTTGAAGGCAATGTCCCAGCCACTTATGTAATGGTAGCCCTTAGCCTAGTCCAACAACAAGTGAAAAGCTATGTTTCTTCCCTCGCCACGTGGAGCAGAGTTGCTAGAAGACAAAGCACGCCCTCAGCTCAGATGCTTCAGCATAAAGTCCAGTGTCATGGCCTAAATACAATTCTATTGATGGATAAAATTCAGACTTTTTACTGAGGTAAGGTGAAGTATAGACATTGTCTCTTTCAGAGACTTTATCTGCTTTAAAATTTAACTTTAAATCACCTCTGAAGATTATTCAAATAGTTTAGCAGCCATTGCACTAAGTTCCATAGCTGGGCTAGCTATGAAAGATGATTGCAATGTTTCATATTCTTAGATTATCCACCTTTTTTTTTCCCTCACTTATGTTCATGGCAATGCAATCCATTCTTAGGAAGTCCAGATTTAAATCAAAATTTGGTTTTGTGTTTTCACAATCTATCCATTTATCTTTGGTGATATTCAGCAACAATGAATCTTCTTGATGAAATTTAGATTATTGCTTTGGAGATGAACTATTGAAATACTCTGCTTATTTCTCCAAGATTGGCTGGATACACTGTTGCTGGCTGTCCTGGGTTCAGCAGTAGCAGGCATTTTGCTCCTTCTTAGTAGCTAGTGCAGTGCTATGTTTTAATTTTTTTGGCCTGGGAACACTGTAGATAACACCTATGCTTTTAGTTGCTGCTCAGATATTTGGTCTGACCAAGGACTTTCTGAACCTCATGCTCTGCCAGGGAGGAGGGGAAGCTGGGAGGAAGCAGAGACAGGACACCTGACCCAAGCTAGCCAAAGAGGTATTCCATACCACAGCACGTCATGCTCAGGATGTAACTGGGAGTGACCCGCAAGAGCGGAGGGGACTGCAGGGTTGGACGAGGTATCGGTCAGTGCTCGGCTGGGGGGAGTGGGGGGAGTTGGGGGAGTTATCGGTCGGCTGGTGTTGAGGTGTTGTATTCTCTTCCCTTGTTATTTCCTTTATCATTATTATTATTGGTGGTAGCAGCAGTGATTTGTGTTATACCTTAGTTACTAAACTGTTCTTATCTCAACCCATGGGAGTTGCATTCTTTTCAATTCTCCTCTCCGTCCCTCCGGGAGTAGGGGGAGGGAAAGAAGGGGGGAGTGAGAAAGCGACTGCATGATTTATGGATGACTTTTGTTTAAACCACAATGCATCATCAAAGAAGCCAATGTTTGTTCCAAGTAAAGCAATATCTCAGCTGATGAACAAAACTTGAGAACTCTCTAGGAAAATACTGTTGCTTAGTGCACCATACTTTATTCTTTGAGATATATTTTGCTAGTGAACCACTGTGAACAGAAAATTATGTGTAAAGTTGTCCCCATCCTCAGAGCTGGCTTTCAGTATGTTATTTCCTTTATCATTATTTCCTTTATCATTATTATTATTGGTGGTAGCAGTAGTGATTTGTGTTATACCTTAGTTACTAAACTGCTCTTATCTCAATGCATGGGAGTTGCATTCTTTTCGATTCTCCTCTCCGTCCCTCCGGGAGTAGAGGAAGGGAAGGGCGGGGGGCGGGGAGAAGTGAGTGGACGAGCTGTGTGGATCGGTTTAAACCATGACAGTTCTTTTTTTTTGGCGCCCAACATGGGGCATGAAGTGTTGGGATAACGACAGAAATGATTGGATTAATAGTCGTCACAGTGCTGATTTATTGGCTCTCAAAGTTGTTTCTCTTGCTCTCGCAGTTTCAGAATGCTGTACCGGTATTTGCCGTGTTGGTGTTTATCAAGTGTGGGGCTTGCGCTAAGGTTTTTGTTTCACTGTACTTTATGGCAATGGCTTGTAATACGGTTGGGCTCCAGCAGCAGGGAGAGATGGACGTGGCCGTGGACTTGTACCTGGCCGTCCCGCTGCTCTTCACCGCAATGGCCCTTGTCCTCGCCTCCGTCTTCGTGAGGCCGCGGGGAGCCGAGGGGGAGCGGCCCCGGGAGCCGGCGGCGGCCGAAGCGGCCCGGGAGAGCGGCCCCGGGGACCAGGCGGCGGCGGGAGCGGAGCCGGAGGCCGGGAAGGAGGCGGCTGCCGAGCAGCGGGAGGAGGCGGCGGAGGAGCCGAGCCCCGCGGAGGAGCCGAGCCCTGCGGCCGAGCCCAGCCCCGCGGCGGCCGAGAGCATCCCCCGGCAGCCGCCCGCCGAGCCCCAGGAGGATGCAGGAGCCCAGGCAGCATTTCCCAGCAGGGCAGAGGAGGAAGAGCTGCACCCGGGAAAAGAGAAGCTGGTGGTGGGAGAGCCGGCAGGCACAGCAGCTGCACCAGCCCCAGGGACGAGTACAGCAGCGTCATTGGAGAGTTCTGAAGGGTTTGAATGGCCTTTGGGTACCCTTGGGACCTGCCTGCTGGTTGTGATGGGGATCAGCATGTTGGCACACACACAGAGGGTGTTCTACCCACGGCCATTTTGTCTGATCTCAGAAGTTAAGCACAGTCAGGTTTGGGTCTTGTCTGTGGTTAGACCACAATATGGGAGGACCAGGAGATCTTCCCCAAGGCTGGACAGTCATGAGTGGCAGTGTGTGTGGGACAGTATGAGCGAGTATCTGGTCCACTGGGCCCCTCCAGTGCTTTGGAAACATTGGAGATGGAAGTCAGCTGTATGGACTCCCCAGCAACAAGCTGCAGAAACTGCTGAAGGGGACAGTGAATTATTTTGAGCCTGGTGGTCCCATGGCACTTCAGGCCATCAGGGCAGAGATGCAACATAGAGATGGACTCATGATCGAGGGGTGGACTTAGCAATGGACACTATTGCCCAGGTTATTCACGAGTGTGAACACTGCACACAGCCTCTCCTGCTCTGAGAGACTTTTACAAGAGATAGAGCCTGACATCATGGACCAGATGGACTCAGCAGCTTTATAGGGACTGGTCGGTGCTCTAAGAGAAGAGTGCACTGAGATAAGAGTGATGGTATATTGAAAATGTGGGATCTGAGCATGACGTGAATGGTATGGAATAAGGGGTGGATACTGTCCTGGGTTCAGCAGTAGCAGTCATTTTTCTCCTTAGTAGCTAGTGCAGGGCTATGTTTTAATTTTTTTGGCCTGGGAACAATGTTGATAACACCAATGTTTTTAGTTGCTGCTCAAATGTTTGGTCTGGCCAAGGACTTTCTGAGCCTCATGCTCTGCCAGGGAGGAGGGGAAGCTGGGAGGAAACAGAGACAGGACACCTGACCCAAGCTAGTCAAAGAGGTATTCCATACCACAGCACGTCATGCACGTCAGGATGTAACGGGGAGTTACTCGGAAGGGCTGGGAGGACTGCAGGGTTGGATGAGGTATCGGTCGGTGCTCAGATGGGGGGAGGGGGGCGAGTTATCGGTTGGCTGGTGTTGAGGCGTTGTATTCTTTCCCCTTGTTATTTCCTTTATCATTATTATTATTGGTGGTAGCAGTAGTGGTTTGTGTTATACCTTAGTTACTAAACTGTTCTTATCTCAACCCATGGGAGTTGCATTCTTTTCGATTCTCCTCTCCGTCCCTCCGGGAGTAGAGGAAGAGAAGGATGGGGGGAAGGAGTGGACGAGCTGTGTGGGTCGGTTTAAACCATGACACTGGCCTCTAGCTAAAACAAGCAAAAAAATCTCAGAGATACTGAGCTTTAGAGAAGTTTTAGTCAGCAAAGATTCTAACAGGCCATTTCTCATTCACTTGAGTATTCTCTTCTTTTAAAGTGATTTTAACCTTTGGGATCCAGTGACAATCTGTAAATTACATGCTGATGCAGTACCCTTAGCTACAACCCAGGAGAGTTTCTGAATCTGAACAGAAATCTAAACTTCCTTTCCACACAGTTACAGAGTATACAGCTTCAAATTCCTGTTACGATTCAAAACCCTGTTAGAGCATAGGGCAGCCATGAGGAATGCAGGAGGCCCCTTGTTATCATGGCACTAACTACGATATACACTACATAGAAGCTCTTGACATTCTTTTTTGTCATTTCCATGCTCAATAATAATGCATGATGAGATTTGGACTGGCACAAGTATATTGTCTGTCAAAGGCTCTTCAAGATTTTATTTGGCTGTTAGTCAGCTCACATTACTCCAGGCTGTTTGATAAACAGAGCACAAAGCAGCTTAACACTGTTGCTATTAATGTTCAAACTGCACTGAAAACACTTCATTAAACAGCCTACTGCAGTGTAATTGTTTAATAATATTTTGATTAGGTTGTTTTGTAGACAATCCTTGCTGTAAAACTTTTTTTTTTTTCTGTCAAGTGACTTTGGGAAAAGGCAATACCAAAATGCTCAGGAAAGTTTAATAAAATAAAAGAGTCAGAAAAGCTCAATAATTTGTTCTTATTTTTTGTTATATTCTTTTTTTTTTTTTATATATTGGTAATTTTTCTCCACAGTATATACGAAACTTGTTAAGCATTAGTTGCTGTTAGGGATTATATATTCTAAGTCATTATAAAGTAAGTGCAAACATGGACTTCAAACAAAGACAGCATATCATCCAACTGATCTCTTCAGGAATCTTGATCCAAATTGATTGTCCTTCAAAGAACAATGTGTAGAGCATTTGCCAATGTCTTCAGGCCTGGCAGATTCTCATAAGAATTATGACTTTCTTCATGCTCTTAAAACAGGACAGGGCTTTGGTTTTCCCTTTGAATACATATTGGTAGATATTGACATAACAATAACAAGAATACCCCAAAAGAGTTGTTGTTGTTAGCAGTTTCTCAGAACCCACACGAAAAAATTATTCAAGCCTGTAACAGAACACACTCTGAGATGATCAGAAATTTATTTTAGAAAAGAGACCTCAAAATCTTGATTTGGTTAGTCTAGGAGAGGATGTAAGAGAATGTGACTACCTCATGTAGAGTACACAAAAGATAAAAAACAGACAAACCAGGCTGGCATAGAAACAAATTCATATACACTGGGAAGCAATGGGCTGAGAATAAGAATATTTTTGAACTTAAGTAAAGTGTAGATTTGGGGTAAACATCCATTAAATCCAGCAGAGACAAATAAACCAACCTGCCTTTCAAGAGTTGTGAATTTAATGAGGCAGTTACATGACATGGTGTCTGTGACAATGGAGCAATGAATATGATGACTTAAAATGCTCTTTTCTATCCTGTATTTCAACAAAAGAGACCAAAGCATGTTCAAAGGGTACTAACTGCTGAGATAACAAGACTTTGCATATGAAGTATTAGAACCAATTATCAGGAAACTGTACATCCCTTCTATTCCCAGAAGCATTTTATCAAGATCACAGATGAAATATAATTGTAAAAAAAAACGTAAGCATCTCACATTGCTATGTTGTTCTATGCCTATTACAGAGTTAGAGACCTTTGGTTTCTGTGATTGACACTTGTCTCCTTTTAAGAAATTAACTTTATAAACAATGATTTAAAAATAAGTAAAAGCGTATTCTGTTCCATGGGTAGACATATCAAAAAATATTCCTTCTATTAAGTAAATATGTTCTTAATATTACTGCACTAGCTTGCTTCCTGCAGTATCTGGGAACATATTGAAAGTAGTGGAGATTGAAGTGCCAAGAGACTTCCAACTGTCTTCTCTCTGGCTCTAGCAGGGCTTCAGCTGCTGACTAGCCAACTCAAACACTAGACTGGCAGCAGGCAACTAGTCAGTGTAGTTGGCTTTGACGTTTTATCTGTCTGATCATATGACGTTTCATTAACTTTGTGTTGGCATAGTCTAATGGAAAGGCCCCTAATGTGATACGACAGAATTATTATTCAGAAGCATTAAAGGAGACATCCTTTTGCACTGTTCAAACTGTAGTACATCAACAGCAATTGCCATTTATATTTGCAAAATGGGACTTTTAAGTGGAAGCCACATGATAATTTCATTGGATTTTACTCTATAGTAAAATTTCACCACAATGTTTTATTTGTCACCTCTGCAAAATCATGCCAAGACCTAGTTTCTCCCTGAAGGTACCTGTGAAGAAAGTATCTTGTCCAGTGTTGTTCCCACTTTTGCCAGTTTTGGCTGGCAGATACGGAAAATATATTCTTTTCATGTGGCATCTTTTCCTCTTCTGCCTGTATTCACAGTCAGAAGAGGACTCATAAGGACAAATATACTACTCTGTAAAACCAAGTTTTCTGAGAGTGCTGATATTTTATTCTGAAACAACAATTAATATAAATATTATGCAATACTGCATAAACAGAAAATTCAAATTATCTTAAGTAGTCGCTCTTTGTAAGTTCTCAGATACCATTGAAACAATTCATATTGAAAAAGTAGCCAGAGTTGACTGGGAGAAACATCATCATTAGCTGACAAAGGGACAGCTCTTGGGGGCAGAATAACTCTATAAACTCAGAGGTTGCACTCTCTCAGGTCAATATTGAGACCTTTAAGGGCTACTAAATTCTACCAAGTGGAAGCCTAAAGACACATTATAAATAAGTATTAATATATATAAGTATCAATATAGGGAAAAAATGTTCCATCAAACCTCTAACTTCATAAATTTTCAGTTTCATTTATTTTATTAAGAAATTTAATCATTAAGCTAATCATTCAAGAGATAAGCCATATTGTTGGAGTTCTTTGCTATAATACAAACTCTTCTTCGATCCACCAAATTTATGAAAATGGGAAGAATTTTAGTAAGTAAAAGATGTGGTAATTGCTTAATTGGCCATTGTCAAAATAATTTGGTTTAATAAATATGCATATTTTAAAAGTATTTATAAAAGGAAGGAAAAAAGACCCTTCATTTGAATACAGAATTTGGGGTGGGTATGTGAGGACTTGCCTACCTCACTGTTTATAGAAAATATAAAGTAAGTATCCTGTGTAAGACAGGGGAAGTAAAATTTCAATCAGCGTAGAGCTCCCAAAAAGCATAATCAAAAGTCCACATTTAGGCTCACTCTTAAACACATGTCTGCTAGTCCAAAAGGTTCTAAAACATGAGCAGTATGAAAATGTACATTTTGTGTTTCTGTAATCTGGGAAAGGGGAGACAGAAAGAAGACTCAATGCCATTGTGCAAGTACGAAAAATAGTACTGAAAATGGTACTGAAAGCTGTACTAGAAGCTACCATTCACCAGTCTTCCACTGGGTTGGAAATAAGGCTGGTGCTGGATTTATACATTGTTAAGGAGCAATTTGGCCAAATACTAGAAAAATTGCTTCTTACTATGAAAATATTTAATAAATGAAACAATTGCCAATTAAATCTGTAGAATTTCTGTTCCTGGCTCATTTTTTTAAGGAATAAGTTCCCTAAGCATTTCTTAGAAATTGCAGTAAAGTGACAAATAAATGAGTGATGTATATTATATAGATTGAAACTCAGAATTTGGGGGGTTGATTGTTTTTTGTTATCTTATTTAAGGTAAATTCTTACTGAAGTTAAAAGTATTTTAAAGATATACTGCATGGTTTTGCTCACACATATGTATGTTTCTAGGTTAAATTACACAGTTAAATTACTCATAAAATGGAAAGAAACACATTTCTTTTATTCACTATTTACTAAAATAAAATTACTTCCTTGTTTTCTTATTTTTCAATTAGACATCCTTTTAGACACCCAGTGTTTGCTGGTAGAATTTTAGAGGTGCTATGCTTGTTGCCACTGAGCTTGCTCATAGTAATCTCAGATTGCTCCACTCAATTTTAGACCTATTTCTGAGAAAGATTAAAGAAAAGTTTATTGATTAGTTTCCCAATGCAGATTTCTAGCACATAGAGTGGAAATAGCCTTTTCTGTTACTCACCTGTTCAAAAAGTATGTCTATCCTGTTGGAATTCTGCAGGGCTGGGGCAGGTGAGTGTCTTGACTGAGTTTGGTTTTTTTGTAATTTTATTCTGGGCACTATAATTTTTGGTAGTTTCAATTTGCTCAGTAATGTTTACTCTGACCAAGGACTTTCTGAGTCTCATGCTCTGCCAGGGAGGAGAGGAAGCCGGGAGGAAGCAGAGACAGGACACCTGACCCAAACTAACCAAAGAGGTATTCCATACCACAGCACGTCATGCCCAGTATATAAACTGGGAGCAGTTACCTGGAAGGGTTAGATCACTGCTTGGTCAGGCTGGGTATCGGTCAGTGGGTGGTGAACGGTTATATTCTCTTCCCTTGTTATTTCCCTTATCATTATTATTATTGGTGGTAGCAGTAGAGGTTTTGTGTTATACCTTTGGTCTGTTATCTACAGCAGGAGTAGCCTGCTTCTTTAAACAGAAGTTATCACCTCATGAAAGCTTATCTACTTCCAGCATTCAATCTACTGATCTTTGCTTTTGTTCAATTGTACTTTTACATTTTACTCACCAAAAAATGGTGAGTGTATGTGTACAGTGTACGTTGTCATCTTCTCTTGTTTTCATCATTACTTTGACTTGATTCTTTTTTTTTCACTTCTCACAGTTTGTCATGATATTTATCCTAACCTAGTTATGCCATATGCCACTATATGTAAACAAAACACATATTTTAAGAACATTCACATATTTTCCCATTTAAAGGGTATTAATTTCCCTGAATATACATAAAACTTCCTTTGCTCATAACCTTGCTTTTCTGTTTCAAAGAGAGTATATCTCCCACTTTCATATTGTAGATGGATTTGCAAGGAGAGAGTCATTCAAAAACTTTCAGCTACTTGAGGAATATTCTGACAGTAGTGATGATAAACTGGGACAAGTAGCAAGGTTTAAGCTTCCTTGTCTTGGAACATGGTAGCAATAAAGTACAAATTCTGTCATCTATATTCTTTTACATACCATTTTCTTTCTGTTGCAGCATCCAGCTCGCAGCTAATTTCCCCTTGCATTCATGACATGGTTCTGCTGTCAGATTTGGCAATGTCTACCTGGATCACCCCATAATCCATTTTCCCTCTTCTTCTTAAATCAGGAGTGTGATTTTGAGGGGAGTCTCTCAGTCATACTCACTGAGAGTGCTCTGTTTTTCATTCTGGAGAGATCTCAAAGAGCATGAATTGATTTTCTTTTAATAAATTATGCGTCTCTAATGCCACCAGTGGGTATTTGGTTAAAATGAAAAGTAACAAAATGAAGGTAAAGGAAAGGGAAGAGGGAAAAGGGAAGGGAAAAGGGAAAGAAAAAGGAAAAGAGAAAGGAAAAGTGAAAGAAAAAGGGAAAGAAAAAGAAAAAGGGAAAGGGAAAGGGAAAGGAAAAAGAGAAAGGGAAAGGGAAAGGAAAAGAGAAAGGGAAAGGGAAAGGAAAAGAGAAAGGGAAAGGGAAACAAAAAGGGAAAGGGAAAAAGGAAAGGAAAAGGAAAAGGGGAAGAGAAAAGGAAAGGAAAAGGAAACGGGAAAGTGAAAGGGAAAAGGAAAGGGAAAGGGAAAGGGAAAGGGAAAAGGAAAGGGAAAGGGAAAAGGAAAGGGAAAAGGAAAGGGAAAGGGGAAAGAACGTAAATCTTGAAATGCAGCTAATGTGGATATGAGAACTTAGTACAAAGCACTTTGTTTAGCAACTCTTATTGTTATGTACGTCATGAATTAAACATGGTCTTAACGTCAATGCATCTTCAATGTTCACTGAATCTTCTATGCTGTCAGATGAAGCTGAAATTTATGGTGTGGAATGATTTTATTTTATAAAGGTATTTTCTCATTTTACTGGGGAGGAATTCGCAGAGATTTGCTGGGCAAATTTCAATCATATTGAGGACAACACACCTTAAGGAAAAACAGGCCTGAACATAGACCGGTTGCTTTTCAGATCTGCTTTTCTTTCAAACTCTTTCATTTTACATCGTATTGCTCTTTAAGAAGCTCAAATCATATATGTGATGTGATTGTTCCTGCAGGTGAAAAAAATGCAGCTGCTAAATAGAGGATAAGCATTGTATGAGCTTAGATAAAAGCAGAACAAGCAACAACAAAACAATAATTCTGCCTTAAGAGAGACAGGCTACCTTAAAACACAAGACTTAAAATAGTGATCCTGAAGAAAATGTATAGAAAAAATAACAATCACACCAGAAAATATGACAATGAAAGATTTGTGATTCCCTTAAACAATATTTGAAGATCAAAAGTACTGAGGAAAAAGCCTCATTTTTTTTCATTATATTGTCATGATATTTTTTCAGGGGAGTAAATACTAACAAATGAGATACACCTACCTGCAGCAAGTTCATATCAGGACCTGTTCATAACTGGAAACAACAGCAGGACACATTCAGCATTACCGCAGGACAGAAGCATTTAGGTTCGCATATTTATGTGCCATTTGCTATCTTTTTTGGCTGAACTTCATGCAATATTGCTCAGAGAAAATGCTGCACTTAGGCTTACCTTCGTCACCTTCACTACTGAGGATTACAAATCCAGTGTGGATTTTCCAGAGAGATTTTCAAGATGAAGTTTGAGCATTATCAAATCTATTAAGTCCTCTGTTTTATAGGTCTCATGTTTGAGTTTTATGATTTGACCTGTCATATTTTGACATAGTGCCAAGAAGCCAGGTGCTGAAATGTCTAGGAATCCACCACATATTGGGACAGATCCCACATTCTCAGACAGTTAGACAAAATATAATATTATAATTTAAATATTATGAAATATGTCTATATGTCAGTCAAATGGTTAATATACCTTTCTTTTTATTTTCCCTTTGATTTTAATATAATGACCTTAGTGACGAAATAACATTACTAGATTCTCAGATTTCTCTATTACTGAATCAGTAAATTGTTTTTCATGATGCCTTCACAATTTAGCAGTAACGGAGTTTGTGCCCAAATAAGGACTTGCAGAATTCAGTCTGAATAAAAAAAGTATGAAAGGAATAAAGAGTGAAAGATTTTGAAAAGAAACCTAAGAGAGATAGCAGATCAATTGGACCTGAATTTCAATTTCTCTTGGATTTGGGCACTTAATTCCCTAAAATTGCTTCTGAAAAGCCTAGCCTTAGACATTTCCATGATCAAACCCATAGTAAAAGTTTCTGTTTTGTAACTTTGATTACAGTAACATTTAGATAATAAAGAAGCAAACTTGAAGAAAATATATTTGCAGGAATTTTTCATGTGGGTTTAGTACACATATGAGGGATTTCAGATTTTCTTAGCTGCAGAAGCTAAGTAGGTATTTTCACTAGCAGTATGGGATTAATCCAAGCCCCAACGAAATGAGCAGAAAAAGTGGGTTTTGCACATGCTATAATCATCAAATTGTATTAAAGTGAGGAAATCGATTACAAATCATACAAACAAACAAAAACCACCACAATGAAATAAAAAAAAAAAAAAAAGTTTTAAAAATATTTCTGTCTTAACTTTCTATTTCTTGCTTATCATTTACTTGTGGAAATTCCCAAAAGATTGTCACTGTCCCACACATCCTTGTGTCTAAACTGGAGAGATGTAAATTTGATGGATGGACCACTCGGTGGATAAAGAACTGGCTGGATGGTTGCATGCAAAGAGTTGTGGTCAATGCCTTAATACCCAGTTGGAGACAGGTAATGAGTGGTGTCCCCCAGGGATCAGTGTTGGAACAATTTTGTTCAACATCTTTGTTGGTGACATGGACAGTGGGATTGAATGCACCCTCAGCAAGTTTGCCGATGACACCAAGCTGTGTGGTTCGGTTGATACACTGAAGGGAAGGAATGCCATCCAGAGGGACCTTAACACACCTGAGAGGTGGGCCAATGTCCACCTCATTAAGTTCAACAAGACCAAGTGCAAGGTCCTATACCTGGGTTGGAGCAATCCCAGGCACAGCTACAGGATGGGCAGAGAAGAGAGTCAGAGCGACCCTGCAGAGAAGGACTTGGGGGTGTTGGTCTATGAGAAACTTAATATGAGCCGGCAGCCTTACACACTTGCAGCCCAGAAAGCCAGCTCTATAGTGGGCTGCATCAAAAGGAGCATGACTAGCAGGTTGAAGGAGGTGATTCTGCCCCTCTACTCTGCTCTTGTGAGACCCCACTTGGAGTATTGTGTACAGTTCTAGTGTCCTCAGCATAAAAAGGACATGGAACTGCTGGAACAAGTCCAGAGGAGGGCTACGAGGATGATCAGGGGACTGGCGCACCTCCCGCATGAAGATAGGCTGAGAAAGTTGGGGCTGTTCTGCCTGGAGAAGTCTGCTTGGAGACCTCATAGCAGCCTTCCAGTATCTGAAGGGGGCCTATATGGATGTTGGGGAGGGACTCTTCATTAAGGACTGTAGCGATAGGACAAGGGGTAACAGGTTAAACCTTAAAAAGGGGAAGTTTAGATTGGATATAAGGAGGAAGTTCTTTACTGTGAGGGTAGTGAGGCACTTGAACAGGTTGCCTAAACAAGTGGCAAATGCTCCATCCCTAGCAGTGTTCAAGGCTAGGTTGGGTAGAGTCTTGGGTGACATTAGTGTGTCTTTAGTGTCTTGAGTGTCTTCAGTGTGTTGTGTCCCTGCCCATGGCAGTGAGGTTGGAACTAGATGATCTTAAGGTCGTTTCCAACCCTAAATATTCTATGATTCATATAAAAATAAATGGTGCATTTAATCCCTGGTGCCAGATCAATAGAGTGCCAAATAAGGGGACATTTTAAAAACATCATTCATATATATGTTCTACTTTAGAAAAGAAAAATCAAACACACAAAAAACCAAAAAAACCCCGAAGAAATATTCCAGAAATCTGAAAATTACTTTTAAAAATTATTTAAAACACATATGACCGCTACTATTAGTTCATTCTAAAATAAGAGAATTTGCTTTGATTTGGTATATCACAAAATGCATTAAATACCAGAAGACAAATCATAGCAAGATTTGTGAGCAAAGTTCACAACAGGCTGCTACTGATTTGGTTAGGATGGAATTATCATGCTAATCACAACTGAGAACTTCCTGACCTTAAAAATACAGTCACAAATTTTGTTGCATCAATCAGCATGACAAGTCTATTACTCTCTGATGAATAACTGATTATGCCAGTAACTGTGTTCACCGCACTAGGCTGAACATTCATTGGTTGATGGTCCTGAATCACGACAGAATCTGCTTTAAGCTATATTTTCCAGGAGGCTATACTTCCCAAAAGAAGTGAAAGGACAGAAAAAAGAAATTGGAAAAATACAGAATGCAAAATTTTGATGAAACTGTTTTACCGCCTCTCCTGATTTACTCCTCTGTCACATAAAGGAGGAAGTTACCATCAAGTTACCATCAAGTTATTTTGCCTTTTCCTAGGTTAAATTTGCAGATTTTTCATGAAATAAAATTATTTGAGAAGATTTGTTTGAAAGTGTGTGAACACACAGCTGGTCTACAACAAAGTTGAGTTAAATATAAAATGAAAAACCACTGATGAACTGTACTAAAATGCAAATTTGGTGCAATTAATGAAATCTATCATGTGGTGAACAACTTCTTGCAAAAATAAAATTGCAAATACATTTGTGAGTATTAGCTTGAAATCTTCATACTTGGTTGCTCCCTATTTCTGGATATCTAAGCAAAGTGCTGTTATCTGACTGCAATAGTACTTCCCATATAGTTAGGTGTAAATGATATGTATATCTTAATTTTCAAATTAATCTACTTTCTGGATACCCATACAAAAATGTAAAAATACAATCTTGCAGTAAGAATAACAAAATGAAATAATAATAACGTGGTTGAACTAACCAAAAAAATCCAAGTCAAAAGAAGAAAAATTTAGAAATTTTCTGGTAGAGATTAGTACCCACAGAAAGTTTCAGATTGCAAATATTTTTCTTCATTGGCACAAATCCAGAAACTTCAGTTCTTTTATATGAACTGATGTAAAGTAAACTGACTTATGCACTCTTTCTCAGTAATTAGCTTGGTCATGAGAATAAAGAAAAAGTTCTGTAACTTCTGATAGGTTGGGAACTTCAGACTTGTTCTTCACTACTGTAAATGAGAACTCTGACTAGTTCAGCTCCCAGGTATTCTGAGACATCACGAGCAATCCCATCTTGTTTAACTCTTGCAATATCTCCTAATGTAGGTGGCTCTTGGCAGCTTATACTCTCAGTGTCTGAGCAACACTTTCTTTCTGGGTTGTATAGAAAAAGCTATTCCCTGCAGTACTTCAATAGTATCCCAGAAGGCTCTGAAAGATTCGCAAACTTTCTATGATCTTAACTGCTCCACAAAATATCCAACATATTAATTGATTTTAAGAAAATATGAGTCCCCTGCTCTGCAGCGCAATATTTACATTACTATCAATTTAATCTAAAAAACTTCACATGCATAAAATAATATTGACATTGTAGGGTAAGAATCTGGAGCTAAGTGCCACTAATGTGGATGTGGCAAACTGTCACATTTGGTTTTCAAAGGGAATATGATGACAAAGTTAAGCTTAATTAATAGGTAAATCTTAACCATAATAGCAGACAAGCTACCAAACAGGAGAAGAATAGTGCTTAGGAAGGGGAGAATTACTGTATGTTGCTTTTATACACAAAGTATAAGTTATATATCATATAAAGACTCTTCTCAGTCAGTGGTCTCCTTTGCTTTGCTGATCTCAAGGAAATCGCATAAATATTATTTTCTCAAAGTTGGAAACAATCTTTTCTACTAGGTCTTTTAGTTTAAGAGAGCCTGCTGCACCTCATACAATTTTGGAAAGGCTGGAAGCAGATATACTTACAAACACAAACCCAAATGATAAAATGCTAGGTCAAGAATCCCCTCTACATTAATATCTGAGATGGAAAGAATGAAAATGATTTAATTTTTATAGTATCATTTTTCTTAGATTCTTAAAGCTCTTTGCAGAAGACCCTATTCAACTCCTATAGGTTGAAGGACTTCAATCAGTAACAGGTCTTCAGTAATATTTACAGGTTAAGTTAAATGTTTTTGTGAGAGTATGTTTGAAAACAAAGAAAGCAAAGGTAAAGGTAAAGGTAAAGCTATCAGGTTTTAAACTCTACGAATGAACTATCTGAAAGCTATTATTCCCTTCTATGTTTTTGGCTGTTTCTAGTTATTACTGGCTTGTAAAATTCTGATAGCTGTCACCGACAGACTGTCATTGCTCATCAGGTTTTCTGTTCTTACTGCTGTTTTCAAGACAATTTAGAAAAAATGAGTTTGAGGACAAAAAGAGCTAGCTCCCTGGAACTAAAACTTACATATGTTTCTTTTTAGAAATGCAGATATTGAAAGCAGTATGAAGGTAAAGGAACACTTTTCTATATCCTTGTTATTTAAGTACATAGTAAGGTTTATGTTGGAGTATCAAATCTGTTTGTTCATTGAGTCTATACATGACTTATGTATGGTATGTGTAAGTCACACAAGTGATGTATGGAATTATACCTGAAAGGCAGAGCTGTGAAATTGAGATCTTTCTGTGGTCAGGTTTTGCGAGAACTCTGCTAACTCTAATTTCTTTGTGAAGCAATTCTAACCATGCTCTAGCCCACAGCTAAATAAAGGACAAGCTAAGAATTAAGAAAAAGGACATAAGACAGGACCTTCATTTCAGAGTCTAATTCTAATTTCAAAAATGTCAAAGTAAATGGAAAGCAATTTTTATTTGAATAGAACCATGGCCTTGGTTAAAGATTTTGTAAAGCAAAGGTAGGAGCTGAATGCCAAATAACCAGGTGAGGACAATATGGAAAAAAAAAAAAAAAGCCAACAATTCGTATTAGTAGATGTTACTACAATTTGCTACATACTCTTTTTAGTGTTAGGTTATGCTTTTGTCACAAGTGTTTAATGAGCTTTCTAGGACACAATCTGTAGCTGTGTCAGGTCAGACTAAATGACCAAAGTGATCTCTTTTGACACTAAGATCTATGTTTGATAAACCTATCCTGTTGCTATTAGATACTCTCAAAGACGGTTTGAAATGTACTCCAAAGTATTTTATGAGCAAGAAAAATCAGACAACAAAGTTAATTCAGAATGGTTCACCACCAACACAGAGCCTCAAGGGGGCAGATATATTAAGTGCCTAGCTACTTTGTCCTCTGCCACAGGCCCCAAAGCGATACTCATTCACAGCAAGACACATCATGAGCTTATTCGCTGACATGTAAAATGCCAGAATTTTAAAATTAATGGAGGACTTCAAATTAAATAATGCACAACTTAGATCATGGTTTGAGAACTCAGGCCACAGTAAGAATCTTCAGCTAAGACTCAGAAGATATGATATAAAGTAATAGCTGAAGAGAAATTAGAAGAAATAGAAGCCATACTGATTGTTAGGGTATTCTTCATGGAATGATAAAACAGAAAGGTTTAATTTTCAGAACTTCTTCTATTTCACTGGGGATATTTTTAAAAGAAACATATGACTATCATCATTTGGACTAACTTTATTGTCTATCCCCCTGTTCAGGAAAAGGAACATGAAGAACTGAAAATGGTTGTGGTAAGTAATTTATAGAGAAATCCTGCAAATGCATCATTGCTGGATGATTGAATCCAAGACACTATATATCAGTCAGATATATAGTCTCCAGGCCGTCCATCTGGGTGGGAAGGCCTCACATATGTCAGTGTTTAATAGTAAAGGTAAATAAAGGGTATAGAAAAATCAAATAAATTTTCTATTGAGTGATTTCCAGCTGTATGAGAAGCTGACAAAGGATGTCAGATTCTTATGGAAGTAAAGGGTCATAGATTAATTGGATCAATCACAAGCACTTACATTTTCAGAGGATTTCTTGCTAAGTAGCAGTCAGCTTTGTGATATGCTCATTCACATTGAAAAGTTCTGTTTTCAGAGTGAAATTTAGTATGTTATCTCAATTGAGACAAGGTCTTGTGACTGAAATCAGTGCTAAGTAGAGCTCTGGATATTATTTGATTAAATTTTTGATTTCTAAAGAAAGGTCAGGTATACAAATGCGATTGGAAAAACTGTTTAAAAACCACCAAGGAACAATAGCAGTTTGGATTTTTAACCTATTTCTTATTTTAAAGTAAAATCAAATATTTCTTTTTGAATAACATTTTCTTTTTTTTTTTTACTTTTCTTTTTTTCAGTCATTTTGTAGTATTCTTTTGAAGCAACAAAAAGAAATACTAATCAATTTTTCTTAAATTATTTTATGATCAATACTTTTGAAATTCATTTAAAAAAATAGTTATAGAAGCCTCTCACATGTCTTCAGTTCCCATAACAAATATTTACTTTTTTTAGATATTATTATAGCTTTTTTTTTCAGAAGAGTTGAAGTCACAGCAAATTAATAATGATCAAATTATAAGATTTGTGCTAGAGGAAGGATCAGATACCTCTGAGGTAAGAGCTGCCTAATATCCATGTTTATACAATGATCAAGAATATTTTATATGTTCAGGAACCACAATAAAAATATTAATTTCTTGACATAAACTTCCCTTACCACAAATTACTGGTCTTCAGCTCAACATTTGGAAGTCTATAGCTAGAATGAACACTATGTTTCAGCAATTGTTTTCAAAACAATTCTGTCATTGATTATGTCTTTATTAAACAACACAAGGGTGTCTTAATTGGTTGTTTTAGAGACAGACCCTCCCAAGTCAGTTTGTCTCCACTGACAGAAATATACTGGCAGCTATACTGAGTCACTGGAAAATAATAACAACACTGCTGCAATTTATTTTTTTAATGCAGTTTTTTAATTAATTGGAAAATGAAAGGAGAATAATGCAGCATGAGATGAAAACCCTTTCATCCTTGCTTAAAATAAATAAGTGATGTGGATGTTGTACTGCTGGCACTTTGGCTATTTTCCATTGCAAGCTGACTAAACATTTCTTCTATCAGTACTTTAATGGAAATTCAAGGGTGTGCTAGAAATTCATAGTTAAGATCACTGGGCAATAAGATTTTTGCTGAAAATAAAAATAAGGATAGTTGATATTCTTCAGCAGTCAGATGTAACTAATTCACATTGAGAAACCTAATAGCACTGCAATATTTCGAAGTCTGAGCAAGTGTCCCAGTTTAAGTATGTGATATATAGATACAGTGGGGAGCTCCCAATTGCACAAGAAAGCCTGATTTCTTCTGCTTTGGGCTGCTTTCACCCCAGTGTGCAGGCAGCTGGATTGTGGGTAAGATTTAAAGCATTAATTCCACATTAAAAGAATAATGCATTGAGAACAATATAGATACAGACTGTTTTACTGCTGAAGAACAAATCTTTCTGTTTGTATTGACCACTGGAAGTACAAAATAAATACAAAATAAACTGAAAAAAAACCAACCAAAAAAACAACCCACAAACCCAGTCCCTGGTGGCATTCATTGTTGTTTTTAAACTCCTTAGAAACTGCATTTCTTCAGAACAAACACAAACAAGTTTTCATATTGTGTGATGTGAAAGACAAAACTACGTAGTCTGATTAAATTAATGTTTAAAACCTGTTGAGCTTTGTTTTACAAATGTAGATCTGCTTGGGAAACACAAGGGACTAAGTACACACCTGCAAGAATGAATCAGTGTGCTGTGTGTATTTGTAGATAGTTATTTGACACGTTGCCTCATTGAGATATAAATTAGACAGATAATCCAATTAGATATTCTTTTTTCACACATAGTAATAAAAGCTGTTCTTTTTTCTTTGCACCTGGCTGTGAGTTGTTTCAGTAACCATGAGGACTAGAACCTTAATTTTTGCACAAAAGCGTAGATTAAGACCTAAAATGTCAACTTCAAGACCTATATTAAAAAAAAAAAATAAAAAAAAAAAAAAGAGCAGAAGCAAAAAACAAACCTACATAAGACCTGTGAAAGAAACAAAGCACAAAGAGCAACCTCCTTACTCTATTGGAATGTATGAGAGACTTCATAACTGGAAATCTTCCAAGAACAGAGGGAAGATGCAGACAGGAAGTGTAGCATCATCAAGATTGCCATTGTTTGCTCTTAGTAAATTATTGCTAAAGTAATTGTTTTTAACATTGGTTGCTATTTTAATATGTGAGAGCTTTAACTCATACTACCTGTGAAGAAACTGTTCCAACTACACTATAGTGTATAATGCAAGATGGTATGCAGAAACACAAGCTCTCTCTAGTTTAATTAAACCTTCAGAAGCAAGCTGGGATGATATAGATAACTGGCGTCATGCAGAGTTGAGTGGTTCTCAAGGTTTGTACATGGTGCAACATGTAATGCAAGGATGTTTAATGGGGCAGCTGAACATTAATCTCAATGTCTTTGTGGGTGTGCCTGCCTAAATCCTTTAGTCTGAATTAAAACTGTTATGAAGTGAATCTAACAGTTATTTCCAGTGTCCTGTTCTTTGGTGCAGATTTTTTTTTTTTTTTATGTAAGTAATTATAGCCTTTTTTTTACTCATTTATGCATTTTCTATGTCCCCCTGTATTTTCCTTTGTATCTCTGCTGCATTTTACCACACCATAGCATAAGAATGTTTCACGGTCATTAATAAATATTTACTTACTTAGATTTTTATTCCACCATTGCCAGTAGTCCAATTTAAGAAAACCTTTCTTTTGAGTTCACTGCAGCTAATTTGTCGTGATGTTGTGAGCCATTGGACAGTTTCTGCTGATCTTTTGGTGGGTCATCCTTTCCTGTGTGGGCCAACACTGAGACATACTCTAAGGATTCCTGATTGGAAACATTTTCATTTGGTGATTAATTCCCTAGTTAAAACCTGAAGTTATAATGCATTAAAAATAACAGTGAAATATGTAAAAAATAATTTTTAATGTAGTTCAGCATTTTCAGAACATTTTACATTTTGGTTTCTCAGCAAAGCGAAGACCTCAGTTCAGAGGTTCAGAAGGAGGAATAAAACCTTTCTTCTCTTACTAATGAGTCCAGTGATGACAAATTCCAGATGATCCAAATTTCATTCCTTGCACATTTGAGCTCATCTCTTTGTTTGCCCTGGAGTATTACACTAGCCACCTTATTATGAGGTGACCTAAAATGGATTGCTCTCAGTATGTTGTTGCTACCTCTTCACAACAAGAACCCTGAACTGGGAGGTTTTTCACTTACTTGAGAAAAAAAATAAAAAATAAAAAAAAAAAAGAAACAAAAGTAGAAAACCAACAGGATTTGGTAAGGGAAATTTTATTATTATCTCTCTTGTGTGTTGCTATTGCAGTTGTCTTATTCATCTGCAAAGCTAAAACAAAGAAAAAAGTAATTTATTTTTTTATAATTTATTCCTAGTCTCTTTTCTGGGCTTTCTTCTCTGAGCTCTACTGCCCTTTGCTTGGGTCTTATCATTGCACAGCACCCTACTGGGGGAGTATTACACAAACAGTCTCTGACATTTGCACCATTGTTCTGTGACACATCAGCATTTATAATATCCATCACAGAATATTTTGTAACCCATGGTGTACTGTGAGCCTGGAGATTATTTTGTGCTGGCAGTTGTTCTTTATCCCTTAACTCCACGATATGCAGGAGATCCCAACAAACTATTGCTCTTCTAAAACTATGTCAGTGTTAAAGCACTTACAATAAACTGAACAGCAAAATGCTATACTAGCTCCAAGTATGCACACCAGGGTTCCCTGAGCAATCAAACTTGCTGAAATTAAAGGTCAAGAGATCAGGACTGTAACTTTAAGCAACCCTGGGGAAGGCAACAATCTTCCACCTTTGTTGTATTATGCAAGCTGCCCATGATCACAGAATGTGAAAAACAGCTATCAGATCACAGGATCTTTTCAGAGATAGAAGCACCTGCAGTTAGGAACAAAAGAATTCACAAAGCCCTCTTTTCATAAGGGAAGCTAGCTGGTAGTTCAGTGTGCTACTTTGGTAAATGCGTGCACAGTAATCTCCAGAAGAAGGCAACATGTTGGATACTGATTTTTTTTTTATTTATTTATTTTCCTGCTTTCAGGTTGTTAGAGGAGGAAATAACAAATCAATTGATAGAAAAAACCCAAAATCCAGGACATTGAAATAATTTTGCACTTTACAATCAGCATTTATTAAAGAGCAGGTGGTAAACTGACTAAAAGTAATGCCAGAGTTAAGTAAAAGGCAAAAAGGTTTTATTATCTAGCATTTTAAAATCGGGTATGAAAAAGTGAAAATATGCCCAAAATGTGTGTTGTGACTTTCCTCATTCTGTCATAGAATAGTTAGGGTTGGAAAGGACCTTAAGATCATCTAGTTCCACCCGCCCTGCTACTGCCAGGAGTGCCTTACACTAGACTATGTCACCCAAGGCTCTGTCCAACCCGGCCTTGAACATTGCCAGGGATGGAGCATTTACCACTTCTTTGGGCAGCCTGTTCCAGTGCCTCACCGCTCTCACAGTAAAGTACTTCTTCCTTACATCTAACCTGAACTTCCCCTGTTGAAGTTTAAACCCACTACTCCTTGTCCTATCCCTACAGTCCCTAATGAAGAGTCCCTCCCAAGCATCCTTGTAGGCCCCCTTCAGATATTATAGAGAACTCACACTGGCTCTTGGGGTTAGTGAGAGCCAGGTATGCACAGCCTGCCTAACTGTACTGAGAGTAACCAACACCAGTTGCTGAGACCCTTAGGCTAAATCTGTGCTGCATATAATGCAGTTGATTCTAAAAGTAACACATGCTCTTGCTCAGTGTTATATTATTGTCTACATTATCAATTTGGTTTGAATCAGAACTGCAGTTTTCACTCTATCCTGATAATCCTACTTACTGCTTGTTAGTGCATATATAAATTAGTATGAGCTCAGAGATCAAGACCTGGCTTCCTTTCTGAAGAAAATAAACAAGAACCAGAATATGTGCTCCACTAGTGCACCTAAATGCTCTCTGTCTGATAATAGGCATCAGTCCCTGGAAACAGACTGGAGTAAAATGAAGTTAAATTCACCCAAGTGTGTATATCATGCATACCAAATCTCCGGCACTAACTGCTTTGTTACTTGCTTGTTTTGCACTGTTAATGTGGACACGTTTGTTTTCACTATTTCTCTATGCGGTCTGCAGCGTCCAGTGTTTCTCCTTACAAACTGAGGGCAGGTGAAGCTCACACTACCCATGCATCCCATCAGCTTTGTTGCATGATGAAATCAAGAATCATTTATTTATCCACCTGATACCAGGCATATCATCACAGTCAGTGTAAACGGACAGACAGAGGTGCACCAGGCGGAGCAAATCACAAATAGCACACATTCAAACACATGCCCAAAATGCTTCACAGACCCAAGATTTCTCCCTTCATGTTCTCCAAAGACCACTGAAACACTGTTTTCAGTATAGACTTATCTACACTCTTTGAAATTATGTATGACAATGTGTTATGTCTGTGATTGAAATGCAATGCAGAGAACCTCTATTTTGGGCCAAAGGATTTAGCTTATATATAGATACTATTAAATATATATGGTACATAGAGCCTTCACACTGTAGTCATCTTATTATTTTGGTTTTCAAAGAGTATTGTGGTCAAACTGAACATCCAAAACCACCAGAATAAAATTATACTAGAGATTCAGATTTGGAGGAGTTTACTTAATCACAGATTACATAGGAGTAACGGATACAAGTACTGGAGCACACACTGTAGAATTTACTGTATTAAGAAGGTTCCTCGCATGTGGTAACTGAAGAATTATGTAATATATTATTGAGGTCAAAGGTGTGAACCGCAGGTTGATTTCATATGGCAGGCTTTCCCAACACTGAAACAATGCAAGCCTTGTTTACATGTCCTACAAACATATAAAGGCAGTGTTTGTTAAGTGACACCTGAGCAGTTCTTGCATCAAGTGAAACTTAGTACAAAGGTGTTCAGTGTCAAATTATTCCCATGTGTCAACTAGCCCAGGAGATATGGTTTTCCTCCTTTCAGCTATCTATCCCGCTGTCTGCCCATCCAAGACCACAGCCCACATCATTGTGCAGACATCAAAAAAAAGCTGGCAAATAGAACTCACAAATGGAAGAAATAGAAGTTGTTACTGCTTTCAGTGGCTGGTCTGATAAATACCTGGGTATTTTTCTGCTCTTTTTTCATTTACCATCTGCAGGACTGCTATATACAACTTAACTTTTCTCTTTCTAGCCCTACTGTCCAAGAAAAGGCAAGGATATTATTTCACACTATATGGGAGTCACTACTAATCATAGAATCATAGAATAGTTAGGGTTTGAAAGACCTTGAGATCATCTAGTTCCAACTCCCCTGCCATGAGCAGGGACACCTCACACTAAACTATGTCACCCAAGGCTCTGTCCAACCTGGCTTTGAACACCACCAGGGATGGAGCATTCACAACTTCCTTGGGCAACCCATTCCAGTACAGTAAACAACTTCTTCCTTATGGTCTTTTAATTTTTTAAAGTTCATTTTACAAACCTTAGTGTATTTTTAAGACATTTCCAGGATGTTATTTGGGGCATTAAACTTCATGTAATATTTTGCTTTTTGGAATGGATGTTGCTCCTAGGAAAACTGTGAAGGGAAGAGACTAAATAAAATGTCAGTTCCATTTGAGAGGAAATCAGGTCCACTATTTTCACCTAGGAGTAGACCGATCCTCTCCTTGGCTTTGTTTTCCACTCCTGGACTATTATAGCAGCCTTTTAATATTTCCTGATAATATTCTCTGCAGAAGTGAAGAAAAGAACATGGTAGACTAGTGAAAAAAGGAATGATAATAAGATCAAAATCCAGTACAGGAACACAGAAATAAAATGTAAACCAATGCAGTCAAAAAGCCAAATTAGAGCCACACCTAGTAAACCTACACTCCATCACTGCCATACAGAAAGCTTAACACAAAACAGAACTGACAGGTTGAACTACAACTGGCTTTTCCTTTTCCCAAAAATATTGTTTTAGCCACCTAATCTTCAAATTAAATTCCTTTTTTATTAATTTGAATAGATTTTTCAAATATACCACATAGAAGGTGATGTTAATTTCTATGGGAAAAGGAACAATGTACTTGCATTTGCATTTTAGTTGGAGTGAGAGATGCATCACTGAAGGAAGCCTCCTGATTGTCATTACTTGCCATGTTTTAGTTGTCATCACAGTGCAGCCTTGTAGTACAAAAACTGAATTTCATTTCAATCAAACTAAACCAGAAGATGTAATTGTAATACACCTAATATTAATGAGTGTTCAGTTCTCAGGACTATTTCTAGTTCAAAGTAAAACCTTCTGGAATGTGTCTGCTGTGGACAAGACTTTAAGCTTATGCTCCTATGGTGCCTTATTAATTTCTTAATGTACACATCAACATCAAAGCTTTCATAGCACATGTGAGAAAATTGCCCTAATTGATTGGCAGCCTTAGCTATGTAACAGATACAGCTGAACCAGTGTTTCAAGGTCTTTTTCTTATATTCAAGGAAAATAAAATCTACCAGCAGGTACCAAAATGGAAAAGTCATAGAAATGCATATTTTGTCAGGAAATAGCCATTTAAATGTAGAGATTTTTATTTTCCCATCTCAGTTTCAGCTGTTGCCATTCACTGAAGGTTCCTTCCAACACAAACTATTCTGTGATTCTGTCACAAACTACGAGATAATGAGTGGTGTGTAGCATTTGCAAAGTATTTGCTCATTCAGGAAAAAAGAGGAAATTCATAAAATATCTACAAAGGTAAGATAGTTTTGAAGGCATACGAATGAATGCAGAGAATGTAAGCTATTTGCTGGCATGTGGAAAGACTATTGTGGAAAAAAACCAATCTGAGCAAGAATTGTGATATGTACATTCAAATAATAAGTACATCCAAGCTTGAGAGCACTAAAGCCAATTATAAAACTTCATATATCCCTCCAGAACCCATTTTTTATGCTATCAGTCTAAGAACTTGGGAAAAAGTTGCCTAAATATCACATAAAGAAGCTGTAACTAAGTTATCTTTTGCAAGCTATGCACATATGACAGCCAGTTCATAACAAATATCAATGTTTCTAACTCACAAATTTTCTAATCCATTCTTGTTTTTATTAGCCTCCTCTCTATAAAATGTGTGGTACGCAGATTCATACATGTATTTATACCAGTCCGTAATACAACCTGTAAAGTAATGCAAGTATCAACTTAAAATTTCTTCTTGGAAAAGCACAGGAGAAATTTGAAACCCCAAAGAAAAGATAGTTCTGATTATGCTAATAGCAAAACTAACATCCAGACTGTCACTGCAACTTCAGAATCTGGAATATTTGAACAAAAAGTAGCTATGCTGACTGTACTGCTTGGTCTGTATGTTAGGGCCATAATTAACACCATACTTTATTTTCACCCCACACAGTTTCTGAGGCCAAGGAAATGGTCTCATAAAACATTCAGTGTCTGTGTCAACCTAATTAGGTTTCAGACCTGAGAGATAATAAAGCCCTTTCTCAAAATATATATAAAAAAATAAAAAAAATATAGACTAGTGAAACTTTTTCATGTAAATGTGCAGAGCAGTAGTCTTTGCCCACTGGAGATATATATTTTCCTTTGGCACTTCTTGATGATACAGGCAAAAAGACCCGTTTATGTGTCAATAATACTGATCTTGAGTGAGTCACTAAAAATAATCGGAAACCATTCAAAAGGATAACAGGACAACTAAGGCCACAATTTTAGGTGATACTTCCAAGGCGAGAAGAAAATAACAACTCACTACACAGCAAATGCATACATGTAACTTCTTTGTTTGGATAGTAGTATTTTGTATATATGTCAATAGAAGGTTACAGGAATATAGGTAAAAAACAGTAGAGTTAGATTTATGGATAATAAACAAGACCATGAATCAAGAGATCTGGTTTCCATATCTACTTTTTACATACAGTTCTGCCATAACCTTGGGCAAAACATATTCCAACTACACTTGTCTCAGCTTTCCTAGCTATAAAATAGAATTTATATTTCCACACCTCATTGAAATGAGGTCATGGTCATTTTGATTCTGTTTGTTGAACATATTTCAGAAGACAGGCAGCTATATAATTTGTATTATTTCGTAAGGGGAACATGATACTATTGCCCTATGAGAATCTGTGAGGATGAGAAAAGCCACTGTATTGCCTACACCTCTGCTGGATCATTTCTCTTGTTTCAATTCCATTTGAATGAAGCCTCTGTTATTTTCTTTTGATGATATTAATTGATGAAATGTTGAGGACACATTCCACTCAAATAGTGTACCCTGTATAAAATAAGTATGCATCTTTAAATAATTTGTTTCTTTGGCTATTTTCTTTTTCTTTTTTCTTTCCTCCAAATCCCATCAGTTGCCAATGTAGTTACCTAGATAGAAAGCAGTTTAAACTTGACATAAAAAAAACGGGATTCAGATACTCAGACTCTGCATAATTATCCTATCAAGTGCTTTTGCATGATGTATGATTGGCTGTCTCATAGGAACTGTGGATTTAATAGGATTTAAATGTTCTTCATCAGAAGTAAAAGATGAAATGGTTCATGTCTACCCATCAACAATTTACCAAGAACTTCTACTAGGACAAGCAGACTAATACTAAATTCCACCTCACAGTTATTCATAAATTTCTAGGAACTTCTTCAGTCTGTTGTGCATTTCTCAATTCTCTAATGGAAGGGTTTAACCTCAGGTTTTCATTGAGGTCAGTGAATAACACTTCACTGTCTTCATTATCAACTCTCTTCTTGAGCTTAGATCAGCATCAGTCAAAGGCATCAGTACTGTGTATGTAAGCAGAGCTCTTTGTTATGATATTTTGAAGCTTAATGCAATTATCCAAAAGCATGTTTCAGTTCTATCTATTTACATATTACTCTGCTATGGAGTGAAGAGGGTAGCAGAAGGAATCCGTGACAAGATTTAAAAGTTCCATGGCTTTTGCAATCCATTTCTGAAGATTTTGAATTTTCTTGTGTATGTTTCAGAGAACTTGACTCCAATTTCTATAGCATGAGTGATTTAAGTAGCAGGAACAGTTGCATATCAGACAATGTAATGCTTAACACTGCAATGCACAAATATTTTCATAGATCTCACAAAATCCTGAGTGCCCTGTTCTCACCTATTCTGAAACTAGTTCAGATGAGAGTAGCATTAAGAAGCCATTTTAACAAATTAAATAATTTTAAACTTATTTTAAACAAATGCTGAAAAAGTGTTCTAAATGTTTGGCCTCTTCAGGAGCCTGCTTAGTAAGGTTCCATGGGATATAGCCCTGGAGGGCAGGGGGGCCCAAGACTGTTGGTTGATATTCAGGGATCACCTGCTACAAGCTCAGGAGTGCTGCATCCCAACTAGAAGGAAGTGCAGCAGGAGGGCCAGGAGACCTCCTTGGATGGATAAGGAGCTGCTGAGGAAAATTCAAAGGAAAAAAGAGGCTTATAAAAAGTGGAAGCAAGGACAGGTGGCCTGGGTAGAGTACAGGGGATGTTGTCCGGGAAG
Source organism: Lathamus discolor (assembly GCF_037157495.1). NCBI lineage: Eukaryota > Metazoa > Chordata > Aves > Psittaciformes > Psittacidae > Lathamus > Lathamus discolor. The sequence continues at coordinate 72,228,026 of NC_088888.1, read as the reverse complement.
CTAGGGACCAGGTTAGGAAGACTAAGGCCCAGTTAGAATTAAACCTAGCCAGGGATGTTAAGGATAAGAGGAAGGGATTCTACAGGTACATAGCAAACAAAAAAAATACTAGGGACAACATAGGCCCCCTGAGGAAGCTCTCGGGAGAACTGTCTACACAGGATTTGGAGAAGGCTGAGGTTCTGAATGACTTCTTTGCCTCGGTCTTCACTGGCAAAGGCTCTGACTGCACCACCCAGGTCTTAGAAGGTAGACGCAGGGACTGTGAGAATGAAGACCTTGGGCCCACTGTAGGAGAGGATCTGGTTCGAGACTATCTTAAAAACCTGAACGCACACAAGTCCATGTGACCTGATGGAATCCATCCGCGGGTCCTGAAGGAGCTGGCGAATGAAGTTGCTAAGCCACTGACCATCATATTTGAAAAATCATGGCAGTCAGGTGAAGTTCCCGATGACTGGAAAAAGGGAAATATAACCCCCATTTTCAAGAAGGGGAAAATGGAAGACCCGGGGAATTACAGACCAGTCAGTCTCATTTCTGTGCCTGGCAAAATCTTGGAGCACATTCTCCTGGAAGGCATGCTAAGGAACACGAAAAACAACAAGGTGCTTCGTGACAGCCAGCATGGCTTCACTAAGGGGAAATACTGCCTGACCAATCTGATGGCCTTCTATGATTGGGTTAAGGAACTGATGAACAGGGGTAGAGCAGTTGATGTCATCTACTTGGAGTTGTGCAAAGCATTTGACACTGTCCCACACAACATCTTTCTCTCTAAATTGGAGAGATATCGATTTGATGGATGGACCACTCGGTGGATAAAGACCTGGCTGGATGGCCGCACACAAAGAATTGTGGTCAATGGCTCAATGTCCGGCTGGAGACCGGTAACGAGCGGTGTCCCTCAGGGATCGGTGTTGGGACCGGTCTTGTTTAACATCGTCATCGCTGACATGGACAGTGGGATTGAGTGCACCCTCAGCAAGTTTGCCGATGACACCAAGCTGTGTGGTCCAGTTGACATGCTGGAGGGAAGGGATGTCATCCAGAGGGGCCTTGACACGCTTGTGAGGTGGGCTGATGCCAACCTTATGAAGTTCAACCATGACAAGTGCAAGGTCCTACACCTGGGTTGGAGCAATCCCAGGCACAGCTACAGATTGGGCATAGACGAGTTTCTGCGGAGGAGGACTTGGAGGTGCTGGTCGATGAGAAAATGAACATGAGCCAGCAGTGTGCGCTCGCAGCCCAGAAAGCCAACCATATCCTGGGCTGCATCAAAAGGAGCGTGACCAGCAGGTTGAAGGGGGTGATCCTGCCCCTCTACTCTGCTCTTGTGAGACCTCACCTGGAGTATTGTGTGCAGTTCTGGTGTCCTCAACATAAAAAGGACATGGAACTGCTGGAACAAGTCCAGAGGAGGGCCACGAGGATGATCAGGGGACTGGAGCACCTCCCATATGAAGATAGGCTGAGAAAGTTGGGGCTCTTCAGCCTAGAGAAGAGAAAGCTGTGTGGAGACCTCATAGCAGCCTTCCAGTACCTGAAGGGGGCCTATAGGGATGCTGGGGAGGGACTCTTCATCAGGGACTATAGTGACAGGACAAGGGGTGGCAGATTAAAACTTTAACAAGGGAAGTTTAGATTGGATATAAGGAGGATATTCTTTCCTGTTAGGGTGGTGAGGCACTGGAATCATTTGCCCAGGGAGCTTGTGAGTGCTCCATCCCTTGCAGTGTTCAAGGCCAGGTTGGATGAAGCCTTGGGTGGGATGGTTTAGTGTGAAGTGTCCCTGCCCATGGCAGGGGGGTTGGAACTAGAGGATCTTGAGGTCCTTTCCATCCCTAACTATTCTATGATTCTATGATGTTATGCATCTCTCAAGGAATGATAAGCTGCATAGTCCGTGTTATCCTGGTGTATAAAATAGGGATCGGGCACAACACCTTAAGCTTTGTGTACTTACACAGAAATCTCATCCAGTAACTAGAGTGCTCTGTCTGGATAGCACATATTTATCTGGAAAACAGAGCACAGCCAAACAGGATATACCAAATCTTGCTACACAACACTAAGAAATTTAGCTTCTTACTCTTAGTCTGTGTTCATGTAATAAAGATGAGCTTTGGCAGCCAGTGACATCACCAGCCACAACAGGCACACAACTTGGCTTTCCTTGTGTTTTAGTCCCACAATGGGTGTGCATCTCCTATGCAGCTTGTCATCAAAATTCCACCATCCTCCAGAATCCCCAAAGAGGGACTCTTTTTAGCAGTAGCTGGAAGTTCCTCTCATAGCATGCCAGTATTGCAAAACAGTATCAACAACAAAACCAGTCATCCTAATTTCTGTTTGCTGTTACTTGACATCTGCATCCTCATATGTAAAAACACTAGTAAGCTGTGAGCATGAATAAATTACAACTGCCTACTTAAAATTTATTTGTTTTCCTTCCTGTTTTAGGGCAATAAGTCCATGGAGTTGGCTTCTAAACATACCTAATTTGTCAATATTTTTGTCACAGATGGCTTACCAACAAAAAAAGGTAAGAGCACAATATTATTTTGCAATACGTAACTATGTCAAGCAAAAGACGTGTATATTATAGCAATCCAAGAGTGAAAACATTATACACAGACTTAACTTTGTGATTTGAGCCAAGTTAGTATAAAAATAATTATCATAATGATCTATTGTATATTAGACCAAGTTTTATGGGAGTTGAAGACTATTACTCCAATGGTAATGATCACTGAATTGTACTTCTTTTTGTATTCTTGCACACACAATTACTCTTGTTTCACATCAAATGTCTTTTGAATAGATATTGAAATAGGGTGAAATTCACCTACTATTCTATAAAGAACAAAGTAAACAGATTTTGTGCTGTGAACAGAAGTGAAGAAGGCCTTTGACCAACATCAGTTGAACAGTAGATGTTGTCACTCAGGAGTGTTATGGGTGGAATGCATTCATAACATAGAGAATTGATTTACGTATTTTCTATAATTTTAGCTAGCAATACATACAATCTAGGAACCCTATAGTACCACGTTTCAGGCCCTGGTTTCATTTCTATGTTTGTGTGAAATTACAAAGAAATTAAATGACTGTGAAAGAAAGAAAATCTAAATAATTGCTACTTGTTATATAACAGTCCTCACTCTGTTATTGTGCGTCAAGGGGATAAATATAATCTCATCAAAATCATATAGTTTGCTTGTTTTATTTTGGTCAAATGTAGAGGTTTTCTTCTAATCTAAGACTGGGTTCAAACCAGCCAAGTAAAAATTGCATGAAGATTGTGCAAGCCTCTCCTATTTTTTCAAGTAAATATTGATATAAGAGAGAAATATGTGAAAGTCTGTGAGTTAATAAGTCAGGCTTCTAGAATTTATTTTTATTTATAGCTGTCAAACATGTTCTATGATTTGTATTTTTTTTCAAAAATTCTGAGAATTTGAAAGCTCAATTTAATGGGAAAACTCTGCAGAATCGTTTGTGCTGAGAGAGCTAGATAACATATGAGGTGGCAGAGACAGTAGTCATGACTGAATATGCTGCATAATTCAGAGATGTGTTAATTTCCACAAAAGTTAAAAATGGTTTCCAGTATGCAGGTATACAATAAGACCTTTTTCTTATTAAATAACCTGGTGGGGGGAGTTTGGGGAGGAATTTTTCTGAAGATACATTTTATCATATTTTTATGCTTGTGAGTAGCAACTTAGAGAAGATGCAAACCAAAATGCCTGCTTACATTAATATACTTATGTTAGATATCTCAAAAAAATGCACCTTCTTGATTGATTGCTACTTTACTTAAGGCATTTCCCAGCTTTATGGTATAAAATCACAGCTATGTAAATGGCAGAAGAAAAATTAAGTGCATATAAATTAACTCTTTTTTTCATTTCACACTCACTTTTAATTTCTTTGTGAAGCTTGTTTGTCTCTTTGTTTTTCCCCCTTAGATTTGGCATACCACAGATCTCTGTGATCTTTGCTCAGCTAAAGGTGGTAAAGGAATTGAAGCAAAAATGGTGAGGACAGAATTGCTTGTGGGGCATTTGACACAGCTGCTGCAAATATTACACACTTGAATTATGCTGTGCCCTTTTACATAAAAGAGAATTGCATTTGCCACCATTTGGAGCTGTTCTGCTTTGTTATTCATAAACAAATCATTTTAGTCTTTTTAGCTTTATTCATTTGGGTTTTTAGTTTTGTTTCTTGTCAACAGTTCCCTTAAGGACTTTGATTTTTCAGCTAAAGCACAGTCTTTAAGATTTGTAGGGCTTTATCTGTCTGTAAAAAGAAATGTAAAACATGAATATTAAATTGCCTTTGTATCCTTATGTTCTGATTGTCAGAGACTGACCTTAAGATGTCATATTTCAATCTGTGGGACCATATATGAACTCAACTTGTTTGATTTTGTTTAAATTTTATTTTTAGCTAAAATTATGCTACCCTTACTCAGAATGGGTCATATTCCAGCTTTGTAATGTCATTTAATGTAAAACTGCATGACTTCATGTAGTATCATTTATTTGTGAGTGATAATCAGTTGGAAATTACCTCAGTGCCTCATTGTGACTAAAAAGCTAGTGTTACCCTCAGATGGGTACCCTTAGAGTAGACAGAGTAGAATATGTAGGAATAAGGATTTTATACTATCCTAGGTTGGGCAGTGAAGGAATAATTACATGAATACTGTGTCCTTCCTGAGATTCCAGATTGAAAGTAGATATTGAAAAACCATAGGGAAACAGAAATTTGATAACACAGAGCTCTTCAGTATAGTAAACAAGGCTGTAACTGGAAGTGAATTTAAATAAAATTGGTATTAAAAATATACTAAGACTTATTACCTATTAGAATAATTTATGATCTAATTTTGTTCAACTCTATCTGACCAAAAATTCTTATATCAAACTTGTTTTGGTTTGCTTTTTTTTTTCTACTGACAATTTTAATAAGAATTATTTCATCCAAATTCTAACTAAATGTCTGTCCAGTCCAGCTAGATGATTTTAACTGTTCCTTCTAATCCTATAACGCATGAACTATAAATTAATTTTTTTTTTCAAAATCAGATATGCTTTCTTGAATAGCAATTTGGACTCCTCTCAGCTAACAGACTCTTTAAATGTGCAGAGTACCATTTTTGCATGCATAAGGACGCCTAGAATTCTGTCAAAAATTTGAAAAAGTTACTGTACTTCAAAGCTGAAGCTGATCTGCACTTTCCCAACAACTTTAACACACTTTAAATACACGTGCAAAGCACCTCTACTGTGTGAATGCACTGCTTCTAAGACTTCCAGGACATGTCAGTCTTGTGCTTGTCTCCACCAGCTCAAATCCGCTGTCATTAAGAATCCCAGAATACAGAGAATTCATAAATCCAGCCTTTAATGTTAAAACCTGTGATCCACTATGCAAAGAAATGTAATTTTCAGGTATAATTAAGAACCTAGTTTGTTTATGTTTCCTCTGAAATCACTGGAGGCATGAACTGCCAGAATTCACCAATCTAGTTTTCCTGAATTCCAGACTACTTCATTTGAGTAGCTAAAGTTATATTAAATGTATTTGAGTCTTATTCTATAAATATGTCTGTTGGTTTAAATTAAAGCTTTTCCTCCCTCCATCTCTCCTTTTCCTTTCCTTTCCTTTCCTTTCCTTTCCTTTCCTTTCCTTTCCTTTCCTTTCCTTTCCTTTCCTTTCCTTTCCTTTCCTTTCCTTTCCTTTCCTTTCCTTTCCTTTCCTTTCCTTTCCTTTCCTTTCCTTTCCTTTCCTTTCCTTTCCTTTCTTCCTTCTTCCCTTCCATCCTTCCTTCTCCCCTCCCTTCTTCCCTCCCTCCCTCCCTCCCTTTTTTCCTAGAGCTATTAGGATTGAAAATGATAAAAAAGCAAGGTGTTCCCATCTCATTCTGTGCTGAAACTGGAAAATCATGGTTAGGAAGTGGGAATATCACTGAGATTTTGAGTGCCTTCAGGTTGAACTTGCATCTGATTCCAACATCTGTACTTGGTTTCACTTCAAATGGAACCCCTATTTCACCAATATTTTCAAGAACTCAAAATAGGAAGTTAAATGAATGGTGAAATAAATTAACAAAACACTTATAATGAGGTTTTGTCACCTTTGAGAATAGATCAGACAAATGCAAGCTACCTTTCTTCTTTTCTTTTTCAGTCTGGCAAGCAGCATGGTAATAGTCATTTTCCCATCAGGAAGAAATAAAGTATCCTAAGAGCTGCTACTGGTATCTGTTGTTTTTCCTCATAGTGTCAGTCTGAAGGAATTTTGTCTCTCAGCACAATCTCTCAGCAGGAGTGGGTGGTGGGTGGTGGTAAACAGTCAGACACAAACTGGAAAGAGGCCATCATCTGAGCTAATAACATTGTTCTATGAAAATATTGTCACATATGAATAAGAACATATGGACTATACGGGACATGTCTTGCTGCTGCAGGAGAAGTAAACTGACTAGTATGGGAATTAGCCAGTATTTTGAGTTCCATTCCATGAATACAGTGTGCCTTGCTTCTAACTTTTTCATGCTTTTGCATCAGATGTGGTTCTTTTTTGTGAATTTGGTCTTTCATTCAGTTACAAATGCATGATGTAAAGCTGAATGGTCCTTTCAACTTATTTCTGGCAGTGTTGCAACTGTAAATTTAGTTTATATTTTATATGCCAAAAATTTCCAAAGTATTTAGAGGTATAGGTTGTGGACTTTATTAATATTGCCTTATTATGAATACAAAAATCCCCAACAAACTTTCTCATGAGACTTCCAAAGGTGCTTAAAAAAACAGACTTTCTCAAGAGACTTTCAAAGGTGCTTTCTTAAGAATAGTTTGTGCTTAGGGTTTGGTTTTTTTTTAAGTTTCTAGAATATATGATGTCACCGTTGGAGTACTGTGTGCAGTTCTGGTGTCCTCAAAATAAAAAGAAACATAAAGCTGTTGTAGCAAGTCATCGGGAGGCTGGAGCACCTCCCATATGAAGATAGGCTGAGAAAGTTGGGGTTGTTCAGCCTGGAGAAGAGAAGGCTGCGTGGAGACTTCAGAGCAGCCCTCCAGTATCTGAACTGGGCCTACAAGGATGCTGGGGAGGCATTCTTCATTAGAGACTGTCGTGATAAGACAAAGGGTAATGGGTTGAAACTTAAACAGGGAAAGTTTAGGTTAGATATAAGGAAGAAATTCTTTACTGCAAGGGTGGTGAGGCACTGGTGCAGGCTGCCCAAAGAAGTGGTAAATGCTCCACTCTTGGAAGTGTTCAAGGCCAGGTTGGATGGACATGGTCTAGTGTGAGCTGCTCCTACTCATGGCAGGGTGGTTGGAACTAGATGATCTTAAGGTTCTTTCCAACCCAGACCATTCTATGGTTCTGATTTTTTTTTTTTTTAGAACCTCAGTAACATCTTTATATTTTTTACATACAAGTAGACAACAACAGATCTTGTGTTTGGGCCACAAAAACAAATCCTGTAATGGCTGACAAATTGAGTTTCCAACATTGTTTTCATTACCTTTTCTATCTTTTTTCATCTTAATCATATGAGAAATCTCAAAGGGTGTGTACCTGCCCAGGAGAAACATTATTTCACCTCTAACATTTTGGAAACAACCTTTAAATAATATGTGGACTGTCATGCAATATCTATGTAGAGTTTCATTTTAAGCATGATGAACAGTGGTAGAACATGAAAGACTGATAATGTTTTTACAAGCTATCTGTCATATTTCAACTGATGCTTTCAATCAAATCCCTTGAGGGTACTTAATTCTAGAAATAGCAGCCAAAGCATATATTTCTGTAATCTAAAGTGTTTTTGTAATGGCTAGCCAATGATTCCTACTGTGACTTAGTATAGACATTTGTTTTGAGGAATACGCCATATCTGCACTCTTTAACCATGCCAAAGAGACTGTACAAGGTGATGTGTAGCAACAACGGAAGAAAAAAAAAAAAAAAGTAAGTAAAAGCAAAACACAGTTTTTTTGAAAACAAACCACTGAATTAGTCTTTTCATCTGTAGCCAACATTCAATGTTGCTTTGCACTTCACATACTTTCTACTAAAAGTTTGCCATCAAAATTTTTCCAATTATTATGTTATGACCCCTAGAAGACTTAAGTCTTGATTTCAGTATGCTTCATATTAGGCATTTAATTTGATGAAAAATACTCATAAGGGAGAAAAAGAAAACTCATGACAAAGCCATTAGACAGTATATTTCTTTAAAAGTATGTTCCATTAAAAATCCAATATAAGTTTTCATTTTGAAGGAACAGGTACTCTCGTAAGCAGGAGAATACTCTTAAAACTGAAAAAAATACATATTTGAGACTTACTCTCAAATCTTAGCAAAAAGAATAAGAAACATAAAACTAAAAAAACACAGATTAAACAAAAGATATCAGTTACAAAGTGCAGCAACCTAGCAGTTCTATTTTTACCAAGATTATCCTGACAGAAAAACAAAGGCCTAAGGTCATTTCTCTTGCCAGCCAGCAAGCTTGTGAAGAACTGTGTTCCTAATAGTAATAGTAAATAAAAACGCCCAATGAAATGTTTTTGTATTTTGGCTCACAAAAAATGTGCTCATAATGTTCCATGCAGAAACAATGTCCAGAACTATGTGAATTTATGCTGTCACTAAAAGTTTTCTGTAAAATGGAATTACACACATGTGAAAGCTGTCAGACTAGCAAATACTAAATTTACAGGTGGTTGTGATAATATCCAGAGCTGACTTTTCAAATATTGTAAGTCCATTAAAGTTAACAGATATCCATTTGTTTGTCTGAGGGTCTGGGCCATCCTTTCTTGCTTTCTTTCTTTGTTTGGGTTTTTTTTCTTTTTTTTTTTTTTTTTTTTTATAATTTGGCTTATGTGCCAGAGATAAATATGATTTTAATTTACATAATACTGTGAAGATATTTTTCTAGCTTTTAATATATACTTCTTTTCTGTTAACTCCTACTTTTCATTGCATTTTTTACTTCTGGTCACTTAACTACCAATTTTAAGGAATCAAATGTATGCATTGTATGATTTTAAAATCAATTTTCTGAATAAATTATATGCACAATTTAGTATATATACATACACTCGTTGCCACATATATAGTATTAAATTGCTCATAAGCACTACTTAGCATTTATTTACACTGAATTTTATTTGGCATTTCCCTGTCCAGACTACTTGTATTGTTTTCCGCTTACAACCTCGAAAAAGTAAAGTATCGGGCCTAATCTTGTCTAAGATTTCCATATAAACAGTAAAGAAATTGATTCATCTTTCTGGGAGCTGAAATGGATGGACCTTCCTTCTATAGTACATATCTCTTTCCACACACTGTACTAGAACATTAAATGCCAAGTTTAGTCTGGATATCAAACTTTTAAACAGATAAAGTAAGATTAGATTAATTTCATCCTTAGTATAAGGTCTTTCAAATGTTCATTCTAGGTACATTTATCTTATTCTACTCAAAATCATTTCATTATTGTTTAATCAGAAACCTTTGTGATCTTAGTACCCATTTTCTTTACTAGACTTCTTGCAAATATACTGAAGAACACAAGATGTTTGGAGCAACCCACTGGTAGCTCACTTTTACAGGGAGTAATTAAAATTATTCCTATTTCATTTTCCCTGTAAGTTAAATTGCTAACAAGACCAACTAAAAAATTTTCCCTTCTATCCTGCCATAGTTTCTTTAAAAATTTTCAGTGAGCTTTTCCAACTAATACCTGTTATCTCAACTCTAAACATGCAACATCACCCAGACCATTAGTGTAATTTCTGATTATCTTTCTTAAATATTTTTAACAAATTTATGATGATGTACTTCTGAAAGAGTATTTCTTCTTCTAGATTTCTTGCTTATCCATGCAACTTCTAATTCCATTCTTTATGTTTTATTTATTTGTTCAATGCAGAACATCCTATGTCAAAATATATAGCTTTTTTCACCTTCCATTCCTCCAGCTGTTTTGAAGGCTAGGCTATAGAATAGAACCATAGAATAGTTAGGGTCGGAAAGGACCTCAAGATCATCTAGTTGCAACCCCCCTGCCAACACTAAACCATCCCACCCAAGGCTTCATCCAACCTGGCCTTGAACACTGCCAGGGATGGAGCACTCACAACCTCCCTGGGCAACCCATTCCAGTGCCTCACCACCCTAACAGGAAAGAATTTCCTCCTTATATCCAATCTAAACTTCCCCTGTTAAAGTTTTAATCTGTTACCCCTTGTCCTGTCACTATAGTCCCTGACGAAGAGACCCTCCCCAGCATCCCTATAGGCCCCCTTCAGGTACTGGAAGGCTGCTATGAGGTCTCCACGCAGCCTTCTCTTCTCCAGGCTGAACAGCCCCAACTTCCTCAGCCTATCTTCATATGGGAGGTGCTCCAGTCCCCTGATCATCCTCGTGGTCCTCCTCTGGACTTGTTCCAACAGTTCCATGTCCTTTTTATGTTGAGGACACCAGAACTGCACACAATACTCCAGGTGAGGTCTCACAAGAGCAGAGTAGAGGGGCAGGATCACCTCTTTCAACCTGCTTGTCTTGAGGTCCTTTCCAACCCTAACTATTCTATGTTTCTAACTTGAAAAAACAAGCTTGAGGAAAAACTGGATCAACAAAAACAGAATTGAGGAAAATAAGACTCAGAAAATGTAAGATTAACGAATCTCCAATCAAAAAAGACTATCCTTGAAGCATGTTACATCTGACAACACCTGAATATTCAAATATATTTCTCATGAGTGAGAACATGGTTAAGTATCCTTTTATTGAACTTTCCTCATTATAATCCTTTCTTAATGATAAAAATCACATCCAGATTTCAAAAGACCCCTGCACAGGTAGGGAGACCCTCTTCTGTGCATGCGTATTTAGCAGTTTGATTACATAATCCTTAGGTAAATTAGCTGCCAAGTTGGTAAAAAGTGGGAGGGTTATGAGGAGTTACAAATTCAGATTAGACCATATAAATATGTGAAACTGGGAAGTAAAATGGTGGAAGACTGCATTGTAACTGCTGAGATTGGTCAACGGGCTGAACCTGATCTGGTTTCTTTGAGGTTCTAGAGACACAAATTGACTTAAAATTGGCTTAAAAACTTACTTGAAACCTTTTTCTAACTCGGTAGGTGAATCTGCTACCAGGTACCCTGGATAGGATGGTCAAAACACCCTCTGATATAGAGTGCTGTCTGCTGCAGCATCTGCAGAGGGCTCTGACATGTTAATCAGGCGCAATGGTATTGTCTTTCCTGCAGCTGTAACAAACCCATCAAACTTACAGAGGAAGGGGTGAAATCTTCACCCTTACAGGGAGAAGATAAACCCCTTACTGGGGTAAAAGGCCCCCTTAACATAGCAGTAGCTATTGGTCTTTTCTGTTTTATTCAATTGGAGAAGGCTTCCACTGAGTAGGAAAGCTTTTTTTGCCACTTACGCTTTCTTTACTCTTCTGGTTAGCCATACTCAGCAGATATAAGTGTTTTGATACCCTTCATTTTTTTCTTTTTTTTTTTTTTTTTTTTTTTTTGAAGACTAAAGCCTTAATATACATTCCTCATGCCTCCTGAAGACATTTTATCCCTTTACCAGCTTTTGGGGTAATCTTTTAATTGTGGGTTGTTTTTTTGTTTTTGTTTTTGTTTTTTTTTGGGGGGGTGGTATTTTTTTAATTATATAGGATTTTTCAATTAAAAGAAAAAAATTGTTCCGTTGAATTATGAACTTTTTATTTTTTCTTTTACTTCTCTGAGGTAAAAAATCACCACAGTTGCTATTAAAATAATGGTTTGATCAGTTATTTTGCTTCCTTCAAGAATAAACCAAAAGATTTTGGTTTTGTGATTTGTTAAAGGGAAGTTGCTCCAAAAAAGCATTTGTGTTTAAAGAAATGTAGCATTTTATAGCACAGCGTTCAGCAGTCTGTGTGTGAGGAATTGACTTCTCCCATTATTATTATTAGGGTTATGATTATACCTTTCTTAGTATTTTACAAGCATTTTCAACATCCTGTCTGGGTTGTTGATTTCTGATTTTAAAATCTTCAGATATGGTATTTCAAGCTACTGGGATTGTGTGCTACGTTTGTTGTGGCTAAATTCTCTGTACATTTGATTAAGCTGACTATTTGTAAGAGGCCCGGTGACCATAGACATTTATTTTCTTATTCCATTGATGTTATTGTTTCCTGCCTTAATTCTAGTCAGAATAATTTTGCTGTATCCTGTTACTAAACCTAAAATCCTCTTTCTTATATAAATTTCTCAGGCACCTGGGGAAATTCTGTCTCTGTTTGGCAATGCACGTAAATTCAGTTCTCTCTAGAACCGATCCGTATATTATCAGCCATTATGTGCTCTGCAAATACCAGATCTGTCCCAGCTCTCTCTGGAAGTACGTAACGTAACATAACACAGTGCAATGCAATGCAACACAACACAACACAACACAACACAATGTAACAGAGTATAACAGGGTAGAGTAGAGCACAGTGGAATAGGGTGTGATGGGCAGGAATAGGATGAGATAGGATAGGATACAACTATTTCTATTGCAAGGGACCTACAATGATTATCTATTCCAACTGCCTGACCAATTCAGGACCGACCAAAAGTTAAAGGATGTTGTTAAGGGCATTGTCCAAATGCCTCTTAAACCTGACAGGCTTGGGGCATCAACTACCTCTCTAGGAATCCTGTTTCAGTGTTTGACCACTCTCTTAGTGAATAAATGTTTCCTAAGGTCCAGTCTAAACCTCCTCTGGGGCAGCTTTGAACAGTCCCATGTGTCCTATCACTGGATACCACAGACTATAGCTCACCACCTCTCTCTCTACTTCCCCATCTTCAGAAAGTGGTAGAGAGCAGTGTGGCCAACTCTCATCTTCCTTTTCTCCAAACTGGACAAGCCCAAAGCCTGCAGCTGCTCCTTATAAAGCCCTTCTAGCCCTTTCACTAGCTTTGTTGACCTCTTCTGAACACATTCAAGGACCTTCACACCCTTCTTAAACTCTGCAGACCAGAACAAGAGACAGTCAAGGTGAGGCCACACCAATGCTGAATAGAGTGGGATAATAACCTCCTTTGACCAGCTGGTTATACTGTGTTTGATGCACCCCAGGATGTGATTTGTCCTCCTGGCTGTTGAAGCACACTGCTGACTCCTACCTGAGCCTGCTGCCAACCAGCACCCCTGGATCCTTTTCTGCAGGGCTGCTCTCCAGCCACTCCTCTTCCAGTTTATACTTGTGCCTAACATTACTCCATCACAGGTGCAAAAATCCAGCATTTCAACTTGTTAAATTTCATCCCCCTAATAGTTGCTTAATGCCCTAATGTATCTAGATTACTCTGCAAGGCATCTTGTCCCTCAGGAGAGACAGCAGCACCTCCCAGTTTGGTGTCATCATCAAACTTGCAAGAATCGAGAGATTGTGATTAGAAAAACTATCATTTAGGTGAACTTTGCTTTTTCATCTAAGTGGTTTACTTAATATGTTCACCTTAGATTTAAAATTAAGGTGTAATTTTTATGGATATATAAGCAACCAGAAATATACAATTATATTGATTAATTTTATTTAATTAAGGATAAATCCTTCTCATTTGTGTTACTACTGCTTCCTTAGGAGAGAAGTATGATGTTACTAGGCCGTTAGGATCATGTTGTTTCACAATACAAAAGCCAAAGTTGCCTGCAAATATATTTAAGAAATCACAGTGCAGTGACCACATAAACAGTGGTGGTAGATATTTCTGGAAAGTTATTAAAGAGGAACACCTACAAAAAGCCAATCTGATATTGATTTGTAAAGGAGAAAGACAAGTAGGCAGGAACTGTTAAATTCAATTCCTATTCTATTAAGTAATGGAATACATAGAAAGAAATATACCTATCTTGAGAATAGCATGGTTGCAAGCAGAATAGGTTGTAAGGAATATGAGCCAAACCTCAGGGAAATTGGGGGGAGGGATTTTAATTTTTTTTTACAAAATACTCAATAAAATTATTAAATTGATGTGATATGATGTGTTAAGCTTGAGAACAGCCCTGAGGAGAATTTCACAACAGGTGACAACTTTTTGTCATATTTTAAACTAAACTAGCCAGTGCATTTACTGTAGGGAAATAACCCTAAATTAGTGTGAGAATAGATTCAATGACCCAATTGCAGATGCTCTTCTATGAAAGAAAAAGTTGTGTATTAAGGGCTTAGTTAAACTCCCACTGCAATCAATGGAAAAACTCCAGATGGAGCAGACTCAAATAATCACTTCTCAGTCTCCTGGTAAAAAAAAAAAAAAAAAAAATTAAGTAATATATACTCCAGGTTAAGGTAGATTTGAAGTTCGAGAATTCTATTTTAATTCTTAGTTTTAAAAAATAAAATAAATAAATTATTGCAATAGCAAATTGGTGTGGTTTGTGTACATAGAACATAGAATCATAGAATAGTTAGAGTTAGAAAGGATCTTAAGATCATCTACTCTTGCAGCTCTTGAGGGCATGTAGACAAACATCTATGCATGTCCAGCTGGAGACCAGTAACGAGTGGTTTCCCTCAGGGATCAGTGTTACAACCAGTCTTGTTCAACATCTTTGTTGGTGACATGGACAGTGGCATTGAGTGTGCCTTCAGCAAGTTTGCCGATGACACCAAGCTGTGCGGTTCAGTTGATACACTGGAGGGAAGGAATGCCATCCACAGGGACCTTGACATGCTTCTGTGGTGGGCTGATGCCAATCTTATGAAGTTTAACCATGCCAAGTGCAAGGTCCTGCACCTGGGTCGGAGCATTCCCTGGCACAGCTACAGGTTGGGCAGAGAAGAGATTCAGAGCAGCCCTGCGGAGAAGGACTTGGGGGTGCTGGTCAATGAGGAACTTAACATGAGGCGGCAGTGTGTGCTCACAGTCCGGAAAGCCAACCATATCCTGGGCTGCATCAAAACGTATGTGACTAGCAGGTTGAAGCAGGTGATTCTGCCCCTCTACTCTGCTCTTGTGAGACCTCACCTGGAGTATTGGTGTCCTCAGCATAAAAAGTACATGGAATTATTGGAACAAGTCCAGAGGAGGGCCACTAGGATGATCAGGGGACTGGAGCACCTCCTGCATGAAGATAGATTGAGAAAGTTGGGGCTCTTCAGCCTGGAGAAGAGAAGGCTGCATAGAGACCTCATAGCAGCCTTCCAGTACCTAAAGGGAGGCTATAGGGATGCTGGGGAGGGACTCTTCGTTAGGGACTGTAGTGACAGGACAAGGGTAATGGGTTAAAACTTAAACAGGAGAAGTTTAGATTGGATATAAGGTGGAAGTTCTTTACTGTGAGGGTGGTGAGGCACTGGAATGGGTTGCCCAGGGGGGTTGTGAGTGCTCCATCCATGGCAGTGTTCTAGGCCAGGTTGGACAGAGCCTTGGGTGACAAGGTTTAATGGGAGCTGTCCCTGCCCATGGCAGGGGGGTTGGAACTAAATGATCTTGAGGTCCTTTCCAACCCTAACTATTCTAAGATTCTACGATTCTATGTTTTCCCAAGCTTTCAAAGCTATGGAATTTCTGGGTCTGTTTTGCCGTAGGGACATCCTGAGGACAACTTACATCTCTGACAAGTGCAAGAAAAAGGAAAGTTGGTAAGAGTAATCTAAAGAACTACAGCTCTCAGTGTAAGAGTAAGATGACCAGTTGAACTTTACTTGTCCAGTGGGTGCTCCAAATAATTAAAGTATTTCTATTAACCTAAGCTTTAAAACAACATACTCTTATGAGTGTTTGAGTCCTTTGCTTATTTTAAAATTTTTAGAAGATACTTTGATTTTTGAACTTCAGGACAAGTTCATCTAAACACACTTGATAGTTTCCTTGGTTACAGAATTTTATATGCAACCAGAAAATGGCTGATGGAAAAAGAAAGGGGAAGGTTCTCAAAATTGCAAGATATATTTGTGGTTTAGTGCAAAGAATACAAAGCTACTTTAAAGTAGCCCTTGTGTTTAAAAAGTCAAATAAAGAGTCAAGTTTGTTACTCAAACAGCCTTTTTTTAAAAGAAACTTGAAAGTCTTAAACTGATACAAAATGTAACATCCAGACTAGGCAGAAACAGGACTGTCTGCTTTAGGTACTCAAGCTAGCCACAGTCATCCAGGGTTTATATACAACTTGTGTGAAAAGGGAATGCTGTGGATGCCTCTCCCGTTTAGCTTGTTACTAGCAATAAATTTGCAGAGGCAGTCGGTCTACTTTAAATTTTTACCTTCTCTTCAGAATGTAAATCAAAAGTATTGAAACTTCAGAAGACAAGTTGCCTCTGAAGCATTGTTGAACTCTGCTGCTAGGCAGGAGGGAGGGGCAAGACACAATGTATTCAGTACTGACATTTCTGGTGAAGCCCATAGTAGGTCTTGAGCAACTCACTAAAGTAGCCTGCAATAGAAAAATAACTTTTACAGGGGGGGTAAATGTATTTATTCTAATCTCATATTATTTCTAATGAATTAAGACTAAATCCTCTCATTCTTTTTCATTAAAAACCCAGTGATGAAACATGTCTAATTTTATGTTCATTAATACTAATGATAAACTGCTCATTAATTTCAGTGGTCCACCATCAGGTCCTTCTTTTCTGTTTTTAAACAAGGGGAGAAATAGAATAGTTATTTTAATTACTCAGAAAAAATCTTTTCCTAGAAACATTTTCACTTTTTATTTGTACGACTGTTCTACAAAGCCCCATCTAACCCTGATAACACGTAAATGTGTGACTTGCAGTTCTGCAATTCAGCATGCAAACACATTAACAACACAGAATATATGAATTACAGCAGCATTGCTCACATTCTGTCAGGTATTACAGTTTCATTATCCCTTTCCCAGTCACACCCATCATCGTTTCTATGCAAGGAAGAACTATGGAAAGTAGACAACATACAGAAACAAACACTAAAATTGCATGAAGAAATATCAGAAAAGATCACAAATGTAAACAGAACTATTTCACATTTTATGTAATGAATATTTTAAAAGCATAATTACCAAGATATTGAGAGCAAAATGCAAACTGTTCGTCAGGAAAATATACAATTATGAGACTGCTGTCATTAAAAAAATTAATAGTAGTGGCATTTGACCTTAGGAGACACTTTCAAATGAAAAAAAGTATTTTGAGTAATATGTCATTTTCCAAAATCTAGGCATACTTACTTTATAAATTCTAATACATTGGGTCTTTACCCAAAAATGTAGATGATACTATTCTAATATTAAATTAAATACTGCTATTATTTAATTTAAAACATTAATATATACAATTTTAGTACGAGAAAATTAAATTCAGAACTACTCTTGACAATGTCATTATTCTGAATCTTTTACTGACAAATGTAGAAAAATTGAAAATGTCAATCTGATTCACTTTCTTTAAAAAAAAGAAAAATATTAAAAAACCCAAAACCAAACAAAACCAACCACAACAAAACCCAACCGACTGAATAAATAAACAAACCAGAAAGTGGAAATAACTTGAACCTGAAGCTTCTGAGTTGAGAGTGCTGGAAGCAGTGTTCTAGATTTATTTGACGTCAATAATTCCAAGAAAATTTTTTTTAGCTGCAGATACATTTTAAAAATATTGCCTCTAGGAATATGGAGGTGGTTGAAAGTATAGAAGTGTCTGGAAATATTTCTTTGCACAAGAAATAACTAAAGATGTCACTTTACCTAAAACTGAATCATACAAATACTTATGAACATGACAACTGACTCTGTAATGCATGCTCTGATGTGCCAAAGTTTTCATGTGTGCAAATGCCAAAAGGTCTGAAGATTCATGCTTTTATCATGATAATACCTTGGATAGAAATGTATACACCAGGAAATATAGACCTTTTGAATGGAATTTTAAGTTTCTGTGCTGTTTTAGTGGAAATAGCTTTTTTAATGGGTTGATAGATTTCTACAAGCATACATATATGGTCTACAACAATATGCTAATACATCACTTTTGCTCAGGGAAATAGCATTTAGAAGATTTCAGTAAAAGTTTAGTGTTTAGAAAGAATAAGGAGTTAATTTGTTTTGTTGATAAGCAAACAATTAAGAAGCTGGGTAGAAAACTACAGTTATATCGTACAGGTTAGGAAATGTTTATGTGTGATAAAAATGTGTTTAGTTATTCATAAGATGTGGACTGCTTTACACTAACTAAAAAGATCAATGGGAGGGTAAAGATACAATGTGTGTTTCGCAGGTGATAATTGCAGTCCTGTAAGCTGAGCTATTTGATAAAGTGTCCAAACACTGGAAAAGAGAATTCAAGGGCAGCATTAAGAGAACTTCCAAAATTGCCTTAAAGCACTCATATGCAAATAAGAACCATTTAAAGACAATGAAATGTTTTTTCCTCCAATTCTTAGCTACAACCTATTCCTTCCCTTAATAAGTGATTAATTAATCCTGACTTCATTAGGAAAATAGAAATCGATATTCTTCTGAACACTGGAACAGGCTACATGAGCTAGTGGTTACATGAGTTACATACAGAACTCATGCATCAGTGAATTCACTAGAACACTTTCTAATAATTTCACTGGATTCTATATTAAACCTTAAAAAGGTTAAAACTCTGTAAGAGTAATAGATTTCTTTATAAATTCATGTAGGCAAAATGGACATTCTTTAAGAAGGAAACATTGACGGTGCAGGCTGACTCCATGTGTCAAAAGAAAAGCTGGTCTTGGGGAAGACCAGCCTGGCTGAACAGGCAGCTGACTGGAACTCAGGAGAAAAAGAATTAATGACTTTTGGAAGAAGGGACCTGCTACGTCACTTGGACACACACCAGATGGGCTCCAGCCAAGGGTGCTGAAGGACTAACTGCGGTGCTCACCAAGCTATTTTCAACCATTTCTCAGCAGTTGTGGCTAACTGGGGAGGTCCCAGCTGATTGCAAGTTAACAAGTGTGACACCCATCTATAAGAAGGGCCAGAAGGAGAATCTGATAAACTACAGGCTTGTCAGTCTGATATCAGTGCCCGGGGGGGTTATGAAGCAGATCACCTTAAGTGCCATCACATGGCATATACAGGTGATCAGGCCCAGTCAGTATGGATTTATGAAAGACAGGTCCTGCTTGACTAACTCTATCTCCTTAAGGTGACCTGCTTAGGGGATGAAGGAAAGGCTGTAAATGTTTTCTACCTGGACTTCAGTAAAGACTTTGATACCATTTCTCACAGCATTCTGCTAGAGAAACTGACTGCTCATGGCTTGGATAGGTGTACCGTTCACTGCATAAAAGAACTGGCTGGATGACCAAGCCCAAAGAGTGTTGGTGAATGAATTTAACTCCAGTTCGCAGATGATCACAAGCACTAATATGGATGAGGGGGGTCGAAAGTACCCTCAGTAACTTTGCAAACAACACAAAGTTGGGCAGAGGTTTTATCTGCCTGAAGGTAGGCAGAATCTACAGAAGGGTCTGGACAGATTGGATCTATGGTCTGAAGCCAGTTGTATGAGATTCAACAAAGCAAAGTGCCAGGTTCTGCACTTGGGTCACAATAACCCCATGCAATGATACAGGTGTCTTAGGTTTAACACTTAAACCGTGGCAACAGGCATGGAGGGAAAGTTGCTAGAAAAGGCCTGGAGGTGTTGACAGCAGGCTGAATATGAGCCAGCAGTGTGCCAGGTGTTCAAGAAGGACATCCTGGCTTGTATCATAAATAGTATGGTCAACAGGACTAGGTAAGGAATCATCCCCCTGTACTCAGCACTGTTGAGACCGCACCTCAAATTCTATGTTCAGCTTTGAGCCCCAACTCACTACAAGAAAGATATTGAGGTACTGGAGTATATGCAAAGAGCTGGTGAAGGGCCTAAAGCACAAGTCTTATGAAGAGTGCTTGAGCAAACTGGAGTAGTTTAGTGTAGGGAAGAGGAAGCTCAGGGAAGACCTTATCACTCTCTACAAGTGCCTGAAAGAAGGTTGTAATGAGGTGGGTGTCACTCTTCTTTCTAGTAACAAGTGACAGAAAAAGAGGAAATGGCCCCAAGTTGCACCAGGGGAGGTTTCCATTGGATCTTTGGGAAAAATTCCTCACTGAAAGTGTTGTCAGGCATGGGAACAGGCTGGCAGGGGAACTAGTTGAGTGACCGTCCCTACAGGTATTTAAAAGACATGCAGATGTGGCACTTAGAGATATGGTTGAGGGGTAGACTTGGCAGTGTTAACAGTCAGACCCAATGACCTTGAAGGTCTTATCCAACCTGAACGATTTTTTAGTTTAGGGTCTATGATTCTATGACTCTATATTTAAAATCTCAAGTTTAAATTTTAACATCATATGTGAGGGAAATCATTTAAGTAGTGTCTAACAGTTGGACACATAAGCAAATTTTCAGTTATGAGATTCATCTGCAAATTTCTGTTTTCCCTTCTTACTTACATGGTTGGGTATTATGGATCCAGAAAAATATGTCTGTTCAACTATTTGTAATCTTTACAACATACCGTAGTATTAACGTATCTGATACACTGACTAACTCAGGTTCAGGATTTCAGCAATTCAATCTCTACGTTCACATTCTCACTTCCTGAGAAACTAACAGACTTGCTGTTGTCAAGGGGATCACAGTTTGCAAATAACTACTTGTAGAGCTTATGGAGGCAAGAATTGTCTTATTCTTATCTGTCTATACATACCAGGTCTAACTGGGGACTGGTCCTGAATGGGATTTCTAGGTCTTTAGCACATCATAAATAATAAATTAACAACAATAATAAATTCACTTTACCAGACAGCAAGAGTTCACTCTATAACCAAGATGTTGTTTTATGTGGAACTAACTGTACTTAACAGCTATTTCTTCTCTGTTCCATCACAGTGTTCAAGATGATTTCCATACAAACAAATTCAACTATCTTCAGTGTAATTCCTGAACTGCACCCATGAAATCACCCTGAGAACTGGAATTATCCTTGAGAATCAGCTACTAGAGTATAAGTCAAGAAAAAAAAAATCCAATATTGCCATAACACTTGTAAGAGCACCACATTTATACTTTGATGGATAAAAAATTAAAGAGCAATCTATTGGTGCTGGCTGTCAGGTGGTTTTCAGCAATGTTTGCCACACATATGCAACATTTTGTTTATGAAGAAATATAGCAAAGTTTTCCTTTGCTGGGGTTTTAGTCTTCACACTGTGGAGTGTTTATTCTAGGGAAAAAGATAACTTTCTCCAGAAAAGGAATTTTTAAAAAGGAGTACACATTTCTGATAACTGAATATTGCAAAAAGTCGAGATCTGAAGGGATAAACTATGCAAGCTCTGTGCGAAGTAAGATTCAGTGTATACAGATAAATTAACAATGAAGGCCAAGAGATGTATAATTTTTAAAAGAATCTTTGTGTGTGTGTGTTCTTCACCCCCTTTTTCTATATAAGAGGTGGAAGAGTTTACTCCCTTTTCTGTTTTGAAATGTGAATCCTAATGGTAAATGGGTCTATCAATGACACATAGAGATTTCTGATTATACTATTTGTCTTCAGTGCAAGTAGACATAACTTCCTGTTTCTATCTTCTCCATCTCTTTTCTGTTGCATCAAAAATGCTAAGATTTTAAATAAGTGCTTTTCCCTGCAATATCTTGAAAACATAAGTAAAATGAAACACAGCGAGTACTCAAGACTTAAGACCTGATAAAATATTGCTAAATAAAATTTTGCAATGTATTTTTTATTCAGCTCTACACATACCATTCTTAGGTTGAAAGAGTGAGATAGAACTGTGTGCACACAAATTATATGCAGCAATAGATAAACACACTACACAGAATTGCAAAAAATCAGCAACAAAGAGAAGCATTAAAAGTCCTGAAACACGTACCTATTATTCATGTCTGATAATAAGTTTTAACTAGGTAAGTGTCACTGAGAAAATATTATTCTTAAAGTAAGATTCTAAGAAACTTACATGAAGGCAACTTGGTACCAACCATTAAAACCAAAAGCATGCAACACTAAAAGTGTTTTTCAGCTGCCTGGCAAATACGCATAATATGCAAAGTCAAAAGTGATACTATTTTGCTTTATTATTTAATTTGAAGTGCTTAAATTGCTCAATAATTATATACTTAATGTATGTACTTGACACAATATCATTTTATTTGATACTTCATTATAAGTTTGTGAATAACAAATGAGCAAGGAGACAATGAACAATAGAAAATGATTGCACACCCTGCTCACAGAAAAGTAGAGGATGTCATGATATCCTGGAAAATATTTTCAGGTATAGCAGTATTAGTTTTTTTCCTGCTCTTATTTTAATTCTCAAACCATTTGGGCTCCAGCTTTCGCTTAATATTCTTACATTTTTAAAGTAAGCCTTTCCTCTTTGACTTCTTGTCACAGCAGAATTTAACTTGTGTGGCCAGAAAGATCAAACCATACCACTTAGTGACACAGAGCTTAAAACTTAATGAGATCTCCACTCATGATGCTGTTTCTGTTCTAAGATTCTTTTCCTGCAACACTCATAACAAACCTGTACCAAGCAAGCCCCCTGCCCTCTGCCTAATGCATATCAGCAGCACCGAGAACACCCCCAGGGAAGGGAGAAAATTCTCTGATCCTTCAAAAGGGTGGAGGCCTGGCACCCTTGTCCAGCAATGCCCCCCCTCCTCTACACTACTGGGCATCTCTGGATGTGCCACTCCACCCCAGGGGACTATTTTTCAACTGTGAATTATTTTCTGTATCGATTGTCATCATAAACCACTAATGGTCATGTTAGTCATGAAACTGGGCACAATCCTTTTGGCTTTCACCATATCTGAGGCTAATTAATGGTTATTACTGGGCTTTCCATCAGCCTCTCCTCTCCCACTGTCTGTCTAACATGATGGGTGGTCATTGACAGCCAAGCAACCAAGTTCCTCTATCATTTTTTTTTGTTTTCCAGACATGAACATGTCTATCAGTTAGAGGTGGGTAGACATAAGAGAGGTTGTATCCATCTAAACAGTGCTTTCAGAAAGGCTTTGTCTATGTCATTTCTATGTGTGTGTGACTGACAGACATCAAGCTGAACAGAAATATTAACAAGATAGTAGTCAGTCTTCTACGTTTTGGGGATGAGAGATGAAATGAAACATAGGTTGCAATACAGATCTAACTAAAAAACAGGTTTATATACACATTCCCTCTACCTCCAGAATCTCCAGAAACTTGGAACTGATAGCTTTACTAAGCACAGAGCTTGCTGGTATAGACAATGTAATGATTGGCTGCCGCAAAGTGTCAGTCGTTGTCAGTTTAAGATAGTCAGCAATGGTGTTAGAAGTTAATACTGTCACAGGTTGCTGCCAACAATGTACAAATTAAAAAAAAGGTCATTATTCGATATTTTGAACAGTATTACTTTTCCAGTATAATACATTCACCAGTAGTGGAAGTTGTTACAGCCCTCTAAGCATGCAAAAAGAAAAAAAATATATATTCCAGCTATTTTGAATGATATGGTATGCGATTTGGATATGACATGGTATAGGCCTGCACCCTCCTGGAGACCCTCTCTGAATAGGAGTTCAAAAGCCTGACAATTCATTTCAAGATCAAATATATTCTGAGACTTTCCTTTTCATCAAAAACCTTGAAGCCTTGTTTCTGATCATTAAAACAGGTAGGTAAATGCAAAACTTCCATGTGTAAGAAATCCAAATTTTAACACCATTTGTTAATTCTTTTGCATAATCATTTAGAGTTTCAGAGTTTGTATTTTCTGAAATGAAAACTGAAATAGCAGGGATCAGTGCAGCATTCCTTGTACTGTTATTCAAGTGAAAAGAGACTTCAGAAAAGGAAAAAGTTCCAAACTCACAAGCCAACTACAGTAACAAGGTATAACCCATGCTTAAAAACCTTGAGTGTTGTTATATAAATAAACATTAAAGTATATTTTGCTTGAGATCCAAAGAGCAGATAAGCAGAAACCAGAGCTCTCAGAACTTGTTCACTGTTCTGTGACTAACTGGATTCATAGTCTCTTACATAAATAACACCATCCATTTGCACTTGTTTAGAAGAGGGAGAATAATACTCATTGGCCTTAGAGCAGGGTGGAAGAACTTGCACCAAAGACCGTGGACTATCTCAGATGAAAGGTAGTGTTCAAACGAAAATGTGATTCTCCACTCCCCCTGATGTAACACCTTCAACTCCCTGAAAAGAAAATAAAATTGTTGTGTTTGGTTGTTTTTTTTAAATAGTCTCTATGACTTTATCAGACGTAAAAGGATTTCCCTTTTTTCCTACTGGGACCTCAATTTCTTAGTTAGATTACTGCGGAGCACTAATTTTCCTAACTGTGAACAAAGCAAACAAACATTCTTCTAACTGGATTTTAATTGGAGGTTCTCTGTATATGTGTGCAAGTTCACACCCAGAACACAATGAAGAGAGAGATTATTGCTCTGTGTGTCTGTGTGTGTGTTATATTTTTAGCTTGTCTGGATGTTTTCTCATAGTCTCATCACCACCACAGAAAGTAAAGTAATTTTAGAAGTCAAGATACAGAATTAGAAACTGAGTGCACAATCTTAGATTACCTCAGAAAGTCCATTTGTTATCTACTGTTAGCTCATAAGGGTGCATTCAACAAATTTATAGCCTTTTCAAGGGAAAAAAGCACGTGGTGTGACCTTGAAAATACATTAAGAAAAGACCTATTTCTCAGTTGTGGCTTCACTTGGCAAAGCAGATAAATGGAGATATATGTGTATAGTCTGATAACTTAATTCTGCCATTGATTATTATCTAGAGAAACAGTTTCTTGGGATTGGCTATGGCAATCCCAGTGTGACCTTAATTGCATCTCTCAGCACCCTATGCCCTATAAAGTGCCTGGGGGCATTACAATGGTATACCTGGCCTTGCAATATATACCTACATACATTAAGGGGAACTACCTACTTAGCACTGACTAAGGGTATCCTGAGTTGGCTTAACTGTACTAGTGAGGCTGGGTTAGTTTGACCCCACTTATACCCTCTGAAAGAGTGGGATTCACTAAGCAAATGCAGTTACACTCACCACTGAAGTAGATCTGCATTTTTTCTGTCACAAGAATTCAAATTTGCTCCATGCTTTATACAGTAATTTGACAAACTGTTACCTAACATGAACATGAAAATATTTTGTTTAGGTCCTGACACTTATTCATTTCAAAGTAGTGTTCTGAAAGAAATTCCCATAATTAATATTAATCAAAGTCCCAGCAGTGATCCATGAGTTCTCTTTAAATACCTATGCATATGCATCCATATAAGGACCTGTCTTTCAGTATAATGAATGAAACAAAGCTGTATTTCTATGTATGCATGTATACATACGTACATATATGATTTTAATGTTGCTAGAGTGACAGATCCATGCTGATTGTCCATTAAAGCAGCAACTGGCTTGAATGACCTAAGATGTTTTTCTCATCAGCCATCTTTATATGCAATTTTACTGCAGATGAATTATGAGAAACAATGTAGGAGAAGCATAGTTGAAGCATGAAGTGCTGTGTGCTTTGTAATTAGTACTAATATTTGAATAACTCTTTGCAATAAACAAGTCAGTGATGAAATATAAACTTAGAAACCTACTTAACCCACATGCCACAATTTGTTTCTACATATATATGTGCATACACACATACACAGGGACTTACTGAACAGGGTTTTATGCCATACAGCAAGTTCATACCAAGTTTCATTTTGACTTGTAAACATCATTTAGAAGCCCCCAAAAAAATATATATCTAAAAAAAAAAATAGAGCACTTACTTAACAAAATGGAAGTGAATTGATTCTGTACTTTGAATTCCTATCACATAACTGTTGGTTGTACTTTAACCTTGGAATAGGTATTGATTGACATTTACCACAGGGGACTTCATTACTTTACACTAGTATATCTGAATGCAAAATGGTTCTTTCCAAATATGAAGAGACACTATCTTCCACGCAGCAGTACACTTGCACATTTATCTATGGCATAGTGGGGCACCCATATTGACCTGATCTCCAGGTTGCCTACAGTATGTGGCCCTAGACCATGCACTGGCTTCTGTTAGGAATATTCATCTTGATTTCTTTTTCATGGAAATTAAGATGCAGGTAGAAGAGGATGAGCAGCTGAGGTCACTGTCAATCCTAGCATTTAACTGAGATGATGCATAGACTGAAAATGCAAAATTGACTTTAAGTTTTCTGACTTAAGCTTGGTGATGAAAACCACCTCCCTCTCTGTACTCTGCTACTTAACTAAGGTCAAGTAAGATACTCAATCTATACAATATGATCTTGAGTCAATGGACAAGCTTAAGGAACTTCACTGTTTGAATCAATCTTCTTTCCATTAAAAAGGACATTGGTTTCATTATGAGGGTATTTATTGACCTCTGAATAAGTCTTTCCCATCAGATGGGGGTGGTGTTTTGCTTCAAAGCATTACAAGTTCACATAGGGGTGACAGTTTTTTGTGGTTTTTTGGCTTTGTTTTGTTGTGGGGTTTTTGTGGTTTTGTGGTTTTTTTAATCTATTTGTAAATATTTGAAATGTCTTTGTTCTGAAAAAAAACATCCCACTATGTTCTATTGCAAGATAAGAATACATTTGCTATTAAAGTAAGCAGGAGAGCAGCTGAAAACTTGCTGTCCTGGGTTTACCAGAGGGCACCTGGAGCTGTTTTGCTCCTTCTTAGTAACTGGTGCAAGCTCCGTGTTTTGACTTCCAGCCTGGGCAGAGAGCTGGTAACACCGATTGGTTTTAGTTGTTGCTAAGTAATGTTTATTCTGGCCAAGGACTTTGTAAGCCACATGCTCTACCGGGGACGAGGGGAGGCCGGGAGGAATCAGAGACAGGACACCTGACCCAAACTAGCCAAAGAGGTATTCCATACCACAGCACGTCATGCCCAGGGAGGTAATTGGGAGTTACTCGGAAGGGCACGGTCTTTCTTCGGGGTGGGGGGGGGGGTATCAAACTCATTCAGCGGTGGTATCATATTCTCTTGTTATTTTCTCTTATCATTATTATCATTGGTGGTAGCAGTAGTGATTTGTGTTATACCTTAGTTGCTGGGCTGTTCTTATCTCAATCTGTGGGAGTTACATTCTCCTCCCCATACCTCCGAGAGCGGGGAGGGTTCGGGGGGGGGGGGTGTGAGTGAACAAGCTTTTGTGGTTGGGTTTAAACCACGACACTTGCCAAAGCATTTCATATATAGATATGCTATTTCTAACAGAATATGTTTTAGTATGCTAAAACACTAATTTCTTAGCAGCAGCTGTATGTGGTTCACTTTTCACTTGAAAAAAAAAAAAAAATTGTAATCAAGTCCGTAAGACTACTTGCACAAATATATTAAACCAGGACAAAATACTTAGAGGATCATGCTCATAGAGTGTAAATACTAAAATGAAGCAACTGTGGCAAAATTTGACAATAATCTAATTCAAACTTAGTTTCAGCCTAAGGCTACTGAAACAACCACGATAAATGTCTGAATGATCTACAGATTCTTCTTGTAGCAAAGCGGCCACACAGAAACTGCTTCTTGCTAATCCTACACATTCAAACTGAGCTGGAAATTCTACTTCATACTTCTCTACTACTGTAATGATGCTGCAAAAGGAAGAGGCTAGCTCCAAGATGAGTGGCATTCAGAAATGCAAAGGTTTAAAGTAATAGCTATGTAAAGATTAAGCAGGTAAATTACATACCATGAATGCAATGTACTTTTATTGTGAAATTTTGCTAATAACAGTTGTCTGTATACCACATTAAACTCTTTCTCAAATTACCTAAAGCTGCAACCCCATATGGAGACCATTATAGTCTGGTCCTAAAGGGATAAATTGTTCATGGATGAGGGGTCAAACAAAAAGAAATGCTTGCCAGATATTTTTAAGGAAGAAAAAAATTAGTTCTGTTTAATTTCAGTTGTAGTTACTTCACACTTTAAGGAGCCAACTGGGATTTAACAGACTTTGTCAATGCAACACATAGCAGGTGGATTTCTTCTGGTGAACTGAATAATCTATTCCAATGTTTTCAAATACTTTCTTTGCCTACTGGGAATTTCTGGGTATGTCGTGAAAATTCTTTGAAGTAGTCTCCCATGTCCAGGTGAGCATTCCTAGAATCTTGGAAGAGTTGATTGCACTTCAATAAATACTAGGGACATTTTTTACCCAAAATATCTTTTGTTTGTGACAATATATTCTTGGCATTCAAATATAAATGCAATATGAAGAAATGGCCTGAAAGTGCCAATGAGAATTTCTCAGTAGCTATGTGTCTTGTGTTTTGCCTAATGTTTTGCTATAGCATCTATTTAACAGATGGTCTATGAGTGATGCAACACCCCCTGAGGAAGGAGTAGCCAGGACATGGGTAGGGAGAATTCCATCTAATATAAATCCACTTTGTGTAGTAAATTCAGATTCTTTAACTGCACAGTTTAACAAAATTTCACAGGAGGTACTGCATATATACCTATGTATATTTAAGGATCCAACAAGCTAGTGTCTAGCCATGGCAATTTATTGTACCCTTTTACAGGGCTTTCTCAATGGGTCAGTGAAGGTGGAATGAACTTTTTAATGAAATCTGCAGAGATTTTTATTTTTTTTTTCAGAGTCACAGCATTTAACTGTTGTTATATGCAAACACACATATAGAGCACTAGTAAGGTGTAAAAAGGATGCATTACTTTTCACCTTGTTAAAAAAAAAAAAACAGAAAAAATCAGAACAAAATACCCTGAAGTCTCTCCCTCTCACACACATATACGTGCTTGCAAAAACACAGACATATATGTATGTGTGTTGTTTTCACCAGGCTTCTCACTTGGGTAAAAAAAAAGCCCCACACCTGAAAATTAAATGAGTTATCCGAATTATGAGTTGATCCAAAATTATTAAAAGGCTCAGAGCTAATATTTTTCCTATGTTTTTAAATACATTCACAATTACCATAGTTTATTTATTTGTTATGAGCTGATTTATTTTAGCCAATATAAAAATTAACCAGACTAAATACTTGTTTCTAACTCCTGTTTACATAGTTACTTAGCATTTAAATGTTACCTGAATATGCAGTGTTGTATGAATAAAACTTACTTATGCCCCTGTAAAATTTTGTCACTCCATGTAGTTATTTGGTGAAATGCTTAATAGCCAATTAGAAATCTATTTCTCTGCCAGTTAAAGTCTATAATTCATTGGATATGATATGATAATTGCTTATTTATAATCTTAAACATTTCATATCATTGCATTGAGGAAATGATTCAGAATAGTTTTCCAATTATAAATAAACTTAATTGCTTGGAAAACATACTGTCTCTTACAATCTCATAGAAACTGGCTTTGCGAGCTAAGATGACACTACTTAAAGTTCTGCAGCTCATAATTTAGTAGCTTAAATGTACAGTTAAAACTTTATAGAGATGCAGCAAGGCCAGTGATGCTATTCATACCCTGTAGATGTAGCATTTGAAGCCTAAATCAGGGGTATGGAGATGATCAGATAGAGACTGTGATTTGCCTTGGGCTACAGTTTCCACCTCACTGACAAACAAGGGGTTTCTTACTCTAGAAACTTTGGCAGACCAAAGGGACAGCAAGAAGCAGTTGAACCATATTTCTTTTCCTTGTTCTTGTTCTAGAGACTTATTAGCCACCTGAAAAGTACTTGATTGCACTTACCCTCTGGAGACTGATGTTTTCTATAAATGTCTCTCAACAAAATGTGTATGAAGAAACTCTGGAAAATGAGATCTCTACCAAGATTTTCCTTGTTAGCTTAAAAAGATGTGTTAAAGGAGCCCCAGAACTGTTATCTGTCAAAAAGATAAGTGATAGGGGTAAAAATACTGCTTTTTTTACTCTGCAATTTCTGTGATGGTTTGAGACTTGTATCATGACTATTTGATATCCCTAGCCAGTTGGTCAATTTACCATGGCCTGATATTTATATGATGAACACTGTAGTAAGGTGGTTTGTTTTAAAAACAGAAGCCCTGCCAATGCTGAAATATTTCCCAAAGAGACCCTCCTTCTTTGTCTCCTTTAGGAGAATGAAAAGCGGTTTACTCTGATGGATGGAGATATCATCAACATTTGATTCTTAATTCCTGCTTTAAGTTCCTCAAATCTGGAACTGTTAAAAAACAACTTGAAAAATCAACTACTTCTAAAAGCTATTAAACTGGGCTATTTGCAAACACAATCACAAAACAATCCCAAACAAAATAATCTCCCAGTTTGGAGAACTTCTGGTTCCTCAGAGATGTAAATGAAACAAGAATGTTAATGCACAGACACAATGGCAATCTGGCAAATGGTTGTCTAAACTTCTTAACACTCTTCAACGACAGAAAATTTGTGGTGAGTCTTTCCTTAACTCTGACCTTATACCTATAAATGAGATCATAATCTAAAATAAGGCATGTAAAAAGTATCTACATGAGGAACTCCATCAAAATTTGGGGCTCTTGTATACTTTCAAAATTTGTAAATGAATGAACTTTTTAGAAAGAATTTCCTCTTGGACAGCTTCCTTGCATTTAATATTTCTGTGCCCCACCTCATCTCTACATTGTATCTGTAAAAAGAAAAATCATAGAATCATACAACTGTTTAAGTTGAAAAAGACCTTTAAAATTATCAGGTCCAAACATTAGCCTAGCACTGACAGATCCACCACTAAATCATGTGCATGAGTGCCACATCTACATATCTTTTAAATACTTTCAGACAGTGAATCCACCTCTTCCCTGGGCAGCCTGTTCCATTGCTCGGCAGCCCTTTCAGTGAAGAAATTTTTCCTAAACTATAATCTAAACCTCCTCTGGTACAACTTGGGGTCATTTCCACTTGTTCTACCACTTGTTATTCTGGAGAAGAGACCGATACCCACCTCATTACAACCTCCTTTCAGGTAGCTGAAGAGAGTAGTAAGTTCTCCCATGAGCCTCCTTTTCTCCAGGCTAAAAAAACGCATCTGATGAGAGAGAAAGCAATTATTAACCACGAAAAAGCAACAGCCCTCTTCCCTTAAATAATCCTGAGAGACCCAAAGAGGAAGTACAGGTATATTGTAAAAATGTAGCAACATCTTACAGTATTTTGCTAGTTTGCCACTTTTTGTGTCATCATTCTTATGTTTCCAATACAAAATACCTGCTTGTGAGATTTTTTTATCCAGTGTTCACTAAAACAAACTTTATAAGACGTCACAACTGATGTGACTGTGCAAATACAGCTCACTTATAACTTCAGAGCAGAAAGGTCATAAAGAGAAGACAACTCAAAAGCATGTCTTACAGATGAGACAGGTAGGAATAGGGTCCTATTGTTATAAAACCTGCATACTGAACATGGAGAGTATGCTTTGACATTAAAAAAAAAAATGTTTCTATTCTTCTTTACCATGCATACTTAACATAGCTCAATTTCATTACTATATAATTTATTATTTTCCAGTGATAATAGCAGAACAGTGAACATAAGAGTATTCAAAGGAGCAGAAATGTGGAAGGTAAGATTGCAACTTCAGACACATATCTTTAGAAGCTGATGCTGTTCTGATTTTAGGCAGAAAATTAGAATTCAGAAGTTACATACACACAAAAAAAGGAAATTTATAAAAATTATCAAATTACTCAAATCACGGAGCAATAACAGAATGTACTTAAGTCAGACTGAAGTTCTAGCCACTCAGATGTAATACAGACATATTCTAGGTATGTACTTGAGACCACAAGGTAATGTCTTGTGTATTTTGCTAAACATTTGACCAATTGAATAATTACAGAAGTAGTCGTTATTTCATCTTTCATGTCTCTCCTCTCAAAAGTTCCCTGCAATTGTCACTCAATATGGCAGAATAGACAATTTCTGCTCTCAAAGTGAATAGCAAAAACTCAAAAAAGAAGAAATTGCAAATCACACTTTCTGAAAAGCTTTGGAGTCTAACTTTTTTTGTCATGGGCAGTGAATAAAGTTACAATGCTACTCTAACAATGTAAATTCTGGTACTGGGCATATTGGTCAATCTACTAATCCTAAATGAGGCATATTCATAGAAACATAGAATAGTTAGGGTTGGAAAGGACCTTAAGACCATCTCATTCCAACCCCCCTGCCATGGGCAGGGGCACCTCACACTAAACCATCTCACCCAAGGCTCTGTCCAACCTGGCCTAGAACACTGCCAGCGATGGAGCATTCACAGCTTCCCTGGGCAACCCATTCCAGTGCCTCACCACCCTAACAGGAAAGAATTTCCTCCTTATATCCAATCAAAACTTCCCCTGTTTAAGTTTTAACTCATTACCCCTTGTCCTCTCACTACAGTCCCTAATGAAGAGTCCCTCCCCAGCATCCCTATAGCCCCCCTTCAGGTACTAGAAGGCTGCTATGAGGTCTCCATGCAGCCTTCTCTTCTCCAGGCTGAACAGCCCCAACTTTCTCAATCTGTCTTCATGCAGGGGGTGCTCCAGTCCCCTGATCATCCTAGTGGCCCTCCTCTGGACTTGTTCCATTAATTCCACGTCCTTTTTGTGCTCAGGACACCAGAACTGCACACAATACTCCAGGTGAGGTCTCACAAGAGCAGAGTAGAGGGGCAGGATCCCCTCCTTCAACCTGCTGGTCGCGCTCCTCTTGATGCAGCCCAGGATACGGTTGGCTTTCTGGACTGCAAGCGCACACTGCTGCTTCATGTTAAGTTCCTCATTGACCAGCACCCCCAAGTCCTTCTCCGCAGGGCTGCTCTGAATCTCTTCTTTGCCCAGTCTGTAGCTGTGCCTGGGATTGCTCCAACCCAGGTGTAGGACCTTGCACTTGGCATGGTTAAATTTAATAAGGTTGGCATCTGCTCACCTCACAAAAATGTCAAGGTCCCTATGGATGGGATTCCTTCCCTCCAGTGTATCAACCAAACCACACAGTTTGGTGTCATCAGCAAACTTGCTGAAGGCACACTCAATGCCACTGTCCATGTCATCGACAAAGATGTTGAACAAGACCTGTCCCAACACTAATCCCTGAGGGACACCACTCATTACTGCTCTCCAGATGGACATCGAGCCTTTGACCACAACTGTTTGCATCCAGCCATCCAGCCAGTTCTTTATCCACTGAGTGGTTCATCTACCAAACTGATTTCTCTCAAATTTAGAGACAAGGATGTTATGCAGGAAAATTGAATTAATTAATTAATATTAATTGAAGATGGGCACTAGAATCTTAGAGAAAATAGCTAAAATTCTGGTAATATATTTTGGTAATTTTCATAATAAAAAAAATTAAATAAATTTAGGTGATTAGAAAATAATTTTATGCAGACATTCTTTTTGGTAGTAGTCCAATGCCACACTGTTTCTGAGTGTGCCTCAGGAGAGAAAGCAAATAGAAACTACACACATAAAATATATTTTGCAGTTTAGATGTATTAAATCCAGTGCCATTGACCTATAAAGATCGTGCACGTGTAAGCTATTGCTTGTTTGAAAAAGAGGATAGACACACAGAATAAATTATGCACTCATTAAATACAGAAAAAATGTTTTCAACAAAATGTCTCATATAATGGGGATTAGACAAAATGAAGGAAAGAGCCTGTATTAGCATTTGCCACAGGTGTGGTTAGGAGAACCTTACTTCTCTACTTGCTATCTATAAGTTTGGTATTTCAGCCCACTATTAATAATAATAAATGAAAACAGCAGATTTTTGCAGTTTTAAAATGCTAGAAAGTTCCTAACATGGGCTACATTCAATTCTACGTTGTGCACAGTTTAAGTCAAGTCTTCCTTAACAGCATCAGAAAAGGCTGATCTAGGATTTCTTAAATAAATTGACCTTGTGCTATCCCCCACATGAGGGTGAACTTCACCCTATAGAAATCATGGCAGTTGTTACTGCAACAGCAATTGCAGGCAGTGCTATTGGGCTGCAACCAGCCAGGACAATTTCAGGACAGCTACTGTACAGCTCAAATCACTGAGCAAGCAGATGCTTAGCAGGTTACTATTTTATCTCAGTTACTGGCAAAATCTCCTGGGCACCACCAGGGCACCCTGTCACTGTAGGAAAGCTCCTTAAAACAGAAACTATCATGAAAAATTACTCAAAAAACTCACCCCAACCCCAACCCTGAATCAAAACCAAAAGTCACAACAAACACAGCAGGGAACAGACTATTATGTTGGGCCTCATGTATATAAAGTGGCAACAGGATGATCGAGATGGGTTGAAACGCTGTTTGACTTATTCTTGCTCAGGATTTGTAAAAAGCTTGGATGCTTAAATGTGTAGCTAGCCTCTACCCCTACTAGTGAAAGACCTAGAGATCTTTCCTGGTTTTGGTTTGCAGTGCAAACACTTAAGAATATATGGTGAAAGGCTGAAACCATAGATTGATACAGAGATACATAACTTTTTCCAATGCAAATATATAGAAAGTAAAATGAAGACATCTGAAGCAAAATACGTTGACTTGTTCAATGATATGCAGGCAAAACATTTTTCAAAAATTAGTCTCTTTGTATGAGAAAATTTGCTCCTGATAATTATTTTATGCAGATGTCTGTATTTATTACATTTCTGGATAACTGTCTTGGGTTCAGCCTTAGCAGCCATTTTTTCTCCTTCTTGGTAGCTGGTGCAGTGCTGTGTTTTTGACTTACGGCCTGGGAACAGTGCTGATAACACCGATGTTCTTAGTTATTGCTCAAATGTTTAGACTGACCAAGGACTTTGTGAGTCTCATGCTCTGCCAGGGAGGAGAGAAGCCGGGAGGAAGCAAAGACAGGACCCCTGAGTCAAACTGACCAAAGAGGTATTCCATACCACAGCACATCATGACCAGGATGTAGCTGAGAGTTTCCCGGAAGGTCTAGTTCTCTGCGGGGTTGGACTAGGTATCGGTCAGTGCTCGGTCGTGCAGGGTGGGGTGAGCTATCGATCGGTGGGTGGTGAGGTGTTGTATTTTTGTCCCTTGTTATTTTCTTTATCATTATTATTATTGGTGTTAGCAGTAGCGATTTGTGTTGTACCTTAGTTACTAAACTGCTCTTATCCCAACCCGGGGGAGTTGCATTCTTTTTGATTTTCCTCTCCATCTCTCCAGGAGTAGGGGGAGGGAAAGAAGGTGGGGAGTGAGAGAGAGACTGTGTGGCTGACAGAGTTTAAACCATGACAAAAACTGAACACCTGTTCTAGGAAAATTTAACCAAAGGCTATTTTATTTTACAGATGATTACTTAAGCCAAACATGGGCTTGAAAGTTTCTTTCAATTTATTTGAAATAATTTTGATTGTGAGGGATTCACAGAGTCTATCTGCTTTTGTTCCACAGGAAAAATAGTACTTGAGTGTCTTGGTAGTTCCATTCTTCAGTGTTGACTTAATTAATGAGACCAACTGTCTGTAACTTACCTGACAGCTGGCTACAGACACAAAATTGAAAGTACCACATTAAGTCACAAAGTCTAAACCAGCAGAAATACATATGTAGAAGAGAGAGTTTATTTCAGAGTTACTACAGGTGTTTGGGACTTTCACAGTTTTCCCTACCAAATCATCATATATGAAGATTGCTGTATGCCTACAACGTTGTATCTTTTATTTCCCAGGAAATACGGAGACATATATGTGTACACATATATGCATGTGAATGTATATTAAAACCACATAAAATACTGCTTGTTTGTATTCTAGTGTTTCACAGGTTGATCCTCAAGGTCTATGACTGTATGACAATAGGAAGCTATGCAGACAGGCCAGTCACTAACCATCTATATAGGAAAATAAAGATGCTGACTTACAAAAGTGCTACTTACTGGAGGGGTTAGGATACATAGAGGGTGTGAAGGGCTCTTTGTACAAAAATTACTCTTGCTTGGTAACATTAGGAATACAGTAG
This sequence comes from Lathamus discolor, assembly GCF_037157495.1. Classification (NCBI taxonomy): domain Eukaryota; kingdom Metazoa; phylum Chordata; class Aves; order Psittaciformes; family Psittacidae; genus Lathamus; species Lathamus discolor. The sequence continues at coordinate 72,191,976 of NC_088888.1, read as the reverse complement.
TTAATATAGTCATTTAGCTTTGGTCTTAATTTCAACAATTGCCTATTAATCAAGTACTAGTTTTACCTTGAAATTATTTCTAAACTACTCCTGAGGGCAGAATTTTCATTCTGAAATTACTGTTTATTTTTAGGCATTATAGGTATTTGTAATACTTGAAATGGACTATCTGCAAACAAATACCCCGGCCTTGATGGGTTTCCAGAAAAAAAAAAAAAAAACAAACCAAAACCAAAACCAAAACAACACAACATTTATTTTAGATAGAAATATGTGAAAGTGCAGTGTGCATTTAGTGATTACTGTCATACTGATGTTGATCAGTGTGCGAAAACTGCATTGAAAATTATGAAAATTGTTACTTTGTTAAAATGATACACTTTTCATAACTGTAATGCCATTTTAAGTGACTTATTTTTAATAGAATGGATATGGAGTATTCTTATGGCACAGAAAAATATCAGAAGTAAAATCAATCTTTAAAGATAAGAGAATTTTCCTTCTGCTGTGAAATATCAACATTAATATAATTTTTACATTTTTACTAATTGCGAGTAAATGTGGAATTAAGTTAAGAGCATGTTTCCAACATGTTCAAATGGAAATTCAGCAGTAACTGACAGGAGAGTTTTCTATCTGCATAAATGTAACAGGTCCTCCCATGACATATATTGAGCTCTGTGAATACAGCTGAGTCTACAGTAAGCTTTTCTGGCATGAGTGTTACGTGGGAGTGAGATATTTCCCCTCCATTCCTAAGTGACATAACTGTGTTCACAGACCGTTATAGCATAGGTTTGACACACAAAGCTAAAAGCATAAATAAGTCTACAAAATTGACATATTTGATTTTAAGACCTTTAAGACTATGTCTGTGTTTTCAAGAGTGTTCTGTTTATAAACACTTCACAAGCTCCGGTTCCAGAGTGAATCTCTAAAGGATTTCAGAAATAAAAAAATATAATTAAAAATAGCAGGTATTTACAAAATCTGCGGAACAGCTTACAGGAATTTATGAAGCTGAGAAAAAGGTCTTACAAAAATCAGGAGGAGGAGAGGATTTTATGATCTACAAAATCCAATAGATATAGCAATACTAGATGCCCACACAATTTGTATCAGTGTAAATGAAATAATACTTTTCCCCTTTAATAAATGCTTTGGGGAATATGTTGTGAAAAAAGACTCTTGTTACTTTTAATTTGAAAGTAGCCTACCACTCTTAATTACTGTAACTCAGGCAGTCACGTACCACATATAACAGCTGCAGTCGATGAAGTCACGGAATGTTCTAAATCAGAGCAGGCAAAAAGGATTTAAAAAGGAGAATATTATATTTATTGGGTTTTCTTTATATCACTCGACAAGAAAAAAAAGTAGACAGAAGAAGTGAAGGAAGTCTGAGAGTCCACCTTATTTAATGAAAGCAATGTAAATATTTTATTTAGAATTTGTACTTCTTGGATTAAATATGTTTGTTCAGTAAATTAAATTACAAGAAATTCAAACCATGTTTTCATTTTCAGGGCGTCTTCTGAAACAAAGAATTAAATAAAAAAGTTTACAGCCATCAAAGTAATTTAAAAATCAGTCATAGGATTATGACATCTCGATGCTTTCATTTGTTATAAAATATTGTAGATGTGTTGTTACATACTTGTTACATTGCAAGGAAGGTTTCTCCTAACCATTATTCCCTAGAATATGTTCAAATCTGTATCTGCATTTTTTTGGCACTGAAGTACTGCTAATGAGTAATGTGAATGTTGGTGTTTGTGGTTTTTGGTTTGGGGTTTTTGTTTTTTGTTTGTTTCTAAAAAGCAAAGCTTAAGGATGCCAGTTATGCAACAACGCCATTAGCATGCAAGGATATAGAAATACAGGATATCATTCAAGACAAATGTCACCAGTAATTTCACGTGTGCTGGCACAATTTGCAGAAGGTACTGAAAACTTTAACTGAGGGTTCAAATAGAAATAGCAAACATACACAGAAAAAGAAATGTAAAAGTCTTTTGAATTATGGCATTATTCCAAGGCATGATGGAAATGAGACAGCAATTTCACTGCTTGTCTTTCTTCTAAAGCCTGGAATAAAAATACTAACTTGTGATCCACATGCTGTACACTGTCCTGGGTTCAGCAGTATCAGTCATTTTTCTCCTTCTTAGGAGCTGGTGCAGCGCTGTGTTTTGACTTTCAGCCTGGGAACAGAACTGATTACCACAAATGTTTTAGTCTGACCAAGGACTTTCTGAGCCTCATGCTCTGCCAGGGAGGAGGGGAAGTTGGGAGGAATCAGAGACAGGACACCTGACCCAAACTAGCCAAAGAGGTATTCCATACGACAGCACGTCATGCCCAGGATGTAACGGAGAGCTACCCGGAAGGGCTAGTTCACTGCAGGGTTAGACTAGGTATTGGTCGGTGCTTGGTCGGGGTGGGGCGAGTTACCAGTCGGCTGGTGGTGAGGTGTTGTATTCTCTTCCCTTGTTATTTCCCTTATTATTATTATTATTGGTGGTAGCACCAGTGATTTGTGTTACACCTTAGCTACTAAACTGTTCTTATCTCGACCCGTGAGAGTTGAATTCTTTTTGATTCTCCTCTCCGTCCCTCCAGGAGTAGGGGGAGGGCAAGAAGGGCGGGAGTGAGAGAGCAACTGTGTGATTTATGGCTGACTTTGTTTAAACCATGACAACACCAATCAAATATTACAGGAATCTGATAGCATTTATGCCAGGACTTGCTTACTAGGTTTGGCATGGCTCAAAGTCTGTACTTGCTTCAGAGAAATTGCTCCCAATTCAATGTGCTATACATCAAATTGAAGTGAGATCTATATCTACTAAGACTAACACTGAAACCTGGTGCTAGCCACTGTTTTTCATAGGTAAATATTCTTTCACAATTGAAAGATCAGAAGACGCTATTTGCATATTTTCCACTGGCATATAGACTTGAGGAAAGTCTAGTTCCCTTGTCCCCTTTCCATCAAGTAGTTCTGTTGATGACACTTTTTTATCTTGGACTGCCACCTTTCTCTCCCACCAAGGCTTTTTCTCTCACCAAGGCACACTTAAGTTGATGATGACTTGGGACACATGCCTGGAAGTCTACTTGTTCTTATCAGCTAGGTATAGAATCTATTAATACCCTGTTGCTGTAGAGTAGACAAAGAATTGTCAGTAATTTCTACAGGAAACTTCATCTAGAGTATCAAAACCAGGTATATTCTGTGTGCATAGCTTGGTTAGCCTACACCAGCACAGAGGGACATCTTGCAGACTCAGACGGGATTGTTAACTTCAGATTCTGACAAGTTACGAGCTCAAATATTCACATGAGAACTGTGTTTTGATTAGGCTAATTCATTATTGTCAGTCTGGGTAGTGATTTAGTTTGGATATCACTGGCAGAAGAAGTAAAAAGAAAAGAATTTTCACTGGAATACAGGAACAGGACAAAACAGAGACAGTCTTGGTCTAAACATTTTGCAGTCTAAGCAGATGATAACTTTTTAGATACAGAGAGATGAGATTATTCCTTTTGAAAAATGATTAAATATTTTGCTTAACTTTTCTGTGGATCAAGAGATAGATTAGTTAAGGCACAACACCTACAAACCTCTGAATGTGGAAAGAGCTCCATCATCCCAAATTTTAGTTAATGAAATTAGCTCAGACTTCATACCTATACATTGCATGATTTATGGATAGAGTTCTGGTGGATTTAAAATATGACAGAATATCATCAGTGCAGATTTCCTGATACATCATTAAAATGTGCAAATAATGCTGGTCTTAATATAACATAGCATAAAATTTAATAAATTATTAATACCACTGATTTACAGATGGGGATTACCTTGATCCTTCCTTGGCCCTCGAGAATCAAGAAATTCCATATATTGAGAACCCTATATGCCGTATATTAATAAAGTGAAACGTCTTAGCATTCCCTGGAGCTTTACAGTGAAATATTATACCTAGTCAGAGTGCAAGTAAAGTAACATTATAGGAGAAATGTATTTTTTTAAGAACAGTTTATGAGTATTTCTTATAGTACCTGTCACAAATAATTCCACAGATCATGAGAAAATATTAAAACTACCTCTGCCTTTATATTCAGTTGTTGGGGATTTGATTTTCATTTATTATTTTGTATTAAATACACCCTCTGTAGTTTAGTTTCCAAGACAGAAGGGAGGTTGATATGTCACCAGTGATTTGCTAATTCATCCATTTTGCAGCTGAATTAAATGACTGTTTGTCCTAGTGTGTATCCCTGCTGCAATTGGAAATGTCCCATTGCAAGCTGAGGTTTCAGTTACTACTGTAGCAGATGGTGCTATGGTGATGAGCAATAAATGATGACAAAGGAAAGAGGTAGTCCTAATGAATTTAGCCATAAAATTTCTGGTTTTTTAGAAATTAATAGAATCAAAAATGCATTAAAAAGCAAAAACAAAAACTCAGAGCTTGTTTGTGGTTTTTATTCTGTATTTAGTTTTTAATTTCTTCTCCCTAAAATTTTGGGTTTTTTTTAGTTGGCTGGATATAAATTTGGAGTACTGCGCAACAGAGTACAAATTCCTCTGTGAAGTAGTAAGAGGGGTCACAGGAACAAATAGCGACAATACTAAAATTTAAAGAGGGCTTAAGTGATAATATATTTTAGTGGAAAATCACTGAAAAACTTAATATGTACATAAATTCATCATAATCACTGCTACACCCAAATATCTTCAGAGCAATGGGATACTTTATAAGACTTCTGTTAACTGAATAATATTCTCTATCTGGGTGACTAGTGCTGTCATGATGGAGAAACAAAAATGCTAGAAAATATAGCATTAATTTCCAAACATTTTTTGAGTGTTCCACCATAGCTTTTGATACAATATTCACATAATGCAGTTAACTTATTGATAACGTGCTGTGAAACCACAACTAATTTCAGCTCTTCTGCTCACAAGGCAAAAATTTTGTAAATATAAAAAAGTATATAGTCTTTCTGGTAAGAGTATAACTGCAAACAGTTATAGTCCTAAGTCTAGTTTTAAATATCAATCTATAGTGAAACCATTTTTTATTGCAATAATCTGATACTTTCATGCACAATTATCTTTAATTTTAAAAAGAAAAAACGAAAAGAAAAAATGTTTTTTTGAAAGATTTAGCCAGATATCAGCCTTTAAAAAGATCTAGAAGATTTTTTTTTCAATTTCAAATACCAAATAGGTAGTCAGATAGTTTAAGCAGCCTTCCACACCAGTCCTCTGGCAGGTCATACTCCTGAGGACCTGTCTATGTTTTGTCTTCTCTTACTGTGTACAGCACAAATGTTTCTGTTTCTGCAATTGCTGAGCAAATAGACATAGCTGAAAAAAATTACACAAAACCAAAGAGGTTATTTTTCAGTGGAATCATTTACCCTATAATTTCCCCTGTGGGTAAGCAAGCCTGTTACCCACAAGAATGTTAGTGAAAAAAAGCCAGGGTCAGAGCAGGTACCTCTGCACTGATGAAAGAAAATTAGCTTTCGACAGTGATCTAATTAATAACAATTTACACCAGGTATCAAGACAGCTCCTTTGCACAGGAATTTGTCCATGCTTCTTCTATTGTAACAGCATAAAATATTTTTACTCATTTGCTGGTGCCTTTAGGTTCCAGCCACCAATAAAAACACAAGTAGTGGAGCTGTGCTCTCATGAGACAAACTCACTTTTATGTCATAAACTGGAAACTTGATCTGTCATTGTAATGTACTGAATAGTAGATAAATATGGACCAGAAACCCAGTTCTATTTATACTGAAGGATTTTTAGGAAAAGGTTTACAAGAAGAGTTGGATGTTTGGTATTTTTGGTTTTTTTTTTTTTTTTTGACAGAGCCTAAGGTGTGACATATTTTGATTGAGTCTTATCCTAACCAGAGAAATCCAGACACATTATAAAAAAAAACACAAAACCCAAACCAGTACAAATTATTAGCTTTATCAAGAAGCACTACCTAAATGAAGCCTTGGACAGAAGAATGGGCGACGGAGAAATGAATGGCAGAGCAGCCTTCTAATCTTTTATCCAGATTTCATTGTTGCTGCCTTTGGATATCAAAACAGCATTAGTAGGTAATTTTCAGCTTTTGTCTCTTTGGTTAATTTCAAGCTCTACAAGGACTTTTTGTCTTTGTTAAAACAAGGTTTACAAGGAAAAATATATACTATTTATTTTTGGACCAGCTAATAGAATTGAGAAAATTCTTGAGAAAATTGAGAAAAGGTTTCAGGCCCTTGGTATCTGAAAGGGGTAGCAAACTTCAGTCTAAATGCAGACCTGACAACATTTGTTCTGAGTTTAACTTAATGATGTGAGTTTGGGTTTTCTTAGTGTTTGACTAAGCTTTTGACAACTTGTGAAGTGGTATGTGAGTACTGCTAAGCCTAAGAACAAGATGTTGTTTTATAAATATACTTGGCAGAGAAAAAGAGGAATTCATAGTGAATAGCTTGTAAAGACTCAAGAACCAGGGTATGTGAAGTAAACTGGATTTTGGCAAGCCCATTCAAGTAAATTTATGTAGCATATAAGCCTGAGGGAAGACTGAGTTTTTCCATTCACCCATCATTCATTCTCCTACTCCCATTTCAGCTTCAAAACCCCATTCTTTCCTCAGGGAAAATGCTATTTATTGTGATTTAGCTGGGAAAAAATGGTATCAGATCCTGCACAAATCCAGAAATGCAATATCAGGCCATCACTCCTAAGGTCTCTGACTCACCCTAGGTTTAGCCAGTTCCCGGGTACAGCTACGCTTTTCTATTAAAACAGCGAAAGAGAGCAGTAGGTTGACAAGGGAGATAAACTTCTGACTTCAGCTTTAGGGCACACAGGTAACACAAAAGAAGCTCTTAAAATGATCAAGAATGACTACTAGATCTTGGAAGCAAGTTCCTCAAGGAAGTCCCAGTGATCACACAACAAAAAAAGAAAGGTCAATATGTTGCAGCAAGGGGGGTTCCTTTAGAGAGAGATAAATAAATAAATAAATAAATAAATTCACCACAAAACTTCCTAAGCACTATAGCAGGTTTCCCTGAGAAGCTGGGAAACAGAACTGAGCAACCTGAGCTTTAACTTCAGAATTATCCTTGCTTAAAGCATATGTACCAGGGACCAGCAAGATCAGACACTGCACCCTAAGGGAAAGAGAGCAGGGAAATGAAGCCTGGAGCTGAGACAAGCAAACATCTACACCAGCTATGCGCAGGTGCAGATGTCTCACCCCTTAAGCAGAGATGAATTAAGAATCATATTTTGGTCCTTTGAGATGTCGTAATTGTATCTGTTCTCTTCCAATTTTAGCATAATTATACTCTCCTTGCCATATTGAGCTCACTGGAAAGAGGCTTGAACACAGGAATTATTTCCCTTAAACTGTGTCCCTGATATTAAATCCCACATCCAAGGAGTGATATAAAATAGAGAATAGTCTATGCAAGTACTGGAGATCTGCAATAGGGGTTTTTGGTTTTTGTTTTTTTGTTGTTTGTTTTTTTTTTTAATTGATTTTGAATTGCTGCGTGTTTGAGTTGCTTAATCTGTAGTGGAAGGAAAACTTCCATTATCTTTCCTGCTTTGTGATTTTGAAAAAACTTTTTTTTTTGACACAGGATTTTAAAAAAGAACTTTGTTTCACAATCCTTATTCTGAGATATTTTTACTGATATTTCATGAATTGTCAAGATGAAAGTAGCTATTAGAAAGTTTTAAAATCTACAACAATAGGCATAAAAAGAGATTACTGCAATTTATTCTGACATTTTTAAATGTATTCCTTTCCTATTTTCCACTGAAAATACATCGTGGAATAAAACCTCTTGAAAAGTGTGAAACAACTCCATGCTTTGGTGGATTTTATAAGAATTATTATAAAAGTTTTGAAATTCAATCTATTTTAGCAGTTTGCCTCAGAATTGCTGAGATTCTGTGTATATATGCATTGTTAGCCCTTCTGACCTTGTATGTAAATAAAAGATGTATATATTTTTACTATTTTACATTTTATTTTAATGATAAATAGACATGCTGCAAAGAATTCAAATCCGAAGCACTCCTAGAAAAACAAGAAAAAAGAGAGATCATCTGGGACAACTTTTGACTCTCAGAAAATATCCCTCCAGAGTTTTTCCTAATGCTGAAGATAACCCATAGTTTCTGAAAATAAACCCTAAAACTTCTCATTCTGATAATCAGACCATTGAAGACAGAAAACCGCTAGCCTTCTTACAAGAAATATTTTCACTTTGGAAGACTGTTATAAAGTCATTGGGCACTATTTCTCCTTCCTCTCCAGGCACATAATCTTCTATTTTAAAAAATAAAGCAAATCCAGTTCTCTAAGTTTTCAATTCTTTCTTCACTGGTCCTGTGTGCTCTACTGAAGTTTTACTCTCCGATTCCAGTTTTGTTTCAGCTTTCCAACATCATCTAAAACTAGAAATAGTACTGTAGCTACACTTTTTTGAGAGGAATAATTATAGTTCACCTCATTTTTATCTTGTAAGACACTTCCTAGCATCTCAGAAAATGCTATTTGTATTTTTCAACAGCAGTCATTGCTTATTTGGATGCATTTCCAGCCCTCCATATCCCAGATTTGTAATTTTTTCAGACTATTTTCTATTGGCACTCTATATTTTGATATATTTTTCTTTATATGTGTAGTTTTTCTACTTTACTGTGGTGAATTTCATTTTAAAGACTTCTGACCATTTCATTGATTTATCAGGATCAATTTAGACTCACAACTTGTCCTCTGAAAGGTTTGCAGCACTTAATGTTGGGTGTCAATGCTGATAAGTCATCTAAGTTGTTAATGAACCTATTAAATTACCCAGGACATAAAACAGATCTCTGCAGGGCCACCCACATCAAGCATCTTCTTAGTTTCTTGATGGCAAACTGTTGATAGCTGCTATTTAAGCTTGATGGTTTCAATCTGATGTGAATCTGCCTGTTGGTATTTTAATCCATACCATATGACAGTCTGAAAACTAGGTAACATGGGACTCCATTAAAAGGTAATTGTAAATGTCAAGTAGACCAGTTACCTGTCTTACAGAGGTTCATTTGTATTGTGCATAAAATGTTGGCTGGAAAGAAAAAACAACACACTGAGAAACATATGAGAGCTTTGGTTTGCTACCACAAATTCTGTTGTAACATGACATTTTCACCCATATTGTCTTTCAACTTTGTATTCTGTGCAGATAATTGTGTAGCAATATGCTTAATCTTTGCATTCCATCCAGTCATTCTCATCACTCACAGAAACTTCAAAAAGTGTTAACGTCTATCAGCTACCTTCTTTGCTTTCCACACCTGAGGCAAACATGTATTAAATTCATGTCATTATTAATTCAGTTTGTATGGAATATAGATCATCTTAATCTGAAATGAGAATAAATTCTACAATATTCTATTTATAAGTTTATTATAAGCAACTGCAATTCAGGACTTGCAGAAGAAAATAAAATTATAACTATATAAAAAAATAATCTTGAAATTCCTATTAATAACTAGAATTCTTTCTTCCCTCTGAACCTTGGTGCGCTTGTCCTGGTTTGCTATGAAAGTTCATCCTAAATATTTGTACAAACTCTAGAAATATATTTATGTGCTACTTATGTCAGCTTAATGCTTATTAAAAAAAAAAAACAAAAAACAAAGAAACAAAAATCATCACTTCAGAGGGCTGAAAATACCAAAAACATCAAAAGATTGTTTTTGTTTTAGACAAATTTGAACACAGTGGTTGGTGACCTTGAAGATTATGCCAGAGATCTTGAATTGAATATGATGTTCAATGTTTAGAATAATATATCAAATAGGTAACAGATTTAATGGTTAGCCACTGTTTCCTAGATGGCATACTGCAATATTCTATAACAGTTAAGCTCTTCATAGCACTGTGCTGCATTGGCATTGCTCAGTACATAAGTGATGCAACTATGAATAACTGAAGGGAGTCCATGATCCATGAGAAAGGAAAAGTGTTTTAACCTTACTAGAAATAAAATTAAAGAAATCTCAGTGTTACTATTTCATTGCCAGCTTCTGACATTTCTTTGAATATTTCTACTGGAGGGGTCTCACAGGAATTTATACTATTTTAGGAAAACTGAAGACAGAAAGAGCTATATGCATATAATAACAGTTTAGGGATGGGAGAGCTTTTCACTGAAAAAGCAAATGCTTCCCCAAAGTACATATAAATGAAAAGCAATATTCTGTAGGAAAAAAAAAAAAAACAAACAAAAACAAAAAACACCCCCCCCCCAAAAAAAAAACAACAAAAAAACAAACCACAACCAAAACCAAGTAACCAAAAAAACAACTAAAAGCTTCCACCAAGCCAGCTCTTAATGAATGGTGTTATAGTAAGTCTTTTTTTTAGCCTCCAGACTGTGAGGGGATGCAGGGGAATAGGGAATGGGTGATCACTTCTAAAATATTCCTGTGTCACTAATATGATGATATTACTATCCTAATGACAATTCCCCCAGTCATATATTTCTGAAGTGGAAAAGGCGTAATTCTTAAATGGGATTTGTTATTGCACTGTATTAATCTGATATCTTATTAAGGATTTTGTAATTTCTTAGGAATACCTGTTTGAGTTAATATCATCTTGGGTTTTTTTGTTTGTTTTTTTTCTTTTAGTGGACAGGTGATAACTTTTGCTCTCATTTTGTACAAAAGTAATGATTTGTTACGCTTTTAAGGGAGGAAAAGTTTCAGGAAAAATAAAACTATAGAATAAATATAGAAAAAAACAAAATGATGCAACAAAAATTGAGATGTGTGATGTTATCGTTTTCCCCAGAAAATACCTGAAGTGCCTATTAAAAATTTTAAATCTGAGGAATGATATGAGGGAAAATGATGACACTTTGAGTATAACTTCTCTATTGTGTTTTATTTTTAATAGTGCTAAGACCATTGTCTTCAATATACACAGTGAGATGATCATCACTTTAAGTGCTTACATTCTGATTGCTTGCACCTTCAAGTTGCAACTTCTTCTATGACTGCCTGGAGCAGTTATTGATTTAAACTTTTCTATCAGATTGCATGTGGTTGCCTCCACAGAGTGAATTTGCACTCATTAGTTCTTAACTAGAAAGAACACACAAACTAAGGGTCTAGAGTGAAAAACCGGGTGATTCTCCGTGCTCCATTGATTTTGGTTGACTTCTGAGTATATCCATATACATGAAACCGCCAAATCAGTCTTCAGCACAGAAAAGAAATAGCTGCAAAGAGTGCCTCACTGGATCCTGGTGAGTATAGAGGAAAGATGAGTAAGTGTAAGCTAGAAGGAATACCAGTATCTTGTTCCTCCAAAGTCCAATGTGTAAAATCCAGTACTTCAAAATAACGATTTTTAATACCTGTTTTTGACAACTAATACTAAAAAGCAGCTATTCCAAAGACTATTCATTACTGTGTTTTTCACAGCCCCTACTAAGCAAAATATAAAGTGACAACTATCACGTTGTGATATCAACCATCCAGAAAGCCTCATAAAAATCCAGAACTTTTAACATCTCACAGAATCACAGAATTGTTAAGGTAATCAGAGACCTGTTAGCAATCTCCTATCATTACAGTCTTCTTAGAAGAGTGAAGATGTAAATACCTGAAGACAAAAAGTCTACTGCACCTAGCTCAGTGTTATAGAAGTAATGACACTGACATTGATAAAGGAAATGCTTTCTAATGTCTTTGTTAGGGACATTCCAGATAACATATCCTAGCTCCTGAAAAGACACACAATTTTGCAACAATTTTATAGAGGGCTTGTTTTATTGTTCATCCTATATACACAGTACCTTTTGGTTTCTGTAGAGAATTTATAAATCAACAATTTCTGACCGTCTTTGTTATTGAAAAATATGACACAAATTACGATAGGTTCCACAGGACTTTAAGTCAAAAGCAGAGTGCTATCAAACACAGATTGTAGAGTGATGAAAAGTCACGCACAAAAAATTATTTATTTATAATATGTTCCAGTAATCAGCATACATAAATTTTATAATATAGACATTTGAGCATGTACTAGAATTCCCTGCTGTGATTCTGGACTACATTTTATTCAAGGTAATATAGCATTTGAAATTAATGTGGTATGAAATTATTTTAAAGTCATGTTTTGGCTTGTTTGGATTTTTTTTTTTTTTTATTTATAGGAAATAATATATAGATAAATACAGTAGAATGCTGTGAATTACGTATTTCTTAGAGCTGTATGTGCATGTTACCTACGTGGTGCTTGTGTACTATGTAAGTTTTCATTTCAATCACATTTACTAGGTGTGCTATCAAAAGATTAGTGCCTGCAAACAGATCCCTACTTGTCTGGAGTCATCTTCATTACTATCTGATGTTAAAGCTGTGTCTGATATAACCCAATAATTCAGGTTTTGTATATAGTGCTAAGAAGGGATAGGTAACCACTAAGAGAAATTTATTCCATTTCAAAATTCCTGTCCAACAGAAATGAAATACTTCAGTCTCTGCAGATATACATGTCTTTGCATTCACTACAGAAGTAGCATAGTTTACTATCTGAAGCTAAACTTTCAGGTAACTAAGGTTAGGTGAGCTTAATCTCCTAACCTTCCCTAGCGACAGAATACCCAGAGTATTATGAGATGTGGTAGCAGGCTCTCAGTTAATTAAAAATATTTCTGTTCTACAGAATCAGCAAACATTTGTATTAAAGCATAATGCATGCTCCATCAGGAAATGTTAAGGGAGTTACATTCCACATTCTAACACGTTTTTCTTGCAAATGAATGTTCTAGGTTTACCTTTATGTTGTGGGAGGATAGATAATCTGAACCTGGAAGAAGGAGCTAAAAAAAAGGAAAAAACAACAAACACGAAGAATAGGAACTGTTATAAACTTAGATTTTTCATCAATTATATCTTGCATATAAATGGCTCTTGTTGCTCCGTTTGCGCTATTTTCTTTGTTATATTTGTGTTTTGCTCAAGGTGACTTGCAACTTTCCTTCATCTGTTGTGTATACGTACGCAACACTTAATACCAGAAGGCATCTCTCTCTTTGCATTCACCAAAGTAGAAATTTTCCAGATAACATCTTGGAGACAGAATGATTGAATCTGGAAAAAAAGAGAGATCATATTCTATAATTAATTTTATAGGGAAACATGAATAATCTTACCACATCCATATAAATATAGCAGTTCCTATATTCAAACTGTGGTTTCTTGAAGAGCTCAACTACCAAATCACCTGCTTCTGCCAAAACCCCCTTTCCTTCTTTCTACTCTGCCTACCTCTGCTGCTGCTTCTAGCAGTATAGCCACACTCTCATGTGAACCCTGCATTCATAGGATCTTCCACATCACAAACTCAAAGTAGGAAACTCTCTGCAGTTTACTTCCTTATGGTTCATTTTCTGCCAGCTTAATTGATCGCATTAGTTCTCAGCTGGTGCAAAATATAGCTTGGATTGACACAAGGTTTACAGTGAAAACATGCACTGGGGGTGATAGCAGCTAGGGCTTCCCTCTTTCAGTGCAGGTGAACACTTACATTACTTCATCAAGTTGACTGGAAATGTAAGTAGTGGTTTCATGATCAGTTTAAGACAATCTAAGAATGTGCCACTATACGTTCAAACCACCTCGCTTGTGTCACTATGCCAGCGAATACTAAATGACTGAGTTTCTATATTAGGATCTGTATAGCTCTCCAGAGGGTATAAAACATGAGTAAGATAATACAGAATTTATGACTTGTACTTGTAAATGGATCTTACTGGATTCTCAAAGCTCCTAAAATTGGGGTAGAAGTACTGGAAGCGCATTTTTAAGACCTGAAGAGTCTTTTCAGGACATGTAGCAGTATGATGGCAGCGTAAAAGGTCCCTATGGTACTATAAACATTCAATGATGCCACAATATTAGTACACTAAAAAGCTTTGCTATTTACAGTTCTTGTTTAGCAATGTATGGGATCACAGACTGAATTTGAAAAACATGGAACATCTGAACTCTAGCAGCACGCATACCTGAGACTTAAGCATTTTCTGAAAACTGTTAAGTTGCTATTCCTCCCAAGGTACCTTTCTTCTCAACAGTTTTATATTCCTTAAGAGTTTCTTAAAAGCCATCACTAAAGTGAAGTGAAATAGCAACAATTCACTCTCTACTTATATACGGACTTTTCTGCCCAATCACTTTAGCAAAAGGTGAGGATCAAAAGATCCTAATAAAACCTAATTTCTGTGTGCAGGTACCTGGAGTTCAGCATCTTGTGCTTCATGAAGAATGTGTATAACAATGTGAGGTATATAAAAATGATTGCCTTTGGTTTATTGTTCTCTGGTTCATGTCTCCATGAAAGACATGGCTGACTTTCACCTTATCTATCTTTGTGCCAGCATGTCTGAGATTTTATTGCTGTGCTGAAACACAAATGCAACAGCAGTTTAATCCTAATATTGTGTTGGGATTTGCCTAACCTAACTACTGATAGAAGCAGGTCTAAGGCATCATCTCAATTCCCTCTCATTGTTACAGACGCCAAAGACAAATTGGATGAATCATCCTCTGTGGTGTCTCTACTTACTAAAAAAAAGTTAGACAAGCTTTGGAATCATGCCTTACTTATATATCAAAAGCTGAGCAAGGTTAATCTTTCATCTCTAATGAACTCTCTCTATGTAAATGGCATGCCCATTAGTACTAGTTTTATATATACCAGGCTAGTTTTTGTGGTGTGCTGGGAAATACTGATTCTTACTGCATCTGGTAAGATGGTAACCTTTCCTACTGACTTAAGCCTGCAGACCTGTCTCATACACCAATTAAATATCTTCACTTTCATGGTGTTGGAACCAGAGGGAAAGTTTCTGAAATAATCCAGGAATAGGCTGATATGGGTGTATCTTGCACTTATCTCTTGCCAACAGCAGTTCTCCAGCTTTTGCAATGCTGGAGAATAAACAATGCAGGACATGCAAAGTTTCTGCTTGTACTTTGCCCCACATAGAAACAAAACACACACTAGAGAACAAAAAGCTTCATACTTTGTGGTGTTTAACATGTCACAACTACCTACTTATTGTATCAAAATGTCGCTTTCATCTGGTAGCTAAGTAATATGTGGAAGGTTCTTACAGGTTAAAACTTATGACTGCAGTTACCTCTGGCTTTTTTCGGAAGTGAGGTATTTGTTCTTAAATTTCTGAAAACATGAAAAGGGAGATATATTCTATGTGTTTTGCAAATGCATGCAACTTTTAGATCAGTGGGGCATTGTAGCAACTGCATAATGGGTTTTATGGAATGCTGTCTCTGCAGTTTTTATGATCAGTAGCTCATAAAAAGGGGATAATAATGAGTGGTTTCCATTACATATATTTAAAAAATCAATGTCAACACTTAAAAGAAAACATTGCTCAACTATACATGTAGTATTCAGGTTGAGTATGATTACTTCAGACTGAAACACCTGTGGGGTGATTTTTTTTTACAATGAAATGTGTAGAAAAGATCATAATCACTGCTTAGTTGAAACAGCTATGATGCAAAGTATCGGCCTTTTCTCTGTATTTGAACAGTTAATTCTAGACATACACCACTGAAATCTTTTAACATAAAGGAATAGAAAATACCCTATATACTGCATTAGTACCTGGGAAAACGGAAAGCATGCTGACTGCACTGTGCTTTCAGAAGCCTAACACTGTAAATACGCTATCAGGCTTTCTGCTCTATCCCTGACTTTTCTAACTCACTGAAATCAGCGCTGAAGTCCCAAGAAGCAGGTTGTCATCAACAGCCAGAACACCTTATCATACTTAGCAATCAAAGGGGACTATCCATTGTAGCTTGTGACTATGGCACCATCACCCTCTGGGTAATCACAACTTCTCTTTAAATGCTTGTGCCACAAATCACTCAAGAATGGCAGCTCTTTTGTGAGCAGAGATATACACAACCACATACAGACCAGCAATCCCCTGGACTCTATATATGCAGCCACAGGAAACTGGATGTCTTCACTCAGTAAAATGCACATCAATTATAAAGTCTGAAAGAAACAGACCCTGCTTGAGCTTCCACACGCCAAAAGTGGAGTCTTTTTCTTACATATTGCAAAAGGCAAATATAAATGATGTGTTTGAAGAATCAAGAAATGTTCAGAAAAAGCAATGAATAAATATTTTCACCCTCTGTTCATGCACAAACACAACTTTTTTACATTTTTCTTATTTTTAAGGAAACCCCAGACTCTACACAATATATAAACCTCAAGGATTAGTGAAATGTACCTCTAATTGGTATTTTTAAATCACTGGATATTCTTAACAGGCAGATTAAAATTCCTAGCCTATAAACACTGAGTTTATATTGAAAGGTGGTTTTCTAGTTCACTTTGTTATACACTGTAATATAAATGTAGAATTAACCACAAATTCTTCTTCTTTTTTTTTTTAAGATTATATAACTATTACAGAATGTAAAAAAAAATAATAAAATAATAGAAATAATATACATCAGGGTTGGAAACTATTTTTGAGTCATTTAATCCTACATACCCTCTTTCCTTGCCAGTAATTAATATACTGAATATGTAGTTGTCTTCTTAGAATTGTTTGTTTAAATGAGACTACTAACAGAAGTTCTTTATCTGAAATAATGACATCAAGAATGCCTGCCTTTTCAAGAAGAGGGGGTAGGGAGAGAAAGTGAAAATAAAAATTAAAGAAAAACCTTTGAACACTTGTGAGCTGTTGAGTTTAATTGAATCAGAGTCTGGTGTTTCTGTACGAATGAAGTAAGGTTTCACTGATTCTTTGCCAACTGCATTTCACTATCTTTTTCTCTTTCCATTATACTCTTGAAGAACTGTGTATTAGCAGGATTACGGATCTTAAATCAAAAATCTAACTTCTGATTTATGTGTGATATAGTATGTGATGAACAACAGACATCAAGAGAAACATATCTTTTGTGTCACAGAGCACTTCTGATATTTCTGGACAAAAAGTCATTAAATGTCATCGTGTTTTCTTTCTTCTTTGTAGGACTTCTCTGTATGCACAGATTTTGTTTGCTTGCAGCAGAAAGATCCAAAATCTATATTTATGTATTTTGTAGCTTGATTCAGTTTTTAAAATATAATCATTCTAGCTTTATCTCATATTAATCAGTGTTATGGAAAATGTATAGCAAAATCTTTAGGTGTCTTTTCTATATCTTAAAAACAAACAAAAAGAATCTTGAGGAATTTCCAAGCAGAAGGCTACATTACATTGAAATTAAGACTGAAAAGTAATAATGGTGGGAACAGGAATAAAAAGAACAAACCTTGCTCCAATTAAATCCAGTAATATTTATAATGTTTTGTTTTGTTTTCTTTTTCATGTGAACTTTGCTAGTGACAGTGGTTTTGCTACAAATCTAGATACACCGTTTTTGTGGTTATTTGACATAACAGGTAAACATGTGTGGTCCGAGTTAATCCATCTTCAATTTTGTAATCACAATTTATCCAGATCAAAATTGCATCTGTTGGATTATATTTGTGTGTGAGAGACCAAAGAGCCTTCTATGATTTGTTCCTTATGGAAGTATTCAAACTGTGATACCATTATCTTTCCGTTAAATAAGGTTGAATTCTTGAGCCTCTTAATAAAATGCATACTTGCATTAGAAAAACAACCTAATATTTGTTTTCTGTTGTTTTTGTTTTTGTTTTGTTTTTTTCCCCGTCTGCTGTAATCCTTCAATTGTGGACTAAACAATTTAAGACAGTGCATGTCTGCTACTAGTGTGCTGATGACAAAGGTAATAAATTTCCTGCTATTTCTTCATTCTTCTCTGCTCACAGTTCTACACATCTCTACAGATCTATAGCTTCTATGTTACATTGCACATCTGTATCCAATGGACAATCCACTGTGAACATCAAACCCTCTATTAATTCCCTTTCAGTGCCCAAGTAGACTTCTCCAGTTGGGTCGTATTTTCTACATTCTTTGTTCCTGAAAACGTCGCTGCATTTGGCTACACAGGTATACTGTACATTTAAGCCCCCCTTTATCGAGTGTTTCAGACTGTATTGTATCAGTAGGTGATCCTGTATGATGCTTATTTGTTCAGAAAACTCCATCATATTTCTCCTTCCTGATAATTGATGGAACTGTCAAACAGTGTCAGGTCAAAACCACTTCTCAGACAGCAGAGACTTGTCTATGTTCTCCCTTGTGTCAGGATGAGTCAGAGGAGCATTAGTGGGATGGTGAAAGGCTGATTTTCTCCTCCCTTAGTTTCATGCCCATTTTTCTTATCTTCTCTCATATTGTATCCTCAGATTTTACCATCTTTTTACACATATATAAGCATAAGAGTATCACTGGGGAGGTTGGTAAATGTATTGCCATTCAACTTGCTGTATAAATATGTGCTGAAGTCTTGCTGTCATCACTGGGACTCAAGCATACTTATACTGCATAAGTGGTTGAAAGTTTGCAGGTGAGGCTTTAGTTAGGAACGTATAGTTCTTCCTGTGGCAGCTCTGATTACCAAACTGCTTAGCTGTTTGACAAATTGTTACAATTCAGATTGAAAATCATGTGACAGAAGCAAATTCAATGCAGTAAAATTATTACATTAATATAGTAAAAATTTGAGGTGATAAGAGGAAAGTGTCTCTCAAGGGCTTGGAGATCCATAAAAGCTCTGGATACCCAATGGAGCACTTAGCTGTTTGTATTGACTGCACTGAATCGTTGAACTTTCAAATGTTTCTTTTTCTGATATTAAGATTAACAGAGAAAAATAAAGTAGAAGAAAGAAAAATTATTTACTGGTCCAGTTCTTTTAGAAGATTAATAGGACATAGAATATTTTAGCTCTGGGTCATCACTTTTAATCTAATCCAGCTTTTATGGATTCATAGATTTCCAGGCCAGAAGAAGCATTATATTTCCTTAGCTTAACCCCTAGCATGACACAAACCACAGAATTACAAACAGTGTTTTCTAAATCAAACACCTACTAGCTACTAGAATTAAAAAAAATAGTGCAGAAAGACAGTTTTGTTTCTGTGCCAGAACTGCTGAGGTGTCTATATGAAATTACCTGGCTCAAATTAACACAGAATAATCCAAAATTTGTGCACAAATTCCCCTCCCCTCTCCACCTTCAGCCACTATTCTTAAGCAGAATGAGTAGTATTAGTCACAATGTCAGGGACACGCGGAAAATAAACTACTGTTAAAACACTGCCAGTGTCTCTGTTCTAAATTGAATTGTGGGATTTCATTCTCACTGTTGTACTGGCTTTTTCATTTGCCTGAATCAAAAGAAGCCTTCAGTCTTTAACACCTAATTCTTCGTAATATTTCAGTGGGAATGTCTTTCATTTAGGAAGTACAAGTGTCTTTAGAAGGAAAACCTCCAGGGAAAGACTCATATATATATCTGAGGCCAACTTACAAAGTTGGTCCCAGCATAGATCTCAGTGAGATCCATGATCTCAAGGGAGAGATTCCTCTTTAGCTACACTACACTTCTTTTTCCAAAATGAAATTGTAGAATTTCATTCTTTTCAGAAGGAAAGAGTGTGGGGGGGAACCAGACCCAAACAACCTAGATTTTTGCCCCAGTTCAACGGTATTTTGTCACGGAAATTTAAATCATTTCTGCAGCAGGTTTTCCAATAAACTTAGCTTAAACAAAATTGTTTTGCATATCTTATTTTTCATTCACAAAAGCTAGTTTTAATTGAACTTTACTGTGTACTCTCCTTTGTGGAAGAACCACCATTAAGCAATATTTCAAATCAGGGCACAAAAAGAGTAATTCCAAACAAAAAAGAAATGTCACTTGCTCTTTATTCCCCATCAAGTGAATAAAAGAGAATTCTGTTTCAGATGTGGATGGAACTAAATATTCCCTCTTCAGTAGACAAGATGTATTATCTCATTTGTTTTATGATATCGTCAGTATAGGCTATAAATTTACATATTCTTTGTATATTTATTTTAAGAATCAATTTCACATAGAATTTAGCATTGAGATATAACATAATTAGATTTTGTTCTTGCACCTACAAAGTGCATGTCCACATACTGACTGGTTTTCATTGGCACAGAGCAGTATGGGAAATTTTTACTTCTAGTCTTTAATTTAAGGCTGTGTTAAAAATCTTCTTGCTTTCTATGTAATCATTAAAAAGAGAATAAAACACTGATCACTTTTCATTGGTGCTGTTAACTTGAAAAGCATCTAATTCAAAAATGTCCCAGAAGTAGCCAAGATTCTGTAAAGAGATGAAAAGGGATTGCAATTGTTAAGCCTTAGGCAATGCTTTCTCTGAATCAAGAGAATTTCCATACTGCCAATCTACTTTTAAATACAAGTAAGTTTAGTAAACAATAGAACCACTTTAAAAGTAAGTATTATGGTCTTAAGGGGGCAGGATCCTCATTTTTTTTGTTTCAGGAGCCAGCAATGTCTCGTGGTCTTTATGAACTGAAGATTTCTTTTCTAAAATAATTTGTTCCACTGTAAGAGCTAGTGGAGGAGTAACTCAACTGGAGGCGGTTCTTCGTTGTATTTCTGAAGGGTCAAAGGGAGAGCAAGTTTCAAAAATCTTATTCTGGCTAACATTTTTTCTAGCTATCTAAAGAAACTATTATAGTACAAGATGTATTTACATTTTATGTACGTATTTACTTATTAAATACTATTTATTTACTTATATGTAGGTATTACACCAACCCTTCTTAAAGAATTGAGAAGGGCTGTTCCTTGGCTATTTCAATTTTGTTATTTATCCTCACATTTTAAACATAGAAACTCAAAGCATGCCTTGTTGATAAAGATAATAAGTGCAAGTTTTTTAATGTCAATGTATTTTCTGCTTTTCAGAAAAAAAAACAAAAAACAGTAAAGCTGCCTGAACAAATCAAAAGCCTTCTTCATTAAAAAAAATCAAAATGTTACTTTTTTTTTCATTTTGTGAATTCTACAATTGAATGATTCTTAAACTTTTTTTTTTTTCCACATTCAAAGCTGGGTTTAATATTAATGAATAAGTCAGAAAGGATCTGTAATATTTGACAGCTTTTTCTCATGGAAAGATTACGCTGAAGAAAACCCCCTTTTTAAAAAATTAAGTATCATACTTGTGATAAAAAGCCATTTACTGAAAACCAGAAGATTTAAATGAAAATTTCCACTGTACTCACTGCTGATCAGGAGTTATTTTCATTTCAGTAGAATAAGAAAATGCATTAGTAGAGTAATGCTAAGAGTAAGTTTTTCAAAGACTTCAGCTTTATCTTAATGTTTATGTACAAAGTTCCAGTTTGTACATATTGTTCCTGTATTGGCAATTTCCACACGGAATGGAGATTTCAGATACTCCTTCTAACATAGTACCGTGAATAAACTGTATCAACCACATAGTAGTATGACTCAGTTACCCCTTCTGCATACTGTTTCTCTTGTGTTAGGAAGGAATTAACATCCAGTATGCTCAGTGCTTTGCACATAACCACCTGCTCCAAAGAGAATGTAATGAGGATACCAATCTTGCTTTTTTGTTTGAACACAGGTATAAAGTTCCATTTCTCTCTAGAGCAAGCAGTTCTAGTCCTAACATTTTGTACACGCTTACAATTGAGCACTCCATATAAGCAGAGTTTGTATATACCTCTTCTGTTAATTTTGCAGTGTTATATAGAATATTTTAATTCAAGTTTCTCTAGAGACAAAGCTATGCAAAAGCAAGGTTAGTGTCCTAAATTTGAGAGTGTTTTTTTTATATATATTGATAAAGTGAAAATTTTTATGCATTACCAAAGAGTATCATATGGAATTTATCACAAGTTATGAGTCCACTTCAAGTACTATTTTTAACAGGGTTTGAAACTTAAAACTTGTTGGTTTAAGATGCAAGCTTTCCTCCATGCAGAGGGCCAATTGCTGTTCAGATGAATCTTTGTGTAACCTGCAATATTGACTCTGTATGCCTGCTTTTCTTCCTTCTCCACAGAGACAGGGAAAGTGACAAGTACATTCTGAGGTACATTTTTATTTCATATTCACATATGAAATTTTCCTGAAGTCAGAAACCTTTCACATGTGTAACCAAGAGCTAAATGTGATCCTTGCCCTCTGCCTATAATGGGTGCAGAGGGACTTACATGAGAAAATTTTATGCCTGGCTTTTAAAAAGTGAATATAAAAGGTAGCAATAAATTTAACCCCACAGGGAACTTTCTGTATTGTACTATATACATGTCTGATTGTGTACTGCTCATGAAAACTGAAATTGATATGCTCTATAATTATGACAAAGGTAAGTGAGAGGGTAATTCTCACTTTAAGTACTCTTCCCCTTTGTCCTTTGTCTATATGTTTAGTCACCTTTAATAGCTAGGGAAACGTTTTGTGCCACAGGTTTTCACAAATGGCAGAAACTAATTAATTAGTTAATAATATATGAATCTTGCCCTACATTATGAGTGCAATCACCCACATGGGAAACCAGAAATATTAAGGATGCTAAAGGTTTAATTGAGACTTTCCTCCTGGAAATGTTCAAAGACTCTTATATTTTCATATATTTAATACAATTCATATAACAGTTTATAAGCTATCATGACGGTCTAGAATTCAGCAACTTCCTGCTCATTTATGTACAACCAAGTTTTGTTTTGGATAGTGAGACACACATAAAAATAACTGTCTGTCCTGAGTTCAGCAGTAGTAGTGATTTTTTCTCCTTCTTAGTAGCTGGTGCAGTGCTGTGTTTTGACTTTCAGCCTGGGAACAGAGCTGATAACACTGATGTTTTTAATTGCTGCTCAGTAATGTTTACTCTGACCGAGGATTTTGTGAGCCTCATGCTCTGCCAGGGAGGAGGGGAAGCCGGGAGGAAGCAGAGACAGGACACCTGACCCAAACTGACCAGAGAGGTATTCTATACCGCAGCGTGTCATGCCCAGGATGTAGAACTGGGGGCAGTTACCCAGAAGGGCTAGATCACTGCTTGGTTGGGCTGGGTATCATTCGGCAGGTGGTGAGCAGTTGTATTCTCTTCCCTTATTATTTCCCTTATCATTATTATTATTGGTGGTAGCAGTAGTGGGTTTGTGTTATGCCTTAGTTACTGGACTGTTCTTATCGCAACCCGTCGGAGTTACATTCTTTCGATTCTCCTACCCATCCCTCTGGGAGAGGGGGAGGGAAAGAAGGGGGGGAGTGAGAGAGAGACTGCATAGCTGATTTACAGCTGAGCTGAAATTACAACACTGTCAAAATTTTATTTCTATTTCAACACAAATATCTTTTTAGTCAGATTTAATGATTTTATCCCTGAAACTAGCAGGAACTAGATATTGCCATACTGAACAGGTTACTCTCAGTGCTTTCACTCCTTTTTGTGAAGGTGACGTGCTGGACAAATGTTGCATGCTTCCCTATACAGAGACCAGCTTCTGGTCCACTTTTTTGTCCGTATCAGTGCTTGAAACTAGTATGAAATCTTCAGCTTCCATCAAACCAACAAAAGGCAGGACTCTAAAATTCACACAGGCCCAGATCCACAAAGATTTTGAAGTGCCTACTGGAATTACTGTATTTCTTCCCTGGATGTAAAGTATTGATGCTTGTATGACCTGACATGAGATACTACATTCTGTTTGTCATTCTCCCATGCTGAGGAATGAAAAATATTTCATACAGATGAATAATTACTCTAAGGTAACTTTGAATTAGAGGTGTACAGTACACAGCCCTGGAAAATGTAATTGTGAAGTGTGCCAAAGCCTGGTACGTTGGTACTTCACTAAACTGACCCAAGAGTTGAACTCCGCTTTCTAGAATGAATTAAAATCTCAACAACAATATCTACGGAATGGAAGCTCTTTCAACATAAGATATGTATTTTGTAGACAGATATTCACTTTGGAACAGCAGTTACAATTATTGCTCTCTTTGTCTCAGTCATGGAAGAAGGAATCGGTAGTCTGGAAAAACCAGGCAAGGTTACTCAAACTACCAACTAAAGAATTTAAACTAACTCAGCCTGATTTGTTTCAAAGAAGATTTTAGGTGGGAATTACTTGAGAAGTTTGGTAATGGGATGGTTGAGGTGGCAGGTTCCAGCAGGACAGTGATAAAAATACTAGAGTTGGAGCCATAAAAAGCCTATATGGATCCATGAAAATGTCTTTTTTTTCATTGGGTTACGCAGTAAAAAAAACCCTAAAGAAATGTCTGTGTCATATAATGGCGTAGAATACTACAGAAAAATCATTAGAGAACAGCATTTTAATATAATATTCTCTTTCTTCTTAGATGTATTAAACTGTTTCTCAAAATCATCAGTTTTGAATTACCAAAAACAAAAAAGTAAAATATGTCAATCCCAGAGGTGTAATATTTAAAATTCACACTCTATGTACAAAGACAAAAAGATTTTAAGATATCTGAGCCCAGTCTGCAATCCTTAATCAATAAAATTAGGCAAGAAGTATTGCACTGCAGTTACTTGTCATTAATGTCAGGTGACAGTGATAAAGAAACTTATACTAATTGGCCATGTGCCCATGCAAAAATCTGACTTTCTCATACAGTCTGAGTATTTTCACTCATAATTAAGCACACATAGATACTTGCAAAGAACCAAATTGAAAATCAGAAATTAAACCATAATTTCATTGATGTCAGCTGTAAAATTCCCATAGTTTCAGCTGCACTGAGATTCCACCCCCAGATCAGCAGCCCCCCTGAAGCAGTCTGTCTTTAGTTTTAAAACAAATCCAACTCTTTCTTTGAAGCTCTGAATAAAAGAGAGAATTATTTCCCTTGATAAATTACAAGTATAGATCCTACTGACTGAAACAATTTTGTACCAGGTTAAGTACATACTATGTCACGAAAGGAAATCTTTTAAAGAAAATATTACGCATAACGGCAGTCCTAAGGATGGAGAAAAGGACCCAGTCAATTCCAGGAAGCTAGAAAAGCACTAAGAAATTGGAAATAAAAATCAAGCCAACCCTAAACTGCTGAATTCTTAATTTTCACATGGTAGCTCTTTCCCACACAGCTCTCAACTATTTCTAATCTATGATACTGCAAGATCTTCAAAACTTCTAACATACTTCCTGAATTTTTTTCAATGAGAAATTTTAGTTTAAGCTCTGGTTTAAAAGATGCAGAATTTCAAGAACAATGGGAATTAATGTTTTTTGATAGCTATTGTTAAAAGTAGTTTTTACCTTCAGCAGTATTTTTCCTTGTATTCAATTTTTTTTCATTTTTTTTCTTGCGATTTCCAAATGGAAACACTACCTGTTTAATAATTTATAAAACAGGTAAATGTAAACATAATAATTTTATTTTTTAAATAAAATATCTTCAGAGAATGTTGGTGACAAAAGTTGGAGGGAAAGGGGTGATGAGGAAAGTAGTGAAATAACAGAGTCATCAAAAGTTTGACTTTTTATTTTCTCAAATAACTTGCAAATGCAGGTGAAATTTGCCCAACAGCTGAGACTGCTGGATGCAGTGAAGAGGTGTTCTCTTGCTGCCTAATAATCCTAAGGTGTGAACAAACTGTCAAAGTTAAAATCCACACAACCCATTTCAGGACATAGATTTTATTCTCCTTGTTAATTGAGAGGCCAGGCCACCCACTGCTCTGAATCAGAGCTTCTGCAGAACCTTTGGTGAGGGCTATTCTACTTTGCATTTAAATATTTATATAGCCACTGAGAGAGAGCCCACAGACAATGAGAAGTAAGTGCCCATACAGATGATTCTCTTTTTAAAGGGAAAGAGAGGGAATGACTGAGTGCAGGTTTTGTTGTCTACTTGTCTTGTTTAAATTAATAAATAAAAAAAAAACATAATAAGAAAAGAACAATGTCAAACAAGGAGAAAGCACAGGTCTCTCGGCTATGTTGTAACTCGGAGAGCCTTGTGGGAGGTTTTAGTTTAAAGCTATTGTGTTTATATATATGGACATTAAAATTTTCTCTTCCTCATACTGGCGACTGCTCTATTTTTCTGGATATCACTAAAAAAAGAAAAAGTAATTCTATAAACTATTTGGCTCCACAGAAATAAAAAAATCAGTTATTTACACTGTCCTACATATTGTTTTGTTGAGTATTTCAGTTTCTGATCAAAAGCCCAGTGCTTTTATTGTAGCTTTTCTTTTTTTCAGAAATGTATGGTAGATGACAAGATGCTAAGTCATCATAACTAAAACTAGCAAGATTTCTTGATTCACCTCAAAGCTGCTGGAGTTTCCATACATCAGAGCTTTCAAGTAGTAGTGCACTTACCTTATACCATACCCATTAAGGATTTTTTTATTATTAAAAATCCAATAAAATATTTATAACTCTGTTACAAACCCCTAATGGTTCGATGAATACAATTCTTAGCAGTATGATTATCTAACACAAATTTTACGCCTATACCTTGTTTAGAGGTTCTTTTATTTCTTTCTCTTCTTTTTGTCAGTCTGATGAATTTTAATTTCTGAGCCATCAAAATTTTCAGGCTACCTACAATAGCAGGCTCCCCGAGAACTGTCTCAGATGTTCGTCTCTCTCCAGGAAACTCTGAAATTTAAATCTCCCTTAGGGCTATTTGAATATCCTTTTGTGAATTCAAAAATAATTAGATGATATCCTATAATGAAGCAATTTATATTAGTAAAAGAAAAGTCACAACCTACCTAATGAAGGTTGGAGGTGTACTCTCTGCTTTCTTGTTGCCACATCTTAATGCAGCATCTTTCTGCTTCTGGGAAAGCAATTGGAGAGTATTCTCAGGAGATTTCTGTACTAGAAAGAACATGAGAAGATGCGTATACAGGACTAATGCATGTCAGTTTAATATTATATTTTAGTGTACAGTCAGCAGACTTTTTTCAAACAGATAAACTTTGCTAGTTCAAGCAGTTTTTAAACTATTTAAACACTGTAGGTCCCCACAGCAGAAAAGATACAGCTACTGATAGGAAAATTTTTAATCAATTTCATCTGTTAATGCCTGAAATATCACAATATTTATTGATATCAGCAGAATGTTTTTATAAATGGTTTTCCAAGGTATCCACAGGATCAAGAAAAATAAAAAGAATTAGCATTCTGGAAATAGCATGGTTTCATTTCTTCTTCAAGTTATTGAATAAAATAAAATACTAATTATGCAATTTTTCACATAGCTTATATATTATTATCATAGATTAATAATTACTAATGATTAATAGTTGCATAAATTTTAGGAGATAGAAGATTTATTCACTATTATGAAAATCACCTCTATTTAAATAACTTGGTACAGCAGAGAAAAATCTCTTTAAGCAATACCCATGTATCTTTTTCTCAGACCACCTCTGCACATGGAAGTCACGCCAGTTTAAATACATCATTTTCTAAACCCATTTAACTAAGCTGACATAAAGAAAGACAGCAGATACTTTTCAGTGCATAAACTTGGTTTCAGGGTAAGTTTGACATGTTAAGGCTGCAGGCAAATGACGAGACCTTTCACCTGGCCTGAGGTTAAGAGAACTGAGCAGGACATGGAAAACTACTGGATGTGACACAAGAAATTGTGTGAGAAGCTGACAAAAGTTACAAATCCTGCCATGAAGCATGACCTCACAGATTACTAAAGTGGGAGTTGAATAAGAAGCAGTCAAACTTCACAGGAAACCAGAGGGAAACTCTGTGCACCTTTTGGGGAGCACAGTCTTGAAAGGCCAGCAGCACCTGGTTAATCATAGCAGAAGCTAGCATTTGTGGTAGAAACTACCTAGGTAATATTATCAGAATTAATAAATTGGGGTTCAGGTTGCATAACAGCTGGTACCAGGGGAGAAAATCTAATTAGGGAAGGTTGTTTATTTGGGCAAAGACTGGGCAGAAAGGGAGAACAAGGGTGTGAGAAGAAAAGCTGAGCAACAGGAAAGGGCATAACAGGGTGTGCAAATATGTGCCTGATGCTGCCTGGTGGTACTAGTCAGGCAACCATGTGCTGTTCACTGCAGCAGGAGCAGGACAAGAAATGAGACATGTTGCCAGATCACCACTGGCTCTCCCTGGCCAGTGAAGGGACGCTTGACTGGGGAGATTGAGCACCATCACAGCAGTCACGACTATTCCAAGCATGATGACATCAGCCCCACTGCCACCTTATTGCGAATGGTGTAATTGGTCTTGAAACAAATATAATTTTTTAAGTAAGTGATGAATTTCCATAACCTGAACTGTGGACCCTAGTAGGCATGTTAGTTTGGAACTTAGTAGTAGTTTGTTTGGTAGCTGAGGGCCAGCTCATGTAGCTACAGATGGTATATAGCCCAATCCAGGCTTAGGGCCTTGTTCTGGATTTGAACTAAACCTTAGGTCAATTTAGCAGATTTGGTACTGAGAGAGACTTCCCAGCTTAGTGTGCAGTTGTAAGCTGCAGCTTTAACGTGGTTCAGGATTTTACTTCAGCTTGGAAATATGAACTACATATGACTGCAGTTCAGGATTCTAGTATAATTCACAAGCTCGTCCTAGCCAAGGAGCATAAAATAATTTTAAGTGCCATATAGTGGTTAAAACTTACTCCAGTCATGGGCATGGTTCATTTAGAAGTCTTGTCCTTAAGGAAAGCAGTTAATAAGGAGTACATGTTTCTCATTAAGTTTCAAGTATAATACTGTGAATTAAATTTCAAAAGTCTTGCAGAAGATCTAAAATTAAACATAATTTACTTTTCTCTGTTTGGTGTGGATCCTGACTTTCTGTTGTTCTCTCTCCTTGAGCTGCTCTTCTGAGCTTGACCTGTAGTTCACATACTATGAGTATGACAGATCTGCAATGCTAATCCTGACTTTTCATATGCCAATAAGAGAACAAAGACATGGCAAGAAATATGGACTTCCACTCTGTGGTATATGTATTATAGAATAATATTAAAAAAATCTCTGCTTTACTGAACCATTCCATTTCAGAATGTAAAATACTAATCTAAAATTTACATTAAGAAGAAATTCTGAAAAACAAAATGGCAGGCACTGATACATCAGAAAATGGAATTCCTCAGCATTAATAATGAAAGTGAGAGCATAATATCTTGTTCAGTTGCAGAGAATAATCCCTTGCGACAATAGTTCACTCTATGGTTAAGTTGAGCCCATAAATTAAGGACTACCTGCCTTAAACACTGTAGGATACTCACTGATGCAGTCATATATCTGATAACAACACTTTAAGGATAAATGGTCACGTTTGAAAAAAAGATTAATACAAATGATTTTAATAAATTTTGCATTTGCTAGATTTAATTTTCTGAATATTAAAGATTAATAGCAAATATATATTCTGTACATGTAACTAAGGAAAAGTTTGAGGTGGATGTAAAAGTCAATAAAAATTTTCTAACAAACATTTTCTAAAGTAACTCATACAAACTGTCTTTTAGCCCCATTTTCTTTTATTGTTCACAATGTAGAAACACACACCAAACTCCTATCATCCATGGGAATTACTTTAAATTACATTTTTATGATGGACTGAGAAAGTTGGGGCTGTTCAGCCTGGAGAAGAGAAGGCTGCATGGAGACCTCAGAGCAGCCTTCCAGTACCTGAAAGGAGCCTATAATGATGCTGGGGAGGGACTCTTCATTAAGGACTGTAGTGATAGGACAAGGGGTAACGGGTTAAAACTTGAACAGTGGAAGTTTAGATTGGATATAAGGAGGAAGTTCTTTGCTGTGAGAGCGGCGAGGCACTGGATTGGGTTGCCCAGGGAGGCTGTGAATGCTCCATCCCTGGTAGTGTTCAAGGACAGTTTGGACAGAGCCTTGGGTGACATGGTTTAGTATGAGGTGCCCCTGCCCATGGCAGGGGGGTTGGAACTAGGTGATCTTAAGGTCTTTTCTGACCCTAACTATTCTATGATTCTATGGGCTCTCCTTGCTCAGGGGAGAAACTCATTTTCTATGAGGGGCATCTCAGAAAATACTGTGCCATCAGTAAATATAGCACACATAGTATATCGGAAATGCAAAATTAAGCTGGTTTTTTTATAGGAGATTGGACTATGTATAAGAGACCCCTTAAACCTGCAAAGCCTGTCTTGGTAATTCTTTGTACTGAACATCATATATGAAGTCTCAAAATTCTATCTATCTGATTTAGTGGGTTTTGGTTTACTAATTTCCAGGAGTGTAGACTTCCTAATACGCTGTCTAAACCAGAGTCTTCCACAAATAACACTTCATGCCCTTTAAATGCCAGTTCATTTGAGTTCAAATGTCATTGTTCTCTGAAATTATGGTGGCACTCCTGTATATGACATTTCAGTGGGGAGAGTCACTTTTACATAAAGAGAAATACCAGGGATCAGTGGGAGTGTAAGGGGAGGTAATAGCAGATGAAACCTTTCACTGTCAGAGTTCTGGTGAGGCCTGTGATACTACCTAGCATGACATCAATATTTGTTACTGTTTGAAGTTTAATTATCTTGAGATCTGTCTCTGCATATGCGATTATTTTGGAATGTTTCTGAACTGCACCCTCAGCTGAGCAATAGAAGATGATTAAGTGCATACTCCCAGGCCACTGAAATGTTGACTAAAGCAGAATAACTTCAGTCAAACTGAAGGTTAACATGAATTAAAAAACACCTGTTTTATTCAACATTTTAATGGAAAAGGAGTGCTTACTAACAGACAACTAATATTTCACTGAGTATAAAGGTGTTAAGACCCACATGACACTGATCTGATCAGACCTGAGGCATAGAGTAAGATAAACATGGGAAAGCTGAAGCCATGAAGACTGATCCAGTCAAGGAGGTGCTAATTTTCTTATCTCCTCTGTGTTCCAGGTAACAAATACATTCTCAGCCTCCACACCATTTGCTCACTGGAGTTGCTTACTGCTTTCCTGCTATAGTACTCAAGCTGTTCTGCCTTACAGGGATGCTTCATCGAGACACTGTGTCCTGCTCCACCCAAACCAGAAATGGAGCAGTGTGAGTGTGTGCACATATTATGTTTTACATAACATGTTTGTTGGTGGTGGTTTGATTCAGTTTTGGTTTTATTACATATTATACTTCACATATCTAGACCTCTTGGTAAAGATGGCACTTAATATCTAGTTAAGCTCAAGACTACAAATGCTTTAGCATATCCTTGCTGCTCCCTCCCAAAAAAGTAAACATAATTCAATACTTTAAATTCAAAAACATTTTTGGGAAAAAATTAAAGACAATAAAATACTAAAGAAATCTTTTTTTTTTTTTTCTTTAGTATGCACTATTTTACTCAAAGTACAGAAGTAAAAACTTCCAGGCATAATGGAAGACTGTAAGATGAAACTCTGGTATTCAGTCTTCTAGTATTCTAGCATTCTGGGGGAGTAATAGCAGCAATGATAGATAATCCACAATAAAACTTACTGGAGGAAAAAAAAAAATAGTTTCATAACATAAAGCTTAGTCCACAGCCTAAATCACAAAACTTAAACCAAATATTTAAATCTATTTGTAAAGTTACATATTGATTCTTAAGGAATAATGTAGAGCAAAGACTTAATCCATAATGGTGACAAGAAAGAAAAAAATCAATAGTGACCAAGGAACAGGTTGCAGAAAGCTACTGAAACAAAGATACTGTCAAACAAACCATCAGCTAATGTCCACAGTTATGGCTGAAGCAATAAGAAGCAAATACAATTTTTTGTTGACATACCTATTCCCCAATTCTATTGCTATCACTGACAATAATATTAAAAAATTTCCAAAAGAATAAGGAAAATGTAAGTAACAATATAAATATTTGGCATGAAAGAGATGTAGTCCCCCATTCTCTCCCTTTTTCCCCAGTTACAGTTCAAACCCATACAATCAGGACTGAATAGACTCAGGGGGAACTGATAGATCATGAATAATACTATAATTTCAAGGAAAGCTTAGTGCAAAGCAGGTTTGAATAACAACTTAAAGGAACCAGATTACTCCAGGAAGACACTAAAGAACCACCAGAAGCATCTATTTGGGAAATTATCTGAAGTAAAAGGAATCTGAAAGAGGTGGATCTTATGTTTTGGCTCAATTATTTAGCTGACATAAAGCATTACACCTAATTCAAGGGATGCAAGTAAAGTCTCTGAATCTAAAGAATGTAGACAGTTATCTTCTTCTATCCATGAGAAGTGCTTGACTATAAAGTAGCTAAAACGTTTGTCAACTATTTCTACACTTCTTTGGAGAATGCACTGTCTTGAAGAGTGCAGATACAAGTATTGATTGAAAATACATGTTAGTCCGGAACTAGATGATCTTAAGGTCTTTTCCAACCCTAACTATTCTATGATTCTATGACAAGTATATGAATACTAATTTCTATCAACATTCATAGAATAGTTAGGGATGGAAAGGACCTAAGATCATCTAGTTCCAACCCCCCTGCCATGGGCAGGGGCACCTTACACTAAACCATGCCACCCAAGGCTCTGTCCAACCTGGCCTAGAACACTGCCAGCGATGGAGCATTCACAACTTCCCTGGGCAACCCATTCCCGTGCCTCACCACCCTTACAGTAAAGAACTTCTTCCTTATATCCAATCTCATGCTTGCATTTCTAATAGAGGATGTTTCAATCTGTATTCACCTATAATACTTCTTATAGTAATCTGAATTTCAAGAGTATAAATGACATAGCTATCCAGCATAACTCAACTATTATAATTATTTGAAATTCAAAGTATACTAGTTACTTTATAAGAAAGTAACTAAGAAAGAAATTGCATATGTATTGTTATATGAAATATAAATGATGATTAATAATATATTCGTTTACTGCCATTATATGAGAATTCTTCATTGTGAATTGAAAAATAATTTTTTTGATTAAAATAACTTTCAGTCTAAAAAAACACTATTCCTCTGGAAAGCAAAGTGAATTTTGAATAAAAGAACCTGCTGAGTATTATGAAAGGATTAAATAGCAGAGAGATTTAATAATTACCATTGTAAAAGTACATTAACATTATGCAGATTTGCTATGTATTTTCTCTTCTGACACCCTTTCCATTATTATTTAGTGAAAATCCTTTTTTTTTTAATCTGAAGAAACCATAATAATAAAAAAAATCTTAAAAGCAGAAAAAACTTGTGTTTAAGTAGTAAATAATCAAGAGCTGTCTCAATAGTTCTCATCACATACTCTCAAGAGTGTAGAATATAGAATTTACATATTATGCAGTTTAATCTAAAAATTACTTTGATTTTGAAACAATTCAAATTAATTTTAATTATCATGCTATTTAAGCCCTGAAGAAACTTCAAATTGCAAGCTGCATTGTATTTCTAGGACTGAGACATGGTGCATAGTAAGATATTAAAAATATTTCTGTCTTTTCCTTTCTTTATTTCTCCCCCAAATTTTTTTTTTATCAAAGTATAAATTGAAGTATAAATGCAGGAATAGTGACAGAAAATTAAATTCTGATAAGAAATAGTCAAATATTGAAGAAAAAGTTATTAGCCTTGTGAATTGAAATTTGTGAAGCCATTTTAGCTTGATCTTGCCTTTCACAAGTCGAGGCATAAACCAACATTCATCATAAAGAATGAAGAAAAGAATAATTTAATTCTCTCATCAAAAGACGATCTTCCTTTTTACTCCTGTAATCTGGAATTTCACACGATTGGTATCATCACAGATTAAAAGCAAGAACTTTACAAAGATCCAGAGCCATGAAGTACTGAGGAAAAGCAGTTCATGACTTATGAATCAAAAAAAAAAAAAAAAAGAGCTATGCATGCCAAACCATCCAGAGTATTCTCAAAAAAAGAAAATCAGACAAACAAACAACAAAACCCTGCCAAAATGTAAGTAATGCCATATAGCTCAAGAAACTGATTTTGTGTAATCTGGAAATGACATGATCTTGAAGCAAGACATAAGTACTAAAAAATAATCCTTGGTATGGGAAAGGAGCACTGGCAAAACAACTGATATCTGTAAAGGTTAATCAGCAGATTTTACGTAAATGTATAACATAGTTGCATGGATTTTGTCCATTTTTATTTTACCATCTAATAAGAGGCCATATGTTTAAAATTTTTGGACCTGCAATGCATAGAGAGATATAAATTTTAATTGCATAGCTGTTGGAAGGTGTTCTATAGTATGCAGAGACAATTTATTCATGAGTAGGGTTTTTGTTTGGGTTTGGATTTTCTTGGAGTTCTTTTTTGGTTGTTGGTTTGTTTTTTTTTTGGGGGGGGGAGCGAGGTTTTTTCCTTTAGCCTTAGCAAAGGGACAACTTTTTTGACTTTTTGGGAACAAGGTAAAAAGGAGGCAGATGTGTGGGATGAACATATGTATATATATAATAATTCCTGCATATCTAACTTAAAGAATTTGCTGACCATATGTTGACACTATCAGAAAGCCAGGCTCAACTTCTGTTTTTCAGCAACAGCAAGATATAAATTTTATATTGGTGTTTATATCTCCTTTGTCCTAGTTCGTATGCCTTTCTGTGCTAAACCTCTGTACTCCCTTCATAAGCCAGGCAGCAGTGCAGCTGTACCATTTCCTTCCATTCATTTTTCGGTCCATTTCAATTGAATGATCTGAAGTAAAAAAGTAGAAAGCTCTCACTGTTTTCTAACCTTTCCTAAGAAATGACCTTTCCATTAGATATGGTATAGTGATCTACACTGTTGGGAGCCTTTTAAAGACAGTTAGTTTGCCATTTCCCAAATGGATTTGTTTGTCTCAAAAACGAAACATTAGCTGTCTGCAAGTCAGTTCTTTGTTGCTCCTATCAAAAGTTTTAAGGCTCTTGAAGTGTTGGAAGCTAGCCAGCAAGATTTTATGTTGTGTACAAGTTCCATTTCAGAGCTCATACCTGAATTCTTTATAGCGAAATTACTGATATCTCAATTACTCAGTCTCCATGGGAGTGAGACTTTGGACCATTCCAGGAAGGGAAATGAAGGGTGATCTTAAATGAGATTAACCATGTTATCTCATGAGAAACTTAAGTCTTATACTATCATCATCATTTCTTAAAGATGTCTCGTAATTTGTTGAGGCTAAATTCTTTACATTCTCTTTTTTTCAAAGTAACTAATTTTAACTAAGTCCAGAAATATACAGGTAATTTAAAAAAAATATTCTGATTCGTTGTTTTACCTTCTTTTTAGCTTGTTTTGTAAATACCTTTTTATTGTCTTTTCTCTCTTTTGGTGAAGAAAAAGAAATATTTAATATGCAAATTCCTCATTCTGCATTCTTAATCATACAAAATGTAAATATTCATGTACAGAAAGCGGGGGGAAAATCCTAAAACTGGCAATTTAGCTGCAAAAATATGAGCACACATAGGCCATACTGAAGGTAAGCAAGCCTCCTGCAAAGCTAGCTAGTCAAAACAATGACACAAGGTAGTAATGGACATCTCCACACCTCATAACTTACCTAGGAATTATAAATAAGTAAGGAACTTACCTAAGGAATCATAACTTACCTAGGTTCTGTTTTATTTTGTGGCCTCCAGGCAGACAATGTACCTCCTGCCCTCTGCAGCACTATGGTCAGTGACTGGTAGAGTGTCCATGTTACACTGAAGTTGGGAAAGAGTTTACTTCTGCAATGTAATCTTCTGTGTGACATTTTGCATTTCCTGTAGAGTGCAAACTGTCTGGAAAAGACAACTTTGCAAGACGGGGATCTAGCCTCTGCAAAAAAGATTGTTATTTATATCTCTAAAACATAGCCACATATTTAATGTTTATGTTCATAGATATATATATATATATACATATCAATGTAAGCCGTTGTACATATACATGAAAGTCAGTTGTCATAAAAAGGAAAAAAAATGGGTGACCCAGAGAAGACCTGTAGTGATATGGAGCTGTGAAGAGGGATCCATTGCCCACTGTACCTTACAGATCATGAGCTAGCATATGGTAAAGGTAATAGGTAGCAAGTTCAGAAAGAAGAAAAGCAAGTATTTCTCAGAGGTCTCTAGTTTAGGTGTAAAGCTCCTCAGCTCAAGATGGGAGAGTGCAAAAGTCTGCAAGAACTCGAGGGACAACTGGAGAAACTTCAGGAAAATCAGAAAGGACTCTGCAATTAAAAAATATGACCATTGTTTCAGTTTGTAACTGAGATGTCAGCTCTTGGAGGCTGGGAAAATACAGTGAAGAATAATTGTTATTTACTTGGTGGTTTTAAATACGTTCATACATATATACCCTGTAATTTGTTCCTGGCATCTGCGTTTCACCATTCCTGGCAGGAGAATACTCAGATAAATGGATCTTTGGCATTATCCCTTATAGACAGTTATATGTTTTTATAGCATTTAATTTATCCTTAATAAAAAAGTGTATTGTGTGCAGAAATAATGGGTGACATTCTACCCATTGCCTCATAATAAGTGGTTGTGGCCAATAGTGTATTTCCAGGGTGTAAATCAATCAGTTAAACCCATGTTTTTCAGGTTCTAAAGTATTTTCACTTTTAGAAAAAATATAATATATTGGTCTCATTTATTCTCCGTGTGACAGTGTTCAGTTTCAGCTTTTTTTTTTTTTTAGCTTTTTTTTTTTTTTTTGAGTGAAGTACAGTAATTTCTTCATTGTGAGTTGGAACTGTTCCCAGCTTTGTATATTCTTAAATAGCAAAACTGTGAAAATAGAATTTCATAAAAGGAAAGTCTAGAAGTGAAGAAAACAACACAAAACAAAACAACACAAAACAAAACACCTTTGGAGTACACCTAATTTATTTAATTTCTACATTACAGGAAACACATTTAACAGAAATTTTCACTGTTAGCTCAAAGAAGGCCACCCATCTAAGATACCTGAGGAAAGGAAAACAACTTGGAAAATCAGAGCATATGGCAGTAAAAGAAAAAACTTTTTCTTCTCCCCTTGAAACAAAGATATCAATTATTTTCTAATGTGTGAAAATAGAGCACGATGACTCCGTTTGCTATGGATCCATTTTTACTGGAATATGAATATTAATGTGATTTTTTTTTTTTTAATAAATTGCTTAGGTGTGTTCATGGAAGAAGAGTAGATGAAAACTAAGGATAAAAACATTTTTGCTTTATTAATGTGGGTTCCGATCTCACTTTCCAAACTGAAATGATTATGCCCATGCAAGATTTTAGTCTGCATCAAACTGTCACTTATTTTAATATTATCCTCCTGATTAGCAATATACACTCTAGAAAGATACAGCACCCCCATAACTGTGAAGTTCCTAAGCCATCAACAATAGTATGTATCATAAGATATACAACCATCAACATCAATTCAACATTTGTGAAGTTATATGATTAAGGATTACCAGAATTCCTATCTTCTCATCCCAACTACTAGGAATTTAAAAAAAAACCTAAGCAAAAACCTCTTCCTCATTAACTTGAGTTCAGCGAAAGAGCTATTCTGTGGGTCAGTGACTACTTTACTGTGCTCCTTCATTTATTGGTTTGTACCTCATGATAGCTCATAAAACTGTCACCACAGTTTAAAAAAACAAAATTGTTTCTGACACCAAAATGATAAAATCTAACAGGAAGGAACTTCAGATCACACAAAAATTCAAAAGCACCAGTTTCACAAGTTCCATGGCATGCCTTCAAGTAAAGTTTATAATGTACATGGCAAGTTATACTCAGAAACAGGTCCAAAACTGATTTTCTGACTTCTTCAGCCTGCTCTAGTGGAAGGTGTCCCAGCCCATGGTAGGGAGGTTGGAAGTAGATAATCTTTAAGGTCCCTTCTAAGCCAAACCTTTTGATGTTTCTGATTCTGTGATATACAGCTAGGTACTCCAGCATAAAAATACATGCATTCTTGAGTACAGCACATGCTTTAAAAAAATGCAGTATTTTATCCATGGAAACATCTAGTATCAAAGGGTTTAGTTTGATTCAGTTTTAGGAAATTTTTAAGGGGCTTTTTTTAACAGGAAATGCTCAAAATTGTTTTGGAGTCAGAACCTGAATCATCTTGTGTAAAAAAGACAAGAAATCAAAGTGTTATGTTATAAAAAGCTAAAAAAGAGAATCACCTTTTTGGAAACATGGACCTCCACACCCAAATAAGAAGTTGAAAAAAAGGAGGGTTCAGATCTAAGAATGTTATCCATAGGTATAATGTATGTTGGTAAATTAGCTGCAGGTATGCATCTGGTTCTGTCGTTACTCCTTCAGATGTAATATGCATCAAAGCAGATGCGAAGATTAACACTAATGGATAGATTAACACTAATGGATAGACATGTTGGTTGCAAGAAAGAGAAAGCATACACTATTTTGTTGCCTGAGGACTAGCTCCTCAGTACATACCCTCACTATCTAGAGTTTATTTTTCCTCTTATTAGGGTTTACTTAATCCCTCTTAAAAGCTTAATTTTTGACTTGTCTGTCTGAATAGTTATTTTAGTTTCCTCAAAATTAATATAACCCACATTATCTCTCTGATGACTCTACCATAAATGTATTCTGTATGCATGATAAGAATGGGCAATGTGAACCCTCTTTTCAGAAGCATTCACCCTGGCTCTCACACAGGCGAGCATAAACTCTATGCATTCAGTATTTTTTGTGTGTGTGTGTGTGTTTAATGTGGAAAGAAAGAAATGGTTTTTGAGAGTAATCTTTTAATTTGGCTCCATGAAATAATTTACTGTAGACTTTTAGGGAACAAAATAAAATGAGGAGAGGCTGCAACAGAAATAACAGTTTCTGATTATTCTGACTGATAGGTCAAAAATGAGTACTGTATTGACTTTAATGACCTACAAGGAAAATTAAATGTCTGTAGCAATCAGTTTTGTAAACAGCAGATTAGAAACTGCATTTAAAAATAAAAGAAAAAAGCATCATCTTGATTCTTATCTCATTTCTGAGACACTTATCTTAGTATCATATCAGAAATCCAGAGTTACATTTTCCACTCCAGACACAGCTCTGTATAAATATATAATCTCAAATTCAGCTTAAACTTTATTAGATTTGAGGCTAAAATAGAAAAAAAAAAAAAAAAAGAGAGAGAGAGAGAGAAATAACAGTTTTCAACAAAATTCTTTATCTCCCAAAGAATGGTAAAGTCTCTGAAGGAAACTACAGCAAACTCTATGATACATGGCATTCAAATTTGTTTCAATTGCAGTCTTCAGACTTGCTGTTAGTATAAGTAATTAGAGTGCTTGTCAAGCAATGTATTTCATGACACTCATGTCCCATGAATCAGGTTAATTGTGGGGTTTATAGCAGACAGGACAGGATATTACTTATGTTTTTTAAATTGTTCATTTATCAAATTCTGGTGTTCCACAAAAGAACAGCTATATATAGGGTCACATCCAAAATATGAGAGACAAGACAGAGTACATCTAGCCTACTCCAGTACACTTTA
This sequence comes from Lathamus discolor, assembly GCF_037157495.1. Taxonomy (NCBI): domain Eukaryota; kingdom Metazoa; phylum Chordata; class Aves; order Psittaciformes; family Psittacidae; genus Lathamus; species Lathamus discolor. The sequence continues at coordinate 72,152,419 of NC_088888.1, read as the reverse complement.
AATAAACCTATTAACTTAATTTGCTCAGTTTAAATTGAGATCTGACCTTCTGTGTTAGCCAGCCATGACAACCATGAATAGCTAGAAATTCTAAACATATTGGGAGTATGTGACATTAGCATGTTTTTTCTGTGGTGGAAAAATGTCACCACAATTGCAGGTTTGTAAGTACAGTACGGCAAATAGAACTTTCAGTCGGGGAAAATAAATGTTCTAAGGGAAACAACAGAATTTGGGAATGAAAGAACATTGGCCCTACTCTTATCCAAACACACTGTGGCATGGAACATCTTTAAAGAACCATTTTAATTTCTTTATGCAGATAGTGGATAGCCAATGAGGGGATTGATTTATGAAAGCAATAAAATTACCCTCACAGGCTCCAAATGAAATAGAAATTGGTATCAAGGAGTTTGGTTATTTTTAGAAACACAACATCTGATCTAATCTGGTTTACTCTTGGATGAATTAGTGATGAATACCATTATACCTGGAATCCTTTCTTTTCACAGTGCAGATCAGCACCAGTGCTGTCTTTAGGAACTCCTGTATCACAAGGGTTTGCACAAGCAGACCCTAAATCAAGTAATAAATTGACTTACAGAAATGCAGCACAATTTGTATTTGAAGGGAAATTTGTAAGTTATCTAGTCCAGTCTCCTGTCCAAAGCAATGATAATTTCAAAGTTAGATAAGGTTGCTGCAAAGGTTGAAGATACTGCAATCTCTTGACAACATGCTATAGGGTTTAGCCGCTCTAATTGCAAATATTTCATTTCTTCATAGCCAGTTAGAATTCTGTTCCTGAAACTTTGAGTTGTACCTGTTTGTTATGATTGAACAGGAGCCTTCCTTCTGCATAAACTCTCATTTAGATAGTAGATAACTGTAATGTTGTTCTCCTCAAGTGTTTTCTCTTCTAGGCTAAATAAAAAATGTTACTTCAACCTCTCCACATATCCTGTATACTAGCCCCTCAGTTACCTTTGTGGCCCTCCATTAGACTCCCACCAGTTTGTTGAATACGTCTTTTTCTTTGGGAGGTGCCAACTTGATAAGGCACTCCAAAAAAGGCCCCCAAAGAGTGGAATAGAGGGATTAAATCACTTTCCTTGCCCTGACTTTTGCTTATTCACCATGCAAGTACTGAGGCAAAGAGATACATGAAGCTAATCTCATCCTGAGGTGAATATTCATTATTTAAATTAAAAGAACTGGAAAAATAGCGTGAAGTGTGACATGCTGACAACCTTGAGCTTTCTGTGTTATGAACCATTAATATGTATTTGGTATAATTTGATATGTAAGTGGTTTTGGTTTGGGGTTTTTTTATTTATTTTTTTTATTTTATTTGTTTTAATAACAAACAACTAAAAAAGTTTAAAGCTTCATTAACAGCACTTACGTTGATCAGACTGACCTGGAATATCTCATGTAGATTTATTTTTAATTTTAAGTAGATGAAGTGTCTCACTGCATACAACCAACTTTTATAAAAGACATTTATAGTTGAGCATCAATAACTGGAAATAACTGCTTTTAACAAAGTAGTTGTCCCTTGGAAAGAAAAGGTATGACCAGGAAACACATTTATGAGGAAGTTGGAAGTCAGTGAGGTCTTGTTACTATGAAGAGGTTAAAATGAAATCTAAGAGTTAACAATCCAAAATACAAAGACAAATTAAGTGGAGGAGGCAGAAATCAGCCAGGTGGCATGAGTAATTTTACCAATAAATAAGTGATGATGAATTTTAATAGTTATGAATACTTTTGGTGAAAATAGGTTTAGCTATCGAATAATACCCTGTACATTTTCCTATTTTCAGTTTGTTTGTTTTTCCTTTGATAGTTCTTTCTAAAGCCAGTGCTTATAGGAGAGCAAGTTTTTTTATTGAATACCACACCATTTTGTCTTATTTTGTCAGATTTCTAGATAAGGATTTGATATCAGTATATTAATGATTCCTAAATATTTAACCCAGACATTGCTACAAGAGTCCCTCTAGAATTAGTACAGTTTGTCTTTCTTTGGCAACAAGATCTACTAAATGCCTGTATCAGGATCTTCCGGACTCTTGTGTTTTATTTTTTAAAAATCTTTTTCTTATTTTAATATTTCTGTGGATGATGCGGGTCACAGCAAAGAAAGATTTCTCTGCCCTAAATATGTATTCACAATTTTCCATGGGTATGAATAAAATGTAGAACCATCTAAAACCAGTAACCATTGCCGGGGGGAGGTGGAGGGGTGAGCCTTTTCCTTTTGTATTATGTTTGGCTTGACCCAGGACAGTCACTCTATTTTCTTAACCTTCTGTACCAGACAGTCTATGGAGAACTGAAAAAACAAATGCTGAATGTAACCAGGAACTCATACTAATTTAATACATGTAGGCTAGAGATTTCTGTGAGCAGATTTCACCTGCTTTGTTGTTACATACTTTTCTAAATGTTAATCACACCCAATTCGCACCTTTCTTAGACTCCTTCAACATCAGCTAACTGACCAGAAAGGATGACATTAATACCAGCCTGTTTGATCTGATTCATTGCTTCTTTGATCAGACAAACTTATAGTGATGGAAACAAAACAGTTGCCTTGTTCACTGAAATCACAGCTGTAGTGCTGGGTTCAGGAATATCTGTCTTAGCATTCATCAGCCCAAGTCAGAGTTTAGAAAAACACAGTTTACAAAACCAACAGACATTTATTCAAGTAAAAATAACTCTTTCAATGAGTTATGTTTAATAATGCCCAAACATATTAGACAGATGATTACAAATTACATAAGCAGGTTATAAACTTGCAGGCTTTATAAGTGAACCAGTCTCTGAGCAACATACCTCATACTCTCAGATGCATGAAAGATTTGACAGGAGAAACATTTTACCTTCAATTATCGTTAATTTCTTTAATCACATTACTTATTAGTGGTAAAAAAGACCATAGATTAACACCACAATGTTCATTCATTATCTTGAAATAATTTTCTCCCCTCCATACTTTCTGAGGAATTATTTTTTGTTAGCTGCTCCTTTTTGTGCCACATAAACACTATGAATAATGCTAGCAGTCTGACTGCAAATGATCACCATTATGCCCTCAGACATATATTGTTGGGAAAGACAGTTTTTTATGACCTTTTCCATGATCTAAATTTGGCTATCCCAAACCCACCTACTCTGAGCTGTAAAAGGACCCATTTGATGTAATACATCACCTACAGAATGACCTCTTGTCCTTGATGTTCTAACGGACAGCCTTTTGGAGTCTGTTTGTTACCTCTTAAGTCATGGAGCTATTAGTATTGTCAGCTTCTACTTGTGGACTTGATAAATAAGCAGCCAAATTTCAGATACCTCGCAAGGCCTTATTAGAAACTAGTAGCTGAAGTGAAGGTTTAGATTTCCCCTATTCCTGGTGGAATAAGTATCACAGCAGTACATATCTGTGCAACCTCTACTATAGGGGCATCTGAAATTAATGTTTTTCAATGATTGAACCACTCTTCACTTCTTCCACTGACTTGCAAAAAAACTGGGATCATTTGTAGGCAATTGTATCATATATAAATTCTGTGGTATGCACCTTTTGCTACATTTTTATGAGGAATATCCTTGCATCAGTTGCAACACATATTGTTCATCTTATTTCTCCCAGTGTAACTTAGAACTCCTGTAAATATTTGAATTTTATATCACACACTCTACTATAGTCTCTTTCAGGTGTGTTAAAACTATGTTTATACTACCTGTTTTCTAAAAAACAAATGAGCAGTATGAGCTTGCAGCCCAGAAAGCCAACCTGGGCTGCATCAAAAGTGTGACCTGCAGTTTGAAGGAGGTGATCCTGCTCTTCTACTCTGCTCTCATGAGACCTCACTTGGAGTGTTGTGTTCAGTTCTGGTGGCCCCAACATAAGAACATGGAGCTGTTCAAGCAAGTCCAGAGGAGGGCCACAAGGCTGATAAGAGGGGTGGAGCGTCTCCCATACAAAGACAGGCTGACAAAATTGGGGCTGTTCAGCCTGGAGAAGAGAAGGCTGCATGAAGACCTCATAGCAGCCTTCCAGTATCTGAAGGGAGTCTACAAGGATGCTGTGGAGGGACTCTTCATCAGGGACTATAGTGATAGGACAAGGGGTAATGGGTTAAACCTTAAACAGGGGAAGTTTAGATTGGATATAAGGAAGAAGTTCTTTACTGTAAGGGTGGTGAGGCACTGGAATGGGTTGCCCAGGGAAGTTGTGAATGCTCCATGCCTGGCAGTGTTCAAGGCCAGGTTGGACAGAGCCTTGGGTGGCATGGTTTAGTGTGAGGTGCCCCTGCCCATGGCAGGGGGGTTGGAACTAGATGACCTTAAGGTCCTTTCCAACCCTAACTACTTTATGATTCTATGATATGATATATTCCAATTTTACTGTTATAGCCAAATCGTGCTTAAATAGTCATTAATTTTTTTCAGCTTTACTGTAAGTCATTAAGCAGGGGTCTCAAATCTTCAAAAATTTATGCAATATGATTATTTGGAATAGATTTATATGAACCACAGTTTAACACTCTTGCTTTTACAATGCTAATCTGTATTTCAGTTATGATGTGCTCAGCTTTCTTTAATGGTAATGTTATCTTTAGGTTGGCTTCTTTTAAAAAAAAAAAAATTCTGTCAGGACTAGATCTGTAGAGTTAAGCAGTCCTAGAAATCCTTCTCAACTTTGTCAGTTACCGTCAGAGTGCTGAATTCCATAATTTCAATTCCTGTGTGAAGCTCTTGTGTGCCTATGTACATGGAAAGTGATGCAAATTTAAAACAAACAGTAAGTCTTAGCTAACGTTCAGAATTTAAGCAAACAAAAAACTCACAAAACATTTCTTACAGCTCTAATGTTCTAGATAATTCTTGCTTAAATAAGATATAAATGTTGAAAAGGAAACAGTAAAGATTTGGGTCTTGGCATTTTGTTCTGGAGATTATAGAGGTCATTTTCATTTCTTCCATAAATAAGTTCCAGGTATACACAGAGAATTCTAAATTCAATTTCTACTCTGTTGAGACTCACACTTGCACTTTAAAATTCCATATTTCCTAAGCCTTTGCCTGGAAAAGTCACATCATGCTGTGGAAGTCAATCACTGAAATAGCCTAAGGCCATACTAACTGAGCTTTGAAGATTAAAAAGGTAACATTGAACTTGATGTAAATGGAAGAGGGGAGACAGTTTAGCATACAGAGTACTGTCACACTGAACCTTTGACAAAATTGTTGTATGTATGTCAGAAGTGTATCTAATGCAGTCAGAAAAACCTGACGTATTGCTGTCCCAGGAGCATAGCAAGAGTTGCCCAATATGAGTTTCCAGATATCTTCATGTAAATCAGTATATGAAAGTTCTGTCTCCTTCCTTGTCATTCAGCCCACTGGTTCTTGTGGATGCTGAGCACCTTTCCAAGGGACACCTAGTGCTTCATAGAATTAGTCCATAGCAGCACTGCAGCATTAAGCTCCTGGAGTTTCTTTCACACAGGCAATCAAAAAATGTGATAAAGTGTGTTTAGATGAAACATAGCAACCAAGTCAGCTGTTAATACTGGTAGTGGTGAGTCAATTTGAAGTCATAGCTGAAAGGATTCTAGCACTAAAATTGAAAAAGTTTTGGATCAATATAGGTAAATAAGAGCACAGTAGACTTACAGAGGAACAGACCACCCAGTTTTCAGTCTATGAAAGGTAAAGGAATTGTACTGTCAAGATTACTCTGTTTAGTTTGCCTTGGAAAGTCTTCCAGTATTCCAAAAACTATTTGTCCTCTTTAGGGAAGATGTGTAAAGTAACATTGGCTAGCATTTTTATTTTCATTATATTTGTTTTCTTTATGCTTGACTGCTCTATACAATGCCATTCCGTATAATACTGAGCAATCTAGCTTGCAATTTTAAAAGCATCCTTCACAATAAATAAATGTATCTGTCAGATCAAAGAGAGAAACACAAATGTGCTGTGTTTTCTGTGAGGGAAACATACAATTGAAAAACTCCCCAAAGTAATTTTCTCCCAGGTTCATCATATACTCATACTTAATAGGCTTTTTTTTTGGCCCAGATGGCTATAGTTAGGCCTTGGATTTTTGTATTAGTAATTCTGCTTAGCATATATAGGAAATAAATTTACTAGAATGATGGTATAAACTTTGTATTAAAAACGTAGCATATCTGATTTTCACATGATATTTCTTTTCTTTCTAACTTAACTTCCAAATCTCCTTGACCCAAATATGCAAAGCATGCACCCAAGAGTAACCAACTTCCAGATGCCTAATGCATACACACCTGTCATACAAATGAGTCACAATATACCTGGGCCCTTCTTTCTACTGGCAAACAAAAGAATAAAAATAAACAAACAATAATTATGATTTTGGTTCCACAGTATAATAGACCCAGAATAAAGCAGAATTCAAGATAATAACAATATTTTTTCCTCTAAATATGAATTCAAATCAAGCACCAAACTACAAGCCAGTGGATCACCTGGAACACAAGACAAGAAAGAAAAATAAAACCAACTAAACTCACAAATACTGTAGTACCCCCCATACTGCTGTATTCTTTGTTTCAAAGCTGATAGCAATATCATAGTCATCTGTACATACACATTCAGGGAATTTCCATCACTCTGCTGCCCTGAGCAAGAGGAATTTGGACCCATGTGAAAATAAAGGGATTTGACATCTTAAATCTTTTAGTCATATTAAGAACTGCAAGATTTCTAAGAATCCATCACCATGACCTTAATCCTCATCAAGAATCTTACAAGACACAATGAAAAGAGCCACTATTGTGGCACTTTTTGTCCACATTGTGTCTTCTGCTATTATCTATGTGGTCTGTCACTGAAGTAACAAGTATTAACAGAAGTATTCTCGAAGGTATGAATTGTTACTTCTCTTTCGCAGTTGAAAATCTGAACCACAGGCAGATAGTGATGGAGTAGTGAAACACAGTACATGCTCACCTTCACACATCAGATAATCTTGGTTTACAAAATGAAAACAAAAATATGCTTGAGAATTTGTTCAAACCTACAACTTCCCAAGGTCCACACAGATAGCAGCAGCAATATCGAGTGCTGAACCTCTAGGGCTCCTGAATGCTGGTGACATGTTTTAACCACAGATTCCCTTCCACAAGTATGTGGAAAGATGTTTACAGGTCCAAATCTTCCCCATAAAACTTCTAAAAGCCATTTAATTGTTTATCTGACAGTTGTTTTACAACCTTAGAGACAGAATTTGATAGATAGCTGAAAACAGATCTAAAGTTTTCTGGCAAAGAAAGATGAGGAAAATTCCATTTTTTAAAATAAAGCCCTCCTGCATGAGGAAAATGGCCAACAAATCATGCTCTTTCATTTTCCAGTGATGGGAAAAGCATATACATCTTGCTATATAAGTTAGATATAAGGGCTTTCTTCAGATCATTTTATCTCTTGTTTTATAAAAGAATAAGATTTTACAGATTAAAAAAAAATAAATTTCTCTTTTACTTTGAATAAACATCATTGTAAAGGTAAAATGTGCAAGGATTCAAATGGACTTGAAAAGTTACTGTTAACAATAGTTGATGTAAGCCATCTAAGGGGTTTGGGTTGACTAATGAATAGCAGTTTTTAGCTTGGGCAAGATTACTATATTTTCTCCTCCTGACCATACTACATGCTAACAAAAAAATCACTATTTTAGGGGTAATCATTATTCTTCAAATCTTTGTTCAAAACTGCTTAGCTAAAGCTCATTTTGCTTTTAGCAATCTCTCAATCCCTTCAAGATGTGCTGAAAAATACTAATGAGTTTTAATAAATGTCAGAAGGCTGCAAGACACTTGGTCATCAATTCAATTAGTAAACCAACATCTGAGTATATTTGTAACAAAACGTTATCTACTTTCATATGTGGAACTTGAACCACAGACAGTCTACAAAACAATTCTTTTACATCAGAAATCTTATCTCAAACAAAGATCCTCACATTCAGGGAATAACTTAGCTTTATGATTGATCGTGGTTAGAAATATTAAGACAAAGAATATATTCTGTGGCTTTTCATCGGAAGTAAACATTAGAGAATCAACTGCAGCTGACTATTTTCTTCAAAGACTAAAAATGCATGAATGCTTGGAAAAAAATAAATCAATAATCTGCATGTATCAATGTCATTTTGTTAGTTTAAGCATCTTCTCTTCATCATTTTCAGTATTCTTTCTAACAGTTTCCTTTTTTTTGCTTGTGATAATGCAGTCATTTCTGTGCTTTCAGAGAAGCAAATTTCTGTAGATTCCCAGGTATGCAATGGGAAATTTTTGAGATTGTTTGTAGTTTGGCAACCTACTTTCCAGGTAGATTTCCTGCTTCTGATATGTCAAGGCAGTGTGAAAACAAAAGGTCAGAGCTTGCAGTAAATATATTTAACAAAATGTATCAAACTAATAGTGACTGGAAAGAGTAATGATTTTTATGAAATTACTTAAAAAACAAACAAAACCCCCAAAAAACTACAGAAGTGAACCCTTAATAATTCTCAGCAACTTGATCTATAATGTGTTTGCTGGGGAATATTACAAGTTGAATTATGAAAACTGTGTTTAAAGAGGGTCTGTTAAATATAGGAATTTTATGACAAAAATGAGGCTTATAGAAACAAATTTTGCTGTGTACTTAGTTTTTATTGTTTCTCTTTCTCTCTGTATTTATTTACTCTGTAGTACAAGAAATTTATAATATTACCTTTCTTCTTTTTAAATACTGGTCACCTGCATATAGCATGTGACAAGTCCATACAGTGTTCACCTGTGATGAAGTAAATCTGAAAGTCCTGTGTATTGTTAGATATTAGCAGCACTGTCTCTATTATCCCAAAAATAATGTGTTTCTGTTGTTCTCAGGCCTTGGCATAACGCTTAAATCAACGTTCTACTGAGTTCAAGCAGCTATGGCTATCAGTGGGATAAAAAATGTTACAGTTGTCAGTGTGAAAACTGCCACAAAAGTGGAGTTCTCACGATCAGTCAAGCACCTCACTGGCAGCAATGAAACTTTACCAATTAAATTAGCAGGGATCCTTCCCTGGTCCCCTGGCCAATTGTCATAGCAGAGTTTGTTTCTGTATGCTGAAGCAATCTTTTTCTCCAAAAAAATATGGTTACCTCTGTGCTGTTGATTGGGAATGGTCCTTGGCCTGAACTAACTTCTGATCAGGTTGGGGAAAATACTAAAATGCAGAGACTAAAACTGTGCCATAATTTATCAATTTATGAGTTTCTGAGGGTGGTTGTCTGCTCTGTAGAGCTCAGTCCTTTGTCTTAGTCCTGCATAGCCTCTCCAGCACACATACAATACCATTTTCTTCATGCATGTTATGAAATCCCACCACTTCTCAGGTTCTTAATATAGGTCACTTTTATTTTCATTTCATATAGCAATTCCTTGGACTTTGATGAGTCCCTTCAGAAAAAAAAAAAAAAAACCAAACAAAAACCAAACAAACAAAACCCAAACAAACAAATCCCACCAAATCCAAGACAGACAAACAAAACAAATCCTACCCACGTTTCTGAACATGGCTAGGAGATTCTTGGAAACAGGACTAGTCCTCCTTCCACAAGCTGAGATAACTAGAAGTGCATGGCGTCATTTGCCAAGGATTCTCATATTCCATCTTTTACCACTTTGGATTAGCAATATGTGAAAAATGTTAGGTGACTTTAAAATTCACCTTGAATGCATTATGAAAAAAATATATTAATAACAAATAATAGCAGGAAGCCTGTTTATTTGTACTGTGACAGGATGAGAAAAATACACGTACAGGTAGACCCAAAAGGTGTAAAGATGTGTGAAACCTAAGGTTTGTTAGAATATCACTGATGCAGAGAAAAGAAACAAAAATGGCAGTCATGTCCTTACTACTTACTGAACAGGTCAACAAACTGATCTAATTACCAAACCTCTGCCAAATACTGCTTGGGGAGACATAATTTTGTCTGTGCCAGGAGCAGCCTAGCGTGTATGAAGTATGGACAATGGACTAACAAGATCTGAGAGCGGAATAGCGAGTGATTCAAACTGCCCATGTAGATGCACATTTATTTATGTTTTGTTAATCTGGGTCTTTTAAAGAAGAAAAAAAAAAAAAAAGCTGCCACTTTTATTATACTTCCAGAAGAATACATGATATTCCAGAATTCTACAGCATGAAAGTGGTCAAGTACAAAACTCTTGAAAGTGCAAAGACCTTCTTTTTGGCACCGGTGTATTACAAGTGTCAAGTGACAGATAAACCTTTTCCAGAACCATCTTCCCCCTGCAAACACTTAGAGGCTTTCCACTGTGTCATAAAAATAGGAGGAAAAGGGGAAATTTCAGTTTGCTACACAAACGGAAAGCATAAAATAAAAAATAAAATCATTGTGGTCGAAGCTTTTTAGAAGATGTCGTAAACAATAATGGATTTATTTAGGATACATAAACGTCTCTCAGGACAATCTTAAGAAGTTATTTGGATTTCAAACTGACCTGCAACAAAAGGATGGCACTTGATTCAAGAAATATTGAAGAAGTTCAGATGTGAGTAATTGAAGAGGATTAAACCAAGGGTAACAAAATATTTAGAAATAAAAATTAAACAAGCATTCTTCCAATGTGGTGAAACACAATAGTAAACTTTTTTTCAACTAAAACTAACTTTTATTCTGACTTCCTAGTATTTCTGAAGGATACCTTACCTTACACTGCATTCAACCTACATGGTGTTTCATCAGTTTATATTACCCTTAAATCCCATATGACTCTCATTGACAGTAAGCCCTGTTGTTAAGCATAAAAAGGCATTACTCTTTAGCAAATGCAATAGCAAATTTATTTTAAGCTGCCAAAACAGAATGTAAAATGAATACACAAGAAGATCTTAAAATTACTTTGTTTATAAGTGGGAGCAACCCCTTTATCAGGAAGTAATATAAAAGAGCTAAAAATCTTCTGACATTGTAAATTCTATGAAGCATCTGATAGTACTGAAAATCAGGGTAATGGAGATATATCCCTTTCTGAATAATACCCTGAAGATACAGTTAATACCTTGAGTAACTGATAAAAAAATACCTGTAACCAAAAAATTTCTTCAGGGGAGAAAAGGGACTTATTTTCACACTGTTCTTGTGAATGGATTAAGAATATCAAGAAAGGAAGCAAGGTTGGCTTTAATCCACTTCAGGGCTTCCTAGGGCTTTCCAAGAATCTGTTACCTACACAGATGTCAGCAGCTTTGGAGTATTTCTGTACTCTGCTTTCTACAGCTTTTTAAGAAAAAAAAAAAAAAAAAGGCAATCTAGAGTCTTATGCCCTTGAAAAAGACTGTTTTGTTACCTGCACTGAAATTCAACCTTAGAGATTTTGTGGTAGCTGACAACCACTGGGGATATTTTGAGTGACCTGGATGGCTAAAACCCCTCAGTATAGCTAAGCATTATAAATTATTTCACATGTCAGACAGGTGGCACTGGTTTGAAAACTTAAGGTTCTTTAGATTTTTGCTTCTAATATGCACATTTATGTGTCAAGAGTATCTGCTGACTACTAATGTTCCTCTCTCGAAAGTTACTGTTTGTTGGTAAACTTTCTCATAATGCTTTTCCTCTATGAAAAGCTGTAAATTTAGCAAAGACGTATATTTACAGCCCTGAAGAATTTATTTAGCAGCTGGCTTTTTTTTTTTTTTTTTTCCTACAACTTGCTGTCTTTTAGACTTAGATATTCTATTATCTGTGTTTCTGCATGGGACATATGCATCTATTTTGTAAATATGGTTTAATATCCTATTTGTATATATGTAGTTGCTTTTACCGAAATGACAAATATTATCAGTATTAGCCTTTAAAGACAGACAGAGTTATTTTTTGTTTGGTTTTTTTTTCTTAAGCAAACTTACTACACCTTGCTCTAAATGTTAACAATAGAAATGTTAGACTATGTGGTTCAGAGGAGGCTGGCAGACTGTGGCCAAGTTTCACAAAAATTCCTTTCTATACCCTTCCTTCTTTGCTGCCTTGTAATAGAAATAGTAGTGAAGTGGAAGGTCCAGACACACCAGAGCATCTCAGTGGGACCGCATGAGGTAGCCCCATGACAGGGGTCACTCACTCAATGTTTGCTATCACGTAACCTTCACCAAATTGACTGTTGATAGCAAAAAAAACAATACAGCAAACTTGACATACAGTTCACAGCCTTATACCTTAAACAATGTTCATTTTCTAATCTATGGTTTTTGGTGATATCTACCATAGAGCCTTGGGAGAGGTGGTTAGGGGCTCTGGAGCTCAGATAGTCTTTTCATCAATTCTCCAGGACACAGGGGAGGACCAAGAAAAAGCTAGGAGGATTGGCCAGGTTAATAGATGGTTAAAAGGGTGGTATCATAGTCAGGGGTTTGGGTGTCTTGAACATAGGACTGAAGTTAGTAAGCCAGGTCTACTGGGGGCTGGTGGAGCTGCTCTGGTAAAGAAGGGGAAGAACAGTTTTGGTAGGAGGCTTGCCAGGTTGGTCAAGGAGGCTTTAAACTAGATGTGTTGGGGGAGGGGGGCATCATTCCATCCCAACACACCCAGTCAGTTGCCAGCACCTGTAATAAATGCTCGGAACAATGTAGATACATCCCAGCTGCTCCAGCCAACGAGACGGCTTCAATTGGATCTCGTCTCAGATGCCTCTATACAAACGCCCGTAGCATGGGGAACAAACAAGAGGAATTAGAGATGTGTGCACATCTACGGGGGTATGATATAATAGGCATCCCAGAAACATGGTGGGATGGCTCCTATGACTGGAGTGTTTGAATGGAAGGTTACAGGCTCCTTAGAAAAGACAGGCCTGGCAGGCGGGGAGGGGGAGTTGCCCTTTATGTTAGGGATAGGCTGGAGAGTATGGAACTCTGTCTGGGAACAGGTGAGCAGTTGACAGAGAGTTTGTGGGTCAGGGTTAAAAGGAAAACAGCAGTGGGAGACATCACTGTGGGAATCTGTTACAGGCCACCTGATCAAGGAGAACCTGTGGATGAAGCACTCTACAGACAGATAGGAAAAGCCTCACGCTCGCAGGCCCTTGTTCTCATAGGGGACTTCAACCACCCTGACATCTGTTGGAACGATGGCACAGCACGGCACAAACAATCCAGGAGGTTCCTTGATTGTGTGGAAGACAACTTCCTTCTGCAAGTAATAGAGGAGCCGACAAGGAGAGGTGCCATGCTTTACCTTGTGCTCACCAACAGGGAAGGGCTTGTTGAGAATGTGGTACTCCAGGGCAGCCTTGGATGCAGCGATCACGAGATGGTCGAATTTGAGATCCCCAGGACAGTGAGAAGAGCGTGTAGCAAGCTCACTGCCCGGACTTCAAAAGAACAGACTTTGGCCTCTTCAGGAGCCTGCTTAGTAAGGTTCCATGGGATATAGCCCTGGAGGGCAGGGGAGCCCAAGACTGTTGGGTCATATTCAAGGATCACCTGCTACAAGCTCAGGAGTGCTGCATCCCAACTAGAAGGAAGTGCAGCAGGAGGTCCAGGAGACCTCCTTGGATGGATAAGGAGCTGCTGAGGAAAATTCAAAGGAAAAAAGAGGCTTATATAAAATGGAAGCAAGGACAGGCGGCCTGGGTAGAGTACAGGGATGTCATCCGGGAAGCTAGGGACCAGGTTAGGAAGGCTAAGGCCCAGTTAGAATTAAACCTAGCCAGGGATGTTAAGGATAACAGGAAGGGATTCTACAGGTACGTAGCAAACAAAAAACAGACTAGGGACAACATAGGCCCCCTGAGGAAGCTCTCGGGAGAACTGGCTACACAGGATTTGGAGAAGGCTGAGGTTCTGAATGACTTCTTTGCCTCGGTCTTCACTGCCAAAGGCTCTGACTGCACCACCCAAGTCTTAGAAGGTAGACGCAGGGACTGTGAGAATTAAGACCTTGGGCCCACTGTAGGAGAGGATCTGGTTCGAGACCATCTTAAAAATCTCAACGCACACAAGTCCGTGGGACCTGATGGAATCCATCCGCGGGTCCTGAAGGAGCTGGCGAATGAAGTTGCTAAGCCACTGGCCATCATATTTGAAAAATCATGGCAGTCAGGTGAAGTTCCCAACGACTGGAAGGGAAATATAACCCCCATTTTCAAGAAGGGGAAAATGGAAGACCCGGGGAATTACAGACCAGTCAGTCTCACCTCTGTGCAAATATGAGGTACAGCAGTTTGCTCCCTTTGGCTGATGAGTGTTCTACTCTACCTTTGCCAATGAGTAGAATCATAGAATCATAGAACTATAGAATCATAGAATAGTTAGGGTTGGAAAGGACCTCAAGATCATCCAGTTCCAACCCCCCTGCCATGGGCAGGGACACCTCACACTAAACCATCCCACACAAGGCTTCATCCAACCTGGCTTTGAACACTGCCAGGGATGGAACACTCACAACCTCCCTGGGCAACCCATTCCAGTGTCTCACCACCCTAACAGGAAAGAATTTCCTCCTTATATCCAATCTAAACTTCCCCTGTTTAAGTTTTAACCCGTTACCCCTTGTCCTGTCACTACAGTCCCTGACGAAGAGTGACTCCCCAGCATCCCTATATCCAGTTATTTTTCTTTGTCACCAATTCCCAGTTTCCCGGGTTGGTGGCCTCCTTCTTTCCTTCATGAGCTGGAGGGGAAGCTTGAGGCCCCTGCACAGTTTGGGGCTGGAGCAAGCAGCTCTGCTTCCTCTCAGCTACCCTGACATCTTTCAGCCCGCTAATAGCATTCCGCAGCTCAGCCACCTGCTGCAGGAGGGCCTCCACCAGGGAGCACCGAGCGCAGCCCTGCCCATCGTGCTCCTTTCCCTCACCAGACCAGCGCAGGCACCCTCTACACTGCGTCTGCCCTGCAGCCTCCCCTCTCATCGGCTCTGTCTGGGTGCCTACGCTGCCACCGCCGGGGCAGCCAGAGCAGAGCTCCCAGAGCGAGCCCTGCCCATACGACGGGTGCTCACCATCCCGCTCGCCCGCCCGCGCAAGCTGCCTCGCCGCACTCCTGGTCGCTCGCGCTCCCTGGGGCAGGTTTTCAGTCACTCAGGGCTGGTGCCGCTGCTCCTGGCTCCGCCCCCTGTGAGTCCCTGCTCGCGTCCGCGGAGCTGCCGGCTCCTGGGCAGGTCCTGTCGAGGACTTGAAGCTCCCTCGGTAGCTCTGGCAGCTCTGAGTTGAGGCTCCTGGACGCTGATCTCTGGCCTGCTCCGGTGTTAAAGACGTCCTCTCTCGAGCTACTCACCTCAGCATATGCAATAATAATAATATTGTGGCATGATGTAAATCCACATTTACCACACTATAACCTATGGAACAGGCAAAAGTTAATAGAAGTGTCCCTGGTTTAACAGCTATAATTTTGATAAGAAGTTTAATATTCTTTATCATTCCTTTAGATCCTGATAGGTGCTTTGGTGAACTTTTGCTATAGTATATAATTTCAGCAAAGTAGAATAGGCCCAGTATCTTATGTTATTCCTAAAATACCTTTAACTGACTCTTTCTACCTGCCTGCCTCCCTACCAATTAGATTCTCAGGTGCTGTCATTGATGCAGGCATGGCAATGAGAAAGGGATCATGCCTGTTCCAGGAGCCAACTTTCAGCTGTTCTGGTGGAGACAGATGCAGAAAGTCAAACTGACTAAGCATCAGCATCCTTTTTGATACCATGTTGTCCTGGGTTCAGCAGTAGCAGCCATTTTTCTCCTTCTTAGTAGCTGGTGCAGTGCTGTTTTGTTTTTTTTTTTACTTTCAGCATGGGAACAGCACTGATAACACCAACATGTTTTTAGTTGCTGCTCAATAATGTTTACTCTGACCAAGGACTTTCTGAGTCTCATGCTCTGCCAGGGAGGAAGGAAAGATAGGAGGAAGCAGAGACAGGACACCCGACCCAAACTAACCAAACAGGTATTCCATACCACGGCATGTCATGCCCACTATATAAACTGGGGGCAGTAACCTGGAAGGGTTAGATAGTTCCTCAGTCTGGCTGGGTATTGGTTGGCAGGTCGTGAGTGGTTGTATTCTCTTCCTTTGTTATTTCCCTTATCATTATTATTATTTGTGGTAGCAGCAGTGGTTTTGTGTTATACCTTAGTTACTGGATTGCTCTTATCTCAACCTGTGGGAGTTACATTCTTTCAATTCCCCTCCCCATCCTTCCGGGAGCTGGGGGGAGGAAGGGGGAAGAGTGAGAGAGAAGCTGTGTGGCTGACTGAGCTTAAACCACTATACATGTTCTCTGAATCCAGATTTACTAGTTATATAGTAGCAATTTTCTTGTATAAAATAATCTTAGATTCTTTGGAGTTGTGTTGACTTCTAGAACAAATTAACTGCAACTGGGTGAAAATCTACCCAGGCTTAGCCAAACATTTATTTTAGTAGAACATATAATTCAAATTGAACTCCAAATTTTCATTTAAATCAGGACTGAGTGAGTTGTATAATCTGGATTGTAATGAAGCCAGTAACAAAAATACCTCCTGCCTTCCAGGTGAAGCCTGGATTTCACACACAGTAACAGCTTTGAACTTAGTATCTAAATTAAAACTTAAATTGATAATTTTATTTTCTGTTTGTTTCTTTGGTACTTTTTCCTCTTAGCCTTGTATTTTTGTGTCATTAGGCAATGACTTTGGGAATTTTTTCTCTCATGTGTTTAAGGAACTCTTTCAGTGTTTGTGTACATACCATATATATGTATCAGTTAATATGTCATACTTACCCAGCCATAAGAAGAAGCAGAGAATTGGCTCTGCACTGGAATTCAGTCAAATCTTGTCTAGCTACAAGTCTTCCAGTTCCACCTACTCCTGTTTCTTGGCAGAGCTGACAATAATGCTGTGATCCAAGTACAGAGAAGAATATTACCAGAGCTAGAGGGATCTCAGAGGGAAAAGGAATCTTAACATTTTTAGTCTAGGATTGATATTTTGCTATATTTGAAAAGAGATCAGAAAATATAAGAATGAAAACACAAAAACAAAGTACTGTACAGACATTGTAAAAAATGAAAAAGATTAGCAATAGAACTGAAAAAATAGAACTTTTTCCCTTATATATTCTTAAATTGACTCAAGTGTTATACAAAGTTAACCTAAGTGTGGAACATTCTGACTGCCTGAGATAGATAGTAAAAAAAACTATTATTGTGAGACCTTTATGACTGACAAACAGTTTGACCTGTTTGGGTTTTTTTTTTCCTGCTAGAATATTTCTAAATTGTACCCCTCATAAAGCCTGCATCTTGCCAAGAGATTTCTGCGGGCTTTGAGCTTGAGTGTTGTCACTCTACTTAAACTCATTTCCACCTTTATACAAGAATTCAATATATAACTAGAGAAGAAATTACCAAAATTCATAACCTCACAAAAGGGCAAAATATTTTAAAAATACCTCAAAAAAGCTATTCTGTTACTTTTTTTTTTTTTTCAATAAATATTCAGAAAACTGGAATAGACTACACCATAAGGAATTGACTGTATGTAATTTGTTTTCCAATTGGTTCCTTAGCTTTATTGTGCATTAATGATGTTCCATGGTGATAAATAATGCAGCACCTTTCTGTGCAATTACACATTGTCTGCATCTGGGAAAGTATACATAATACAGTCTGAATATCATGACAGCCACCTGTTCTTATCATTCATCTGAATATGGCAGCATGAATTCCCATAAAGTCATTCACTGATCAGTGCTAAGCCTATGTAAATCAAAGTAACTCACAACAAAAATGATGTCTCTGCATCTTTATGCCAGTGAGATGCTCCTGTGAGTCTTGGCTTATTTACCACTGAATTCCCTTCAAAGAAGAGAATTGAGTATATAAACAGTGAAGAACTTAATATATAATTAATGTGTTTTCTAATTAAATAGTTGCCAAGTATGTTGTAATGTTTCAATTAAGAGTATAGAAAATAATTAATTATCATGTTAAATACTTAATATGAGCATAACAATTAACAAAATGCCACTTCTCTAATTTAAAAATTATGCTTGGACCAATTTCAAACTGACTGTTAATTTTTAATGTAGTTTTTTTTCTTTCAAAGGAAGGGATTTTTATTTTTTTTTCAAGAGAAGGACTTGCAAAGTTTATAAATATAGGTGCACTTTTGTAAATCTATCTAATCTCATACAAATATAAACTAATATAAATCACTATAATAATTTTACTTAAAAAAATCCTCACCAACTATTTTTTTAATCATAAAACTTCTCTGGAAGTGAATGGTGCAAAATTTCCTCATTAATTATTATTTCAAGGATATATACCTTTTGTAGTAAGTGATATGCATCAGGTATATGATCACTGCATTTCATTTCCCCTGGCTAACAAGAGGTAAAATAGTATTCAAGTCCTGTTACTAAACTTAATTCCAGATGGATTTTAGCCTTTGAAGGAATAGTTTGAGTCGCAGCTCTAAACACTGTATGGCACTGGGGACAACTCAGTTTACCAGGAGCAGGGCTGTAGATGCATTACAATATTTGGATATCTTCAAGAGGTGCTACTTGAAATTCATTGCTGGCTTTTTTCTTCTTCATTAATTTTAGCAATGATGTATTAAAGTGCCCAAGAATGAGTAATAATAAAACAGTTCAAGTCACACTCTGCATAAAGACCTACATGGAAAGTTAGGAAGGATGGAAGTGTTTGCAGTCACTGCTTGTTTCTATAAAAGTAAGCCTGGCATTTTCTACTCATTGCATTCAAAGCTAATAAACATTTTTTGTAATGCAATATAAGATTGGTAAGGTTCAGAAATAGATTCTTTGGATCATTGTGGTGATAGCGTTGATTCAAAAATAATGAGGCTAGAAGTACCTTTTAAGGATCATCATAACACTGCTGTAAAGGAGAGAAAAAAATCAAAATTGGTATCTAAAATAAGAATAGAATGCTGTACTTAGGAAATCCAGTAGAAGTCAGCTTGACTATTACATGTCACATTTCCTTATATTTAGAGAAAGTCAGTGGAAGTCTAAGTTTTATGAGTTCTGCAAAGTCTAAAACCCATGAATTTGAAGCATCTGTGTAAGATTCCTCCAGAAGAGTCTATCCTGATGCTTTTAATCCTGAATGGAAAGAATACAACAAAAAATTATAGGGTACTCATCTTGTGAACCTCTCAAAATATAAAATTTGAAGAGCTGTGTGATCATCCACTTCTTAAATGAATCTCTGAAATGTAATGCAAATGGTTTCTTGAAAACAAAACATAAGTTAGCTCTTCATTTATTCTGTAAAACATTTATGACATGCTTATTTCTGTAAATACAATATAGACAGATTGTTCGTCTGAGGAGTGTCATGCATTATTTCAAGGCATAAAGTGTAACAGTATTAATTATAAATGTCACATTAAATTAATAATAAGCCTAACAATAATGGTAAACAAACCAAGTATTTATTATACTTTTGTATTACAATGGAACCTAATGTGTCAGTACCTAGGTTACTGCCTTTCATAGTTATTTAACATTGACAAAACTTATATACATCATGACTGTCATGAAAATAATGCAATTATATCACAGCTTTAGTGCAACCATCATACCTGTGTTTAGAGGATGATTTAAATGTCAGTTTGTTTGCACACTATGAATACTCCAGCATTATGAATACTCCAGCCCTCCTTCCATGCCATTCTATTTGCTATAAAAAAGATTTCATGTGTGAGAATTATTTAAAGGTACATGGGATTTCTCTTCATATCATATATGACTTATTTTCCAGTGCTTAATACTGAACAGTGTAGCACAAAACATAAACCATTGTGTTCGATTTTCTGTACAAGGTTTTCTTTAACTTTTCACTGCATGACTGGTTGGAATGTGCAAATTATAACTTACAACAGAGTATTCTGAGCGAATAATATTTGCTTTAGGAGCAGTGTGGTCACATTGTATTTCCAAGGCAGAATGCAATATTGCACTACCTGCTCCAACAGAGTTCATTCATCACCACGAGCTATGCTGTGGTAGAAGTCAGAGCAGTACAAGTTTCCCATTTGTAAAGAGGCGGCACAATTCTTTACACTTAAACAAAGTGGTAAAATTCTATTCTCAGAGTTTCTGATCTTTATCTTCAGGGGAAATTAATATGTTTATCATCTAAAGTTAGGAATTCATATACATCTAGTTACTTGAAGACATAAACCAGGGTTTAATTAATCAACTTGAAATGTTCCATACAGAAAACTGTTCCGTAGCTGCCTGCTGCTTGATACTGTCAATGATCTCTTGTAAGCTCCTGTCAGAGACCAGTTATTCAGCCAAGTAAGTGGATCAGTGGCCCTTCACACTGTAATGTTTGTAATAATTTAAGAGTATGATTCCTTTTATATAATGTTAATGATTTGAGTTAGGTGTCAAGCTAATTGTCAAAGCTCCTCCTGCAGTCCCTGAAACTAAGAAGCTCTAAAGGTAAATTATAAACTCCCAGAAGACAAATCATCACCACTACCTCTAGTATCTGTTCTGGGATAGACAGAAACACCCTCTGAAAGAAGGTGTCTCTTCATTGTCTACACAGAAAGCTAAGAAAGGACATTTCATTTTTGATGCCTAAATTTACATAAAAGCAATCTCAGACTTAATCAATTACTAAATATAAATCTATCACTTGAAGAAGCAAGTACTTCACAGTAATGAATACAACAACTTTTCATAAGGACATAAGGACAAACAAGACCCAGCAAGTCTGAGATCTTTCTCAGAAATCTGTGTTGCATACAAGTCAGCAATATCTCTTTTTCAGATTTTTAAATTACATTGGGTATCTGCTAGGTGGAAAGGTACATTGTGAGATTTTTAAAAAGTAGATTTAGTCATATTGAAATAAACAGTGGAAGCATACTTATGTCACCAACAGTAGTTTGCTTTAAAATAGTCTGAAAAAATACTTATCTGTCCTCATATATGTTCATTGGTCTTTGGGTTCCCTACAATAACGTAAACAGTGAACATCTGGAAGCCATTTATTAGGAGAATTTGAGGACTTTATCAATTCTTTTCGTATTCGTTGTAAAGTCACTAATAAATCTCTTAAGTGTTATTAGGTAGGGATTTCACTTAACATTCAATTGTTCTTACAATCTAGCCTGCAGTACATTTGTTTAAATGGCACCAGTTTGTGCTCAGATTGTCTCTAGACACAAATCAATTTGCCACATTTTTGGTTGCTCTTCTTCTTTGCTTTTTTTATTTTGTTTGGAGGCTGTTGGATTTTAGAGGTGTTCTTGTGCTGTTGCTTTTTTAAATTGAGCAGTTCCCTGAGAGACTCAAGTC
The DNA here is from genome assembly GCF_037157495.1 of Lathamus discolor. Taxonomy (NCBI): domain Eukaryota; kingdom Metazoa; phylum Chordata; class Aves; order Psittaciformes; family Psittacidae; genus Lathamus; species Lathamus discolor. Next base: position 72,131,022 of record NC_088888.1, on the reverse strand, counting down.
TTTACACCAAAAACATTGTTAATAAACATTTAACATAATTTTTTAAAGGATATCATGTAGATTCCTCTCTTCTTAGCCAGTCTTTTCTTAAAACTGGAAAAGAATATGAAGGCAGGAGGTTTATTTCCAACTTGAGATAAGCAGCATGTTTTGTTGTTGGCTTTTTTTTCTTTAACACTACTGCCAGGAGTAATTATGAGTATGTTTAATTCTTAGGAGTTTAGCACTTTCAACTGTTAGTCTCACTGCAAGATTTAAACAAACAGAAGAAAAAAAAAATAAAAAATCAGTGAATAACATTTTACGGGCTCCCTAACACTTGGCACATTTTATGCTCTCAGGAGGTCTCTCTAAAATACTTAAATTCAGAATTGTCCTTCATAAGAATAAGAACATTCTTGAAGCACTTTGAGTGCTGAGAACATGGAAGACTTAAAGATCTGTTTCTAAATTGTTACAGTTAATCTTTTTTTTTTTATTTGTGTACTGCTTTTCGTATACATAGTTCACACTCTGCAAATTCTTTTGTACATGAACAGTCTACATCTCTATTCTTACCACTCCTGCTGGAAGTTATATGATGTGAGCAAAGTTGTTTTATATTGTCATATGGAAAACAGCTGGTGAAAGGTCAGTATAGGCAGAGAGGACAGGTGAGTTTCTTTTGTCTCTTCAGCTTCTGAAGCTGGTTTCTAGTCTGCACTCAGTACAAAAATATAAAGTTCTTAGACTAAGCTGGCTTTAGTCTCATTTTGTCACATGAATTGGGATACATTTGGTACACTAAACATTAAGAAACTAATCTTGTAAGTTACTTTTGTGTCTACAAAATTGTAATTGCTTCTACCCCTATGTCCACCACGTGCCACCACCACCTGCATTAGCATATGGCCGCTCTCATACCCCTTCCAGTGGACATTCTAGATAAACTTTCAGTTCAATTAAAACCTCTTTTTAATAGACTGTGGTTTTAAAGCATAATCTAGTGTCCCATTTATTTTTGATTTCAAGTTATTTTAAAATAAGACTTTATCCACTATGAGGAAGTAACCTTGGTGTCATGAATTGAAAAGTTTGACATTCCGCAGAATATTAATTACTTCATTATTTGGCAGTGCATGCAGTACCTTTGACAAAACACATCCAGTACCATAAAGTTGTATATGTTCCTATGGAGAATCTGCAGCAGACTGTCACCAAAATGAAAACACAGTTCAGTGACAGTAACAAAGCTTTTAAAAGCTTTTAAAAGAAGTAATCAGGAAAGACTTTTTTTTTTTTTTTTTACTCTGCTTTAGAATGTCAGTGTACTTAAATATTTGTGAAGTATTTATTGCTATACGTACACTATGTGTAAATTATGTGTGAACATACATCAAAAATACTGAAATTGAGAGCAGCGCAACATTTTTCTTCACAATTGTCAAGCTAAATACTGGCATAATCATTGTCTCAAACAACAACAGTAACAAGAACAAAACAGTTAAAAAAGAAGCAATGTGAGTAAAGCCCATCAATGGCTATGACTTATTGCCACAAGAGGGAGTGAATCCCAAAGACAATGATCCTATGGGGCTCCTTTGATAGCTCGACTTACAGGAAATCAGCTGGAGGGAAAGAGAACCAAAGGATTAGCCAGTCATAACAGCACATGTTCAAAAAGATAAATGACACCCGAGATAGGCTGGTCTATGTCATTGAGGGGTTTTATATGGTCATCAATACCTACAATTGCATAGAAATGAAATAAGATGATACCTTTTTAGTTACCAGCTTCCCCTGCTTAAAGGGCTCTGAGGAATTATTACAACAAGGTCTGAAAATGATTCTCTACAGTGAATTATTCAAGCACTAAATCAAAAAAATAAGTGGACTGTCAGATTTGTAAAAGACCTTCTACAGTGAAGAGCAGGCTGCAACTATCCAATTATATGCTCCCTTGGTTATCTAAGTGATCTATGAAATCAAACTAAACACCAATCGGCAGACTTAATATTTCAGTGCTAAAGGATCTGGACCAAATCTACTGAAACAATGAGGAATACCTAAGTCCTCTTGTGGTTTGCAAATGGAAGCAAAGAAATCTCGGGTGGTTATAATCTAGAAGTAGTTATTCTGGTTTCTACAATTGAGCGTTATTAACCAGTATTCTCACTTTCCTTACTGAAATCACAACCCTAGTCACTCTGTCCCATCTGCAGCAATAAACAAGCAATGAAGCATACCAAAGAGGATAGTTAACAGTCCCTTTTTTTTTTTTTCTTTTTTTTTTTTTTTGTCCAAGTTGTTTTGGATTTCCTTTCTTCTTGCTGTTGGCTTTGCTTTAGAGTTTAGTTTTTGCTTACCTTAAATTAGTCAGTCATCTGCAGGGACAGATACTGTAGCAATGAGGAAACTGAGAACCACCTGTCCTCTCATAGCTGTCTCTCTTCTTTACTCTATGTTCCCTTCTTCTACCCAATCTCCCTTAAGTGTGTTCTGCCAAGAACAACTACTAAGCATTTTCAGCAGCATCTAGAGTCAAGCTGAAGTATTTAGGTCTCTGTTAGTCCAGCTTTCCAGGAACATGGCAGAACAATTTTTTTCCTTGAGGGTTTTTTTACTTGAAACTGAAAAAGAAAATGAAAGGGAAAGTGAAGAGAAAAAGTCAGTTCCACTGTGTTTTTTACCAACATTTCACTAATAGTCAGGGAGACAGCAAGATGTCCCTTCCATCTCTCTCTTATTCTCACTTCTGTTTTGGTACATGCCACTCACAGGTTGAGGTTATTAGGCTCAAAGGAATTAGGAATATTGTTCTTCCAATCATGTGGGATTTCAGCACCCTTCTTCTTTAAGGAAAGGTGCCTCAAGACAGTCTTCCATTAACTTTTCCTATGCAGTTTCCCACTGTTGCTACATCATTGTTCATACCAAGACCAAACCTAAGACACCACCATTTCTTACTATAATCTTTTAGGGGTGTGGGTGACAGTGAACATGTGTCATGGAAAGGATGATGTATTCTAGACTTAGCTAGATAGAAGGAATCTTTCTACCACATTCTGTACCTTTCAGGTACTTCTGTGGGGAGTCTGGGAGTGATCAAAATTATATATAGTTGCCTTGAAGCATTCCTGTACCCATTTGAGCTAGATATACCTAGAAAACTAGGGTCATATTAATGGTAGAAGGGTACAAATCAACTTAAACTTTAGATACCTGAATTTGGGTTGCTGCATATGTGTCATGGACACAAATGCCCATGCACATGATTCTTATGCTAATAAAATTCTGCAAGGTATTTAAGACCTTAACAAAAAGCTAGTAGATAAAACATACAATCCATGAGAGCCTCGTGGCCTTCTCCAGTAGCATAGAGACAAAATGTTCTCTAGGGTTCACGGTTTGAACATGAGATTCTAACATATAGTTCATTGTTGTCACCTATCTAGAGGCTTCCAACACTAAGTATCTTAGTTTCAAACTGGACTTCAGACTCGACATCTGGCAGGAAATTGGGCTCTTGTGAGACATGAGTTATGCTGAACCTACTACAAGAAAAGCATACTTAGCTTCTCATGGGAGGTATTCTATGATGAACATCTGAAAAATGCCCTGAAACACAAATTACACAGGTCAAATTGTAATATCTAGCAAATCCTGTATATACTTATATTTAGGACTTTTTTTAACATATCCAGTTCTAGCCTTGCCTCATTTCTCTGCCATATCTGATAACAAAATTTGGTCTAGGCCTTGGAAAATTCTGAACTAGAAACAGAAAAATTAGCTATTACTGGGTACTGGCAGCAGAGTTCTGAGTCTTTGGACTCTTAAAACAAAAATTAATATATATCAGGCTTCTTAAGTACTTAATCACCTTCTGATTTAATTCAGTTTCATCATTAAATTGTGGGATGATGGCTTAAGTTTTCTGTATGGTACTGGAATCCCTGCCATGGGCATTTATTCATACTAATAAATAAGGACTCATGACCTTTTTTCAACCTCCGTAACATCTCACTTCTATTTGAAATCTGCTACCAAATACACATAACTGAAGATTAATTATCTGAACTCTCCATTTAGAAAATATTAAGTTCAGTTCTACAGCTTGTTAGTCACAGAGATTAATGACAACACTTGTCAAGATTATTTGTCATGAAAATACAAATTTTAATCAAAATAATCAAAACCTAGCGCAAGACCTAGTGTTCGTTGGTAGGAAATTGCTATCTGCTGAAAGCAAAATTGTTTATAAGATTAGTTTTGACAAATCTATTGCTTTGGAACTTTTAATTGCAAAAAAAAATATTTATTTCCTGTTTGAACATGTTTTTTTTTATAAGATGTAAACTAATTAAACTAATTTTCTAAAACTAAAGTATTAATTAAAAAAAAAAAAGGGTTTCAACATGTTGAAAGTCCAATGGCACTACTCTTTGTGGACAGTTGTTACATCTTCTTTTATTTGTCTTAAAGTTTCTGATGTTTAGCTTCATTTTGGATCAGTAAAAAAAAAAAGAAATCTTTTCCCAAAATGGGAAATACATTTTACCCAAATCTAACAATGGCATTTATGAAAGAGTTTTGCAAGAGTATAATAATTACATAATGACTATCATTGCTGAGCAGGAGGTAAAGAGGAGGTAGAAATGAATGACAACTCCCATGGATTACATTGCTCCATTATCCCAGCCACTGTGGTATCTTAAACATGTAGATCGGTTTACTGTGATGACAATCGCCATCAAACCATTCTTTGAGAAATAAAACAAGCAAATAAATATGACCTGAACTATTTACATAAATAACTCTTCATAAGGACTTTCTTGAAGGTAGATTTGTGTTCTCTTCTGCACAGGTGTTGACAGGAAGAAGATGTTTTCAACTACATTATTAAATTACAATTAATTTGATTTTAAACTTTAAGTTTCTAACATATAAAATAATCATAATTACAATTGAATCAGCTACACCAGGGCTGTATTTTGATTTGTTTTGTATCGATTTTCTGGAAATGCCTGTTTTGCTGTATTGTTTATTTAGAAATTAATATATTAAGCACCATATAACTGAAATAGCCAGTAGTATAAAGACATAGTCATTCCTCAGTTCAGTTACTACTTGAATTGTGCATGCCCATATAATATGAAGAGTATACATATTTAATCATAGCTCGATCCCCTGTTGTTTACCTGTTCTGATCTCTTGTCCCTAATAGTAATTTTTTTTCTTCAATGATATCATGTTTCTGAGATGTTTATGATGTATGCTTCTGAGAAGGGAACATATTCTGTGTGTGACTTCGTAATACATAGCAGAAATGTAGCAGGACTATTTAAATAATTTTACTGTGGATAAATATGCCTTTCTTCTGTTCCAAATAATCTTCTTTGAAAGATACATTTTTTTCCCTGTGATTTTTGGAAAACCATTCTCAGCATTTTCTTCTGCTGCTATGTTTATATTCTGAGTTTTCAACCTGATGTCAATATAGCTGGTTATCAAACCCTTTAAGACAGAACCTCCAGAGTAATAGGTGACATATTTGCTTCTTTTTCCAATCTACTTGGTTACTACAAATTATTGCTACTCCACATCACCTTCTCTACTTGAGATTATTTGGGGTTCTAATTGATAGATTATTCTGGAATGGTCTCCCTTGATTTTTATTATGTGTGAAGACTCAAAAAGGAAGTCACACCTCATGGCCAATAGGTTATTAACAGAATCATAGACCTTTGAATACAAGTTGTTATATTATTTGCCTTCAGTGGGAAGCTGTCTTTCTTACATGCAGAGATTCTGTCAAAGAAAATGCAGTGTCTACAACACCACAGTACTAAATTATGCCCCACAATTCTCTGACTTGTTTATTTTTTCTGGTTTTCTTGCCTTCTATTATGCATGAACACACACAGAGTTAAAATAATATTGTGGTATCTTTACTCCTGCAACCTTATATAAAAAGATGAAAAATACATCATTATTTCTTAAATATCTAAATTATGGTGATACTGGTTTTTTTCCCCAAATGAAAGCTTTTGTATATGGTCCATAATTACATTCAGATATAAATCTCTGAAAATAATTTCACATATTTTAAAACTGCTTTCATAATGCTTTGTATCTAGCAATAAAAAAGGAAATAATTTAATGCTACAAATCTGGATTTAAAAACAAAAGCAAGACCCTTCCATACAAGTGCTTTAATAATACATAGATTTAGTAAATTTTACCATAATTGCTCTGGGTTTATCCTAACACCATAGCAAATCCAACTTTACTTAATGTTAAGTGGACCACCAAAGTGCCTGTTCTCCTTCTGAATCAGAGATTGAGCAATTGCCAAAAGTGTTTAGACAGATATTGTAATACAGAGGAGCGAGTTCTTCACGTGCAATGTTGCTATTTTAATTCTGCAGCATAAGTCAGTATAATATTTTCTAACACTATTTTTTATTTGAAAAGCAACAAAACCCTGATAATTTGTAATTTATGTGAACTTTTAGAATCCTAGATTCTAAGAATTACATATATATATTTAAAGATAGACTGAAATATTAAAATAAATTTAGAACATTCCTTTTTATTGATCATCACTTAGGACAGGAGAACATTTTCACATGCTACTAGATGACTTCTATATGTCAAATTTAAAGTTAAATTAATATGATCTATAGTATCTGATGAAGTTAATGGAAAATTTTCCAGCTGATTTCAGAGGGAATTAGACTCCACTCTTGGTGACCATTTAGACATCATACAAATCTTATTTTGGTAGTCATATTAAAATCCATGAAAGAGATTTTTCAGAACTGAGTTTTGACATAGTAACAATGGATCTTATTTTTACATTTGCATAAGGTGGCACGTATACTTTGTGTGTGTATATATATATGTTTATATGTACACAGAGTAAAATTCTCACATGAAATGAGATGAAATGCAATGAAAATATCTTATTGTCATACGTTTGGGGTACCCAAATTACTGATGAATCTGCATCACTCATGGATTCATAAATATAAACATTTTCATAACAGAAAGGATTCATGGTCACTTACTATGACCTTCCATTTAACTCAGGCTATAGATTTCACATTTGTCAAACAAGAGTTGTCAGCTCTTTGTTTAAGGTGGGAATAGAGAATTCCATGCCTCCCTGGACAAGATTATTTAATTTCATCATATGAAAATCTACATCATCTATATTAAAAAAAAAAAACCATACATGCCAACAAAATGCCAATTCCAAAAGAACCAAAACCAAAGACAAAATCTTTCATCATTTTCCCACCACAGGATTTTATTTTCCTTTACAATAAAACTGGTAATCATAAGGAATAAGTGTGAAAGGGAACCTCCTCTCCCTGTAGATGCATGTTGAACATGCTGAATTACCTGATGGACTTACTTGTGATAAGTGGATACTTTATCTCACTGTAATTTATTTTTTTTTCCCTTCACATTTTGAATTGTATATGATTCTGCTGAGCTCTTTCCAACTTGTCAGGAACATATTTAAAATAAAGCTGATCTCAAGCAGATCAATAAAACCTTTCTGACATTTACAGAGGCATTTATTTTTTAATGTTGATTGTTTTATTTCCCACAACTGAAAAAACAGTCTACTTTAGTGTAATGAGTACTGTTTCCCAGCATTCGAAAGGAGAGGGAAAATTCTAAACAGTATAAAAATATTACTTCCTTTTAATAAGAATTATGACTGTCAAAGGCAGATACCTTTAAGAAGTCTTGTACAGTAAGAAATACCTTATTCCCCTACAGAAAAAAACTTTCAAATTGTAATCAAACTTCTCTTATTTTGGCCAGTCACAATCTATTATACCTTTTAGCTAAAGTCCAGTGTTCAAGCCCTAGATTTCAGGCAACTCCACATTTTCTTTGTTGAGACTTCTAACATTCCACTCCACTGAGCAGCTGCAATCATCCATCACAAAAATAATAAAACAAAGACAGGGTACGGAGCTAAAACACATGAGGCGATCAAAGGTACATGATATATGAAATCTACCACAAGAGATTTAAGTGTGCATCATGCATGTCAACACCATACATATGTTCAGCGTCATAATAGCTGTATTCAGATACATGTCGTCTCTGACATTTAGATTCCTTTCTAAAAACAAAGTTGTGTCTTTATCTCCTAATTGTCCTATTAATATATAACTCAGAGTTTATAACAAAAGTATGACTAATTTTCTCCTGCTTTATACAAAGCAAATGGTAAAGGCTGTGAGAGAAAGAAGTGGGGAAGAGGGTTGATACAGAGAGAAGCCGTCTGATATAAAGCATCTGAATCTGCCATTCAGACTGTTGTTGGGGAGCCTGAGCAGAGTGGATTTAGAGAACTGATAGGAAATTGAAACTTCTGAATTATTTTTATTTATTTGTTTTGTTTCAGAATGCAAATTACTGCACCATCTTCTAAAAGCACATATAGGGCTTCATGTCACAGAGTACTCGTTGAATAAGCTTTCCAAATCTCCATTAATGAGTCCAGTGAATTGCATGTCCTAAGTAAATTAATGCCTGCATTTCATACTTTCTGGATTCTGATGTCCTGTTATATATCATTCCTCAAAAATAATAATAATATAAAAATGAGTACTAATGCATAACTCAGAAATAGGAATGCTAACTTTTTATTCAGTTCTGTTTCCTTATAAATCCTCAAAAAATATTTAAAATAAAATACCGTTTATGGACAGAAATGCATAACATTTTTCAAGAATCCCATTTTGTTCTGTGTCATCTAAATTGGGTGTAGAGCTCTATGAAAAAGAGTGCAGACTGATGAAATCAACATTGCTTATGAATATCTAACTTCTCCATATTTTTTGACATTTTGCTTTTAAAATGTTAATTATTTAAGGAATATAAATTACAGGAAATTAGAAGCTCATATGTAAACTAGCTGATTTGTGTCTAAATAGTATTGTTAGTGATGGGATATCAGCAGGAGCCACTAAGATTTAGTAAGATAATAATCATGCCTGCTGGTTATAGACCCATCAAGAGTCCTGATAAAGACATAAAACTATTGGATTGCTAAAAATAGAAACTAGAAAAAAAACTTAAAAGTGCAATTAAGAAATTTTACATTAAATAAACAACCTTCTAGCAAAAAAAAAAAAAAAGGATCAGCCATGACTTAAGGCAAATAACATCTGTCTGCCATAAAAAACCCAACCAACCAAAAATGTGGTGTAATCCAGGTATGTTTGACCACCATGGTAGTTTTCTCAGGATTTAGAATTTACTTGATGCATGTAAATCCCAGGTTCATGATCTATAAATATAAAAGTGCGTTCTTCGGTGCCTCAATTCACCAGCAGTAAAATTCTTTATAAAACCAAATATTCCTCCAGCGTTATATGCCTTCAAAGATCAGAAAATTTGGGAATGGATATAAATTTTTGTCCACATCTAGACTGGAACATTGCAGTGTTTTTTCTTTCTTTTTTTTTTTTTTTTTTATTTTTAGTGAAAAAGCCACTTTGTTGCTTGATGCCTAGCTAGAGCAAGTCTGTAACATTTACGACTTCAGGTATCCCAGGACTGGAATGCTTGGTTTAGCTCAAATCACATGGCCCCAGAGAGAACCATATAGGTGAAAGTTAACAACTTGTGAGATGGCATAGATTAATATAGAAGATCTATTGCATTCCTGTGGCCTTAAATCCTCTGATGTATAAAACTTAAACTTGTACCAGATGGCTCATGTAGTTGCCCATATCAGCAAACTGACTCACAAGTTAAGCACTGACATCGGTGGGATTTCAGAGACTCACTAGATAAAATCCTTAGCCTACCTGAAACCACTGTCAAAGTGCCTACTGAACTCAGTAGGCTGAGTTTATTAAAGTGAAAACCTCTCTGAGGGCTATCTGCTGGGTGCTGTGTACCAACAGTTCCAGATAGAGTCTCTTCTGTGCAGAAGCACTCAGAGTACTTCAAGACCAAGCTTTTCACAGCATTCAACTAGAAACACCCTTGTTCACAAGAGAACTTTGAGAGCTGTGTGAAAAAAATTCTCATGTAAATTAAAACTGGTGACATTTATTTTTTGACTTCTAAAGAATGAGGAAAGTAAAAATTAAAAGAAATCTCATGTGTTTTCTATGACTTATCTGTGATCAAAAGTAGTTTTTGATATTAAATACTGCAATCTGAGTTGGGAGCAGAGGAAGAAGATGATGGTCACCGTTCAAACTGTTCATAGTTCATTCTGTTTCAATGTTCCCTACATGATCCTTAACAGTAACCAAACTATTATTAGTACGATTAACATCATTCCTTCAAAATATGCCAACCTTTAATAAGTAGGAGGGTGTTTAAACATTAAAAGAAAACTCAGAACCAAGCAACTTCCCTATCACTGTCTTGTCGACCTCCATGCAATAGACACACAGAAAGTCTTCTTTTCCCCTCAATGCAGCAGTTGTTGAGACTCCCTGTATCTCTCCTCTCAATAACCTCTGCTTACTTTCACTAGGAACAAGCATCTGACAAGGAGCAGCTTCTGGAAACACAAGGAAAGAAGTAAGTGAAGATGGTAACAACCTCCAGGCCAGATCCTCAACCAAGGCAAAGTTACACCAATTAACACACTGCTTAAGAGTCTGACTTTCAGTATCTGCTTATATTAAATCATTCTATACAACAGAGAGATCTGGAGAAGACCTTTCAGTGAACAAGCTACAAGTGCAACATATGTTTTCTAATAATTCCTAGATATGATTTATTTTTACCAGTACTAATTCAGAGCTCTGGATAGCCCAAATCACAATTCGTGGTGAAGATTACTTCTCATTCCTGTTCTTTGTAACATGCTACTTCATTATAATCTTACATCACTCCAATATATAACCCCCTTTACAAATTCAGCCACCTGCTGTTCAGTAACACAGAGTAAAGAAAACAAGATCTCCACTGTGAATCAGAAAGGATTGAAAGTACCAGTAAGGAAGGGCACCATATTTAGCATCTGGAGCTTTTTTAACTAGGAATATAGCACTGTCAGCTTCCTCCACTCATCACAGAGAGCTGCAGCTGGTGTTATGGTTTAACCCCAGCCTGCAACTAAGACCCACGCAGCTGCTCACTCACTCCTTTTATAGTGGGATGGAAGAGAAAATTGGAGTAGTACAAGTGAGAAAACTCATGCTTGAGATAAAGATAGTTTAATGGGCAAAGCAAAAGCTGTGCACACAAGCAAAGAAAAACAAGGATTCACTCACCACTTCCCATCAGCAGGCAGGTGTTCAGCCATCTCCAGGAAAGCAGGGCTTCATCACACGATGGTTACTTGGGAAGACAAACACCATTACTCTGAATGTCCCCCCATTCCTTCTTCTTCCCCCAGCTTTATATGCTGAGCATGGTTCCAAGTAGTTTGGAATATCCCTTTTGTCAGTTGGGATCAGCTGTCCCAGCTGTGTCCCCTCCCAGCTTCCTGTGCACCCCCAGCCTACTTCCTAGCAAGGCAGTGGGAGAAGCCCCTGCTTGGTACTGTTGAAACACTGTTCAGCAGCAGCTAAAACATCCTTGAATTATCAACATTGTTCCCAGCACAAATCCAAAACGCCTTCCCATACTAGATACTGTGAACAAAATTAACTCTATCCCAGTTAAAATCATAACATCTTGACACAAGGTCATTGGAATCAGTTACTTACTTTCAATTAATAGGGATCCAGGAGGTCGTTACCTTCACAAAAAGTGAATCAGACTAACACTTGACAAAAACTGTACTTCTGACCCTCACATTCCAGTCTTTAATCTGAAAAGATAAATCGCCTGGGTAACTAAGTTTTAAATAGTGCACAGAGTGGGTTGCACATGTCCTCTTTCAGGTTTACACGCAACAAGATTTAACGTAATTGGAAATACTGTAAGACACATGTAAGGAAAAGTATAGAGAATAACCATGAAAATGAACAGATCAAAGCTCTTTGGGGACAGAAATGTTTAAAAAATGGCCATACATTCTGACATTGGTACAAACTCAAAGTCAGTGCACTCGCCTTGGGCTGATCCACATTTCCCCTAGAGAGTGTAAAGGGGATAACCTGGATCACTGCAGTAACCCCTTGCAGACACAGTCACAGGCTGTCTTCCCTCGTCGCTGGGGACACAACCTTGTCATCCTGTGAAATCCATCATCTGGTCTGTAAAAAGTTCATCTGAGTTCTTTGGCCTCTCTCATTATCTTCAGCGAGGAGTAGTTCCTACAGAGGAAAAGCCAAAAAAGAAAAGCAGCAAAGACTTTTGCATACATATAGCCCACAACTGAGCAATGCCTCTTTTACATATCTCTACTGCTGGATTGAAATAAACCCATAGTTTAAGCTTTTTTAAGCAGGGAGGTGTTTCTTAATTTCTTTTTGTTTATTGGGATCACAAATATACACTATCAAAATACATAGCACATTTGTCTCATACGTGCCTTTAATTGCATGATAACTGTATTTAGAGGGTTTATATACGTATTTAGCTAGTAAAAAAACAATTATCTATGGTAAAAAATGTGAAGAAAAAAACCCAACAAAAACAACAAAAGCCAAAAGCCAACTAACAGTTCCTGAGAAACTTTGCAGAATCTGAACCATCAGTTATTCAATTTAGTTACTGGTACAGAGTTAGGTAAAAACTTCGGTTTATTTGTTTTAGCATGGAATTATTTTTTAATCTTTGCTTCTAAGATTGATATGGAGTGGAACAGCATATTTCGTTCGCATTTTGTCTTAATGAAGGTGTGTTTCAGTTCTCTTCTGACTGCCTCCTCCCTCCAGAACACCCACACACATGTTCACATACTCCGTCTGAAAGAGGAAATCTTCCGGAACACACAAGTTGTATTTCATCTCAACAAAGGAGCCAATGGGACTGACAGTATTATTTCACAAGAGGAAGAAAAACCTGATTAACATTTTAAAGAAATTATTGTTCTTGTATTTGTTGCAAGTCTAGGCTAAAAATTGTGGGGACCAATTGCGACATTCAGGACACTGATAGCCTAGAGCAGCCTTCCCATAGAAATAACACACTCAAAAGCAGTGAAGGCTTGGCTGAGTTGTCTACATATAGATGCTTGCTGTAATTTGATTAGTACATCCATGTGGATACCTAAATTTAGGTGGCTTGATCTTGAATTAAATTTTATCTTTATAGATGTCTACAGGTATAACAGATGCCTATTGTAGACACTTAGGCCATGATTCACTTGGCTATGATGACCACTCACAGGTATCTAGTGTCATTTGGGATTTCTCAGGGTATCTGAGACATCTTCGCAGAAGGAACTGACATGATACAAAACCCATGGGAGACCTAGAAAACCCATGGGAGACCTTCTGGAAGAGTAGGTGAAGGCATCTCAAATGGTATTGGATGCTGGTGTGTGGGCAACTGGACAGCCTCCAACCCAGCTGCTCCTCTGAGTATCTCTCTGTTGGAAAGCTGATGACTGATGATCAGCTTTACTTCAATGTGCAAAGTAATTTCATATCCAAGTCAGTCACTTAATATGATTTAGTCAATTCAGTACTCCCCAAAAGACTTCAGATTATACTTAGGCCTATTACATCAGTGAGTAGTGTCACCAGCCATTAAAATTATTAAGATCTAGATTCAGATCCAAATGTCTATGCCATCTGCATGTGTCCAGTGCACGGCTGTGCTTTGGTCACAGAGAGAGCAAACTGAGTAAGATACAAATATTGGACCTGAATTGTGACTTCCCAAGCTGTAAGGGTGAGTGAACTTCAGGTTTTGATTCAGGTTTACTGACAATTTGATATCTTCTGTTCTGAAAATCAGTGTAAGTAAGTGGAAATGTTTACACAGAGAGGCATGAACAAAAAGAGAATAACACAGCAAACACAGGGCATGTCTGCACTAGGTAACATCCTGATGACATAGCACGCACTGGCAAGCTCCAAGCTTCTAAGCTGGGCTCCAAGACAGCAAAGATCCTTGCACAACACTCCACTGTGTGAAGTAGACATGCCTCTTGGGGGAAAATTCTGAGCAGATATAAATAGCTTTTGTGTATGGCTGATGAAGCTTGTATCCAAGGGATTTGGTGCTTTAAAACAAAGTTTTAAAACAAAGAATAGGTAGGACAACACACATTCCTTCTCTGCTTATTTGCTCCTTTTTTCTGCATTTTGAGGTGAAGATGAAGGGATATATACACTCAGACAACTCAAGCATTTATAAGAAGAAACACATGTATTAACCTAGAAACCTTTCCTTGCAAATCAGCTTTAGAATTAGAAATTTGGGGGGGGTTATGGGTCATTACCTTACCATATATCCTGTAATGTTTCTCTTATTATTTTGAAATTTTTATGTGCTCTAAGGAAAACTTTTCCATTGTGGTTTATTAAAAAACATTGATCCCTTTGTAAATATATGCATATTTTTAAATGGGAGATGGAATTATCGCACTTGAAAGCTGGCTGTTAAGGACATAAATAAAAAGGACTTGTTTCAAAGGCACTAACTACCATAAACATATTCTAAATACAATAAACATAATATACAGTTGGTTATAATTTGAATTATATTTGATATATTTGGCTTGGGATGTTATGTACTTTTTGACAGCTTTGATTATTAGAGGTTTATATTGGAAACACATGGAAATATATTTATTTAAAATCAGTATTCATCAAATGTAGCAGTGTGTTAAAACCAAGACAGGCCATAAGAATTTTTAGGTCATTGACAAAAATTTTTACACAAGAATAATGTTGATGGTGGAAATTATTTATTCATCAGACAAAACATTTTCTAACCCACAGGAGGTTATTGTGGTATTGGTTTTGCCAGTAGTGGTACACATGTAAAATTTAAGATTGTGACCTTCCCACCTAAGTACATACATGGAGTTATTTCAGTTGACTTTCTGCTACTCAATTTAGATCCTACTACTTAGGGAAAACAGATAGCATGATGACAGAAATAAGCTTCCATTGTGTGTTTAAGATGTAGGATGAACGGTAATTACTGATTTAGACAAGGAAAGTCAGCAAGGCAACTCTTGTTACAAAACAATTTTTAGGCAGTTATTGTGGGAGAAGGGGACAAGATGTGTTGCTTGGGAAAAAAAGTCTTAAGAAAAAAATACTATTCCCCTTAATAAATTAAACATTTTGGTAAGAAAAAGAATATTCAGGTGAATTCCAGGTACATCAAATTACATCATCACTTGATTGGCCATTATTTTTTTTTTTCTTTTTTGTACAAGAGATGTAGTTTCCTACATACAGGGTGACAACTTTTTAATATTTCAAAAAGAAAAATTCAAGTTTCTATTTAATAACATTTTCAACCATCAGCATAGGAGCAGCCTGTGCCACTAATGACCTTCAGAAGCAGAAAATAAATGTATTCCCAGAAGCTTAAGTGCTACCGGTGTTTTTAATCTGTGCCAAGATAAGCTTAAATAAGGACTCTTATACTAGTAAGTCAGAAAAATGTAAAATTAGGCATTTGAGTTTAAATAAGGATGAGATTGTTTCATTCTATTTCTTTTTGGTCAAGTTTTGGTTTTGCCCTCATCTTTGGAAGCCATTCCTAAAAGTATTGTTCTGAGAGTCACTTCTGGTATCTGAAACAAAGTGCCGATAAACACGTTTGAATTCAGATTTCCCAGGTGATATTAAAGTATGTAAATTATCTGATCATATATATACTCTGATCATCAAAATCACTGTAATATCATATCTTTAGTACTTATGGGCACTCAAAAATCCATTGTTGATAGTCTCCTCCACTTATTTCTTTATAACTGCATTGTTCTTTCTTTGAAAATTGTCCCACCTGTCAAGAAAGGATAATGAAACTCAGTTTTATTTTAAAGTGTTACCTACATGGTCCAGGAATTACATTAAAAAGTAAATATTAACTTTATTAATTTTTGTAAGTCATACTACTTTCCACACTTTCTCTACTATTATTGTCAATTTTTCCTTTTCTTCTCAGTTATATCAGTATTTTTATAATAGTCTCCAGGTGTTCTAAATTGCAGCCCTTATACACTAAAGCAAGCAAGGTGTTTACAAACAGTAAAGGCAGCACAGCATGGGCCTTTATAGTAGCTTGAAAAATCAACAACAGCCACAAGTGAGATGAGAAAAAGTCTTTATTATTCTCATTTAACAGACCAAAAGCTAAGGCCAAATGATTAATAAAAGGATTAAATTACAGTCACAAAGTTTTGAAAAAGAATCTGAAAAATGGGGTGTTCATAGCCGCCCTCAAAAAAACAGATATTTCTGTTGTCCCGCTGTTAAAGGTATTTTCCAGAAACAGAAGAAACTTTCTCATTTCAGTAATTCTGTCTTAAAACATAGAAGAAAGATTTCTCTTTTTATAAAACACCAAAATTATCTATGATGAATCTTATATGAACTATTATTATCTTTTTTTACTGTAGTTATAATTTAAGGTTTTGTCACTTCTTGTGAAAACATCTTTGGTGGTTCTTGTATTTGTTTTTTTCCCTTACATCACTATGTTTCTTTCATGAAACAACAATTTCGGGAAATCAAGATTTTTTTATGTTGTTACTTTGTTATTTTTATTGTTATTTTTCCCTCTCTTGTAAGTTTTGTCCTGCTAAAGTCTGTGTCCAGCTTTCCTAACATTATACGTACTTTGGACACCATATTCTTTCATGTCTAACGGTACGTATCTGTCACTGAGTTAGCCTTCTGACAACAGCAACTAAAAGCTGCTGCAAATATTTTACGTTTAAAGTATACCATTTCAGGAAATTGTAGCAAGAGTTTTGGTTAAGGACTCATAGTAATCCAGTGGTTGAATGGTAGTGTGAAAATACGATATTTAATTATTTGCTTCCATTTAAGTAAGTAGTTCTTATATTAGTGGAGTTTCAAGAGTCTACATGCTAATAGATTTGAAACATCCAGACACGGTGGAAAATCAGACATGAAATATTTAGTATTTCAGATGGATTTGTTACATGTATGTAATTTTTTTTTACTTACAATATGCTACAATTTTTTGCCTCAGGTTAATAATTATATGTTCCAGGAAAAAAAAGAAAACACACAAAAAAACAGCAGAACCACAACAAAACAAACAAACAAAAAAAAAAATCCAAAAAACAAACCCAAAACAAACAAGCAAAATGACCCCAGACTGCTTCTTCCGCTGTATTTTCTAGAAAACTTTTAATTTTGTTGGGCTTTCCCCTCCGCTGATTATGACTTTGTAGTGTAATATGACAGTATTTAAGATATTGTTCTTAGGTCTGCCTTATCTTGGCTGAAAGGAAATAGCAACTACAAGGTCTTAGAATGAGAGATCAATGTGAGCTCAGGATCAGTCTTTTTCAATTAAATACCTGTGAAATGCTGCATCATCTGGTAGAGTTTATATGTATGGACTTGTTGAGTATTTTGGAGTATTTGGGATCTCTATGAACCATAACCATATGGGTTATATTCTACATATACTGAAAGCACTAGCACCAGAAAGATTCCACTTTGATTCAAAATGAAAATATTAGCTAGCATATAGTAGGGTGACTGACCTAAATCAAATCTAATTGTATGCACTTAGAGCAGCTTGAGTCTAAATTATCCATGCTGTAATGCACCAAAAGGCATTAAGATTTAAAAAAAGTTTTAATCTCTAACATTTTAAATCTTCAATTTGAATGTAAACCATGTGAATAATATCAGACAAATGAATAATTAAGAAAGAGAAGGATGGAAAAGGATGCTTGGTTTCTTTGTGATCTCATGTGGGTATTTTTAAATTAGGTTGAAGCATTGCCACAGATGGCCTTCTGAAACAGCTAGTTGGTATTTTCTTATACTCCTTTTATTTGTTGTAGTTGTAATTTTATTGCATAATAGCTCACAAGCAGGGTAAGCAATTTACTGAATTTATTATCAACACAGAAAAGAGGTTTTTAACACTAAAATGTTCTCACTAATGAGGCAATTATTTATTTATTTATTTATTTATTTATTTATTTATTTGTTTGTTTGTTTATTTCCTTTTGAAGATGGTGGGTCCATGCAAATGAAAAATGCTACCGCACATTAATATTTGAACAACCAAGGCACTAGATAATTATTAAGAACCTATTCCGGGAAATTATGGTATGAAATAGCTTATTTGTGTGACAGCTTTCTAGTGTTTTTGAAAAGTCAGAGGCCCTGGAACTTAGCAAGAATGGCTATAACTGTACTGTCTGGATCCTTCCTACCTAATATTCTTTTGCCTTTTCCTTCTTTTTTTTTTTTTTCCCACTATTTCACATGCATGCATTTGCTTTTGTATACCTTCTTCAATGTCTGATCGGATACTTTTTTTTTTAAGCAGATATATGGAGGTATTTATTCTTATAAGCAGGTATAGTATATACACATACATAAGTGTTCGTATATCTTATCTGTACTAATACTTGCTTTCATACATGCACAAATCCAAACAAGAAAGAGAGGAACTGAAGTCTTCCATCTGGGAAGTTTAGAGAATGTATTAATCTCCTTAGAATCAATCTGGGGCCTTGCAGTCATTCCAAGTCAGAAATGTTCCCACTAATTTGAAGAAATCAAGAAGTTTCTAAACTCAACATTAAAAAACATTATAATGAGTCAGATAAAACTAAAATAAGCATGATGATTCTTATTTTAAAATGCTAGTACAGCTGCAATAATGCAATGAGTTGCATTTATTTCATTGCTGAATTAAAGAAAAATGATCCATTCAGTGGTTAATACGGAGTTTAGCTTCTTAAGGAAAACAAGTATCCCATTTACTTCTGAAGCTGAAGGAGCTGAAGTTATGATTATTGTTTTAAACAAAAGTGTTTCTGCCTGGAGAGGATAGTAGAATGCACCCATCAGCTTTCATAATAACACCAATTGCATAACACATTTGTTATTTAATTGAGAATATTTAATACATTATATCAAAACCACAAAGCATCATGTATAAAAAGAAGAATTTTGAAACATAATTATAGCTTTAACCGACATTTAGAATATTTAAAATGTGAAATCAAAGCTGATGCAGAACACCCACACACATATTTTAACACACATTTTAAGTGTTAAAAAGGGGTTGTGCAGTCCTTTGTTCCAACGTTAGTTTCATACTATTTTATTTATGAAGTTCTTGCTCTAGTTTCATTTCCATCCCTTTATACAGGGGGAAAATCACTTAATAGATGAAAATTCTTTCATTACGGTCTGGTAACATTAACAAGCATTTTATGTGGCTATGTGACTCTCTCATGTAAAGCCGAGAGTCATATTTTTGTTGCTATAGCCCTAGGGAAATATGAAGGAAGTTAAGGAGGATAGGTCCATAAGGCAATCAATACGGTTATGTCAGGTGAAACACTGTGGTATAGAAGCCTGTGCCTGTGGGCCTGGGCAAGGTCAAACAGGAGGAAGGCCAGAGAAGGTTAGGGAGAGTGAAGCTCCCACACCTCTGCTTGCTCAACCTACTCCCTGCATGAGGAAATTTACTCCCTCCTTTTCTTTTCTGTGGAGGTAACCATCATAAATTAGTTTCAAATCCATCTATTTAGGGTGATATAAATGCTGAGGCAGATCTTATCATTTTAATATCTCTTCAGAATTAATTGTTATTTGGGTTAAGTTTGAGGAACCCATGAAAGCTACAGAAGCCTTACACTATGCCAGCACAAACATCTACCCTTGATGAAAAATGTTATGTGCAGACATCACCTTGTTTCTTACTGAAAGTGGTTAAGATAAATTATGGGATCAAAAAAAGTTAATCAATTCTCTGCTCATGATTACTTTCTCATAGAAGCAATAGATCACACGTGTCTAATCCTGTTTGCATAAGGCATTCAAATTATGTCATGAGATTGAAGCCATAGTGAATACCGTGATTACCATGATATCATTAATAATCATTCACACAGTGGCTGGGAATGACAGGACAGCCAAGAAAAGTACTAAAGTAAATAGTATTATTTGTTGGCCTGTAACGTAATCAGATAACTTCTTAGGATTTTTAAGTAAACCATTAATGTAAGCTAGTACTTTACAGTTATTTGACTCCATGTAACCATTGCTTAATTTCAGCACAACACTTGAAAGGGTGGGGAGTGCTGTGCTGCCTTGGTGCCAAATGTCAGTCATTGCATGTTTTAATCAGTACCTCTTACACACTGGCAGCAGTCATAATAAACAGTCTTGGTCACCTCTCTGCACAGCTGCCTTTTAGAAACTGTAAATAAGAATGCCATCTTTGCAGAGCCTTTATACGGTAACGTATCCATTTACACATCTCCACACATAGAGGTACATGTTTAGGTACATGTATTTTTGATAACTATATTTCTATACCTCTGCATTACAGAGAAATTGAGTAGGTACCTTGCCTATATTAAGGGAACTTCTAATTTGGGGTTGGGCAGAAAGAGTGGGAAAGGGAAAAAGAATTTAAAGTGTATGGTGGAAAGATAAATGTGAAGTGATGAGAATAGGAAAGGATAGAGATATCACAATAGGTATGATTCACTAGGTTCTCACCAGTCCTGAAGCCAGACTTGCACGTCACTCAGACTGCACAACTGAAGGAATTGCTTTATACTGATTGCTTTTACTCAGACCAAGCCTGTTCAGAATCTTAGACTTAGCAAAATATCTGCCCTACATCCACATTATTGTTCATAAGTAGCATTTTACTGGGATGCAGCAATGGTTTACTGAAGGCTTTGCTTTTTTTCTTGGAATTTCTTAAGATACTTTGCATTCTTTCATTCAATAGGCTTCAATATGGAGAGCTAGTAGAGAAGGATTATCATAGTTCAACAAAGTGAAAACCTAACTGAATCATTAATTGACCATTCAGATTTAAATGTCTTCCTCTTATTTGCACCCTTGTTTATACATCTGCTTTACTACTGCACGTCTTTCTTTCGTTTGCTTTGTTTGTAAAGCCCCTTAGATTGTAGCTGTACCCTGAAGAGGTCATGTGAAAATGCACATCGAAATGCAAGTGAAAGTCAAGGTTTTCTATGTTATTAGTGGTACATTTTTTTTCCAGTAAGATTTGTTCTTAATGATTGAAAACACACACACAAAAAAAGTGCTTGAGATTTTACAACTTTATTAATTTATACAACTTTTTGATTCATACAGTTCTCAATTTCCTATGAATAATATACAGCTTTGAAAAAAATTATGATTAAACACAATATTCATAAGTATCAAATAAATAATTATTATGATTTTGCAAAATAAAAATGTTCCCTTTCAGTGTAAATCAAGTTCCTGTTAATCAGCTATCATGGCTGTAGTGATAAACTGCAGAAGTTTTCTCTTTTCATTCCAAATCATCCCTTAACAGCAGCAATAAAAATGAAAAGAAATGATCTATACAGTTAAAGGATCTTACTGGTGGAGTTCTAGCATGTTTCTGCAAGGAGCTGCCTACATTTAAGTGTCTGACAACAACTTTTGTTTCAAGTTTCAGTTCTCCTGCCTGAATGTGTTAAATCTCACACTCTAAATCTCACTCTGGTCAAATGATATTTTAGATTTCAAAGTGAAAATAAACTTCAGTTCTTTAACATGACTATGGCTGGATGAATTAACAGATGGTTAAATTTCATGGTCACTATTAACTCCACTTTTATGGAATATAATAATGTACTTATGAGCCATTGGACAGGTACCATTTTAGGGTTAGCGCGAAACATCAGTGTGAGATGAATGTGTATTTGAACATGAACACAAATACAGAAATTACAGCGTATTTCCTCTCAGAAATGCAGCGTGATTTTCTTCCTGTAGTAATGAGCATTACTAGACTAACTAGGCTAAAGCCAAAACAGAGTACAAGCTACTGGGATGAAAATTAACTCTATCCCAGATGAAACCAGGACACTAGAAGAACTAAATACTGATTCTTTGTATTTGCATCTGTACAGAATGCATTTATATCTCTTTTAAAATTTGCTATCTTAACTTGCTGTTATTCCTACATCAAAGAGAGAAACTATGGAAATAAGAAGACTGATGCCTAAAAGCATTTTATTCCAGTTGACTCATTTAGTTTTGTTCATAGCCTTTGTGGTGGATCAAAGGCAAGCTTTAAGTATAAGGTTAAAACACACCATACATTCAAACTTCACTAAGAAAAACTAAAGAAATGAAAAATCAGGCATATTCAAGTAAACTTTCAGTCTATTTTAGCATAAGAACAATTTTCTGAAAAATGTTCATTCATTTTGAAAAAGAAAGACAAAAAAGGAAAGCTGAGAAACGGGAAAAGCACATCCACAGTAACCATCTTTGGTTACTGCAGCCTCCCCAGTATGCACTCCCACTCTCCAAACCATCATGTTGTCTTCAACTCTCCTTTCAATCCTGTCTGAAAGGTCACCAGCTTTATGCATTTTACACCTCTGGCTGTCTGCTGCTCCCACCTTCCCTTAGCCTCCTTCACAGCCGCTGACCACCCGCAGTTCTCTAGAGCTCCTCATGTATTTTGTGGTACAAGCACCTAGACAGAACAAAAAAATCTTGAATTTAGCCAAAATGAACTTTCATTAAAGACTAAAGACAGTTTGGTCACTGCCCTTACACACTTATTATATGTGATAATCTCCCTTTCACTTTGAACAGGCCAATATTTTGCGTAACATCTGTCACTCATGCAGATGAGGACAACCTGGTTTACATCTCCCTAAACTTACTCAGCACTATGGGGCAGGGAGCTCTCTCACTTCCTCACTTATGATCTGCAGATGTCAGGCTTATTGTCAACATTGAGGCTATGCTGGAACAGGTTTTTTTGGTGGTGAATTATTCCTCATGGGGCAGCTAAGAATGATTCTCCTGCCCTCATCACCTCTTGTCTTTCTGCCAGTCAGGAGCTGTATCGTCCATGTGCAACTTGCATGTACACACATGTACACACACTGTCTCTCTCTCAATATCTCTCTCTCTCTCCTCTCTTCTCTCTCTCTTTCTCTCTTTCATTCCCCATGTGGACTCCAGAGGTTCCCCAAGCATAGGCTGTATTTCTTCTGTCAGTTTAGCAGTACAAGCTGGGTCCATGTAACAGCTATGTGAAAAGGCAATGTCAATGCCCATTCTCTTGTAAGAATTTGGTCCTCAGTGTAGCCACTTTATTTGTGGAGAATTTGTCATATTGCACACATTTTTGAATTACTTCTGCTTTCAGTAGTAAGATAATAACATATAACATAGTGGGGATTTTCAGAGTTCAATATATTACAGGCAAGTTCAGATCTGTGGCACAGCAAAGAAGTCTGGAAAATCCATATCTACCCATCTCTCCATTGATCTACCCATTTATATATCTAGCTAGCCATCCCCCTCCGCAAGACAAATTTCAGTTTCTAAAGAACAAAAGATCAGATATGATAGCTGCAATTTTGACTTAAAGGGATGGTTTTCACTATTTTTCATTTAATATTTTTAAGCTGAACTCATGATCTCTTAAATAAATCATAATAGATAAGAAGTAAAAAGTCAGGTTTTATTTCATGAACTAATGAATATAATGTGAATGGCATTTAACAGGTTCTTATCAACTACTTATACAGAATTTTCAAATTCCCTATAAAATTCATCAGAATCAGGAGTAGGCAGCTACTTTAACATGAGAAAAATGGCCTTTTCCCAGTGGACAATTAATTCTAAAACAAAATGAAAAGTTTGTTTTATAGCTTATTCATAATGCTGTTTAAAAGTTTAAAAGTCCTTGTCACTTGATATCCTACAGGGTTTAGATTTTCTGTGCGCTCTTATACGTTATTAAGATGCAGCCTTGCTGGTATTTGCATATTGTTGTTTTTTAATCCTCATATACCTCATCTTCCTAGCTGCCTACAAACAAATAACAAGGAGATTCTCCATGTCGCAAAGAACATGCAATCTCATTATAAGATGATAGACAACAGATGGATGGAAGAAACAGATGGAGGAAGAATAAGGTAACAATGAGATGATTATAACCAGCATGATAAGCAGTGGTGCATACCAGCAAACCTGCTGCCTAGCTATTATCTATGAGTGTGAGCATGCATGCAAAATTTACATAAATACCATTTGCATGTTGTTAACTAGTTTAGAACATCCAGTACTGTCAGTTTAGGACCACAAGGAATCAACTCAGGCAGTGAGATCTTGATGACCCTCAGGTAACACTGGGAGAAGTATTAGAGATGCCTGACTTTACTGGTGATGAGAGGGTGGAAACAACTTGCAGTTAGCAACTGGTTTGCTGAACTTTTGCAAAGTGGTCATTTCCGCGTTATTGGGATTTACAAGGCGAGGAAGGGAGTTCAGGTCAGGAAGACTCATTTCTAGGTTTTTTTCTTTGTTTTCTTTCTAAATCAAAGAAAATGAGTACTAGAGATGGATAAATGTGTCTCGAATAGGATATATGCTACATAAGGTTGCACAGTCTGAAAGGCTTTATTGCTAAACATCTGAGGCATTTTGTTCCCTGTTAAAACACAATTTCAAACAGATTATTCTACTCATTACAGCAGAATTATTTTGGAATAGCCTTGGGAAATATTCGATCCATGGTTTGTTTTGTTTGTTTGTTTGTTTGTTTAATGTCTTCTAATATTTAATACCTGAGCTTTCACAAATATTCAGGTGGAAGATACCAGTGAAAAATATGGTTGCATTTCATGCTCTTGTGGTTGCAAAGGGGCATGTCTAAAAGTGAAAATTTAAATGTAAATTTATATGAAGCAGATAATTTTGCATATTCATTTGATTTCTGTGTGTTACACGAATAATTGTCAGGAACAGTGAGCTGCAGCCACCTCTAGCCTTATGACAGCTTTACTATCACAGAATAGCTGAGCTTCAGGAAATGTTATGAAAATGGCAAAGTTCTGCAAACTGCAGCACATATTTTTGTAATTAATTAAACATTGAAAGACTGCATCTAAAACATACTACAGAAATTATTTGCAAAAGATGTCACATGCTGAAGCAGACTATATTCTTCCCAATGTGCCATTCAAGGAATGACTTGAAGGGTGCTTACTTGTACCTTTTTCTTCTAATTCCTATATAAACATTAACAATATGCAATAATGAGGACCTAAAACAGATCTTCTGGTGATGGAAAAATTGCATTTGCATTTCCGAGAGGGATGGCAATGAATAGAAGGAGGGCAATTTTTATTATTCATACAATTCTAATTCTAACTGCTTAAACAAGTATATATTTCTCATGGGTACTTTGGGATTCTGAGTGTCAATGTTGTTAAAATTAATTTATTTTCTTATATTAAGCCAGGTTTTTCATTAAAAAAAAAAAAAAAAAAAGCTGCATAGAAGTGGATTTCTAATCCAAATTAAAAGTAAACTTCTACAAGTGATTATTATTAATATTCCATAATTAATGTGATTTGTTACTGGCAATATTGTAAGTTTTTCCTAAAATTCTTTAGTAAAAAAAATATTTTTTTCAGTGGTTCAATTTTGCCTGTAGATATAGATATAACTGTGATTTTAACAGCCATAACTACAAAGAAATAATTACTTTCAAGGAAAGGTATTCTTTAAAGGTATGCCACTTTAATAAACTCTTCACAGATTAACATGATGGGGACATGTTAACACCTACTAAAAACACAAAGGTATTAAGAAAGCTTTCTGTAAAAAAAAAAAAAACCCAAACCCATAGTTGCCTCCTTTACACATGCAAATGAAAGTAACTCAGTCATTCTGCCACTGTTATTTGACTTCAGTGAATTAAATAGAAAATTTTGCATACCTTAGCAGCCACTGATTTGAAGCAGGGCAAGCCGGAAATTGTAAAAGATGGCCCACACCTACCTTAAGCCAGTGAATGGATCTTTGACTATGACAGAATTGCACCCAATTGTATCGAGTCTTTGAAAATGTCCATAGCACTTCTGTAGACATGTAGGTTAATAAAATAGGTTCTTTAATGCAGCTTTTCTTGCCTGATATAGTTGCAGGATTATTACACTTGATGGATTTCAGATCCAGATGTCAGTCATTATTCGCATGAAGTGAAAGATCATTAAAAGTATTAAAAGTTAAGAAGACATTAACGTCAAAATTTTGCAATGTTCATGCAATTCCATTAAAATGAAAATTACTTTATTTTTAATTTAGTAGAATCCAAAGTAACAGGCTGTATTAGAAAACAGCAGCTTGTCTTACATTTGAAAAAATAAACTTTTTACTACATCATTGCATTGAAATTTTGCTTTAAATTTTTTAAATATTTCTGTCCATTTACAACAGTAAATATTAATATGACTTTTTGAAATGCCTCTTGCACCCTAAACTCAGAGAAAATAATTTAAGAACTCATACCAAAAAAAAAAAAAAAGAAAAAGAAAAAGAAAAAAAAAAAGAAAAAGAAAGAAAGAAGGAAGAAAAAGCTAAAAACTGAAAATGAAAGTAGATATATGAAAAGCAGTAAGGATAGATATAAAAGAGAAAGGGGCAGAAACATTCTTGATTATTCAATTTTATAGAAATATTTTACATGAGACTGTTGTAGCTTTTTAATTCCAGCTGCTACTAGGGTTTGAATATGCATTGCTGAAACAGATGATTGGGGATACAATGCTATAAAGCATTCCAACATTTTCAGATTATGTTGAAGAAGGAAGAGTATTTTTAGTTGAAGCAATATACTTTTCTGCTGTTCAGTGATGGTTTAAGACCTAGTGGGATTTTCACTGTTCTCTATGTATCTAGTCCATGCCACCAGCTCAAATAAATCCCAAGTCATTCCAGATCAAAGAACTGAAGTGGAAAGGAGCACTGTCTTTGCTCACAATATCTCTGTCATATCTCTATAAATGAAGATCTTTGATTGATTTCCTAGTGCTGCTGAGACAGACTAGAATCTTGAATGCCCTTTAGTAAGCAACACATGAAATATCTGGTTACTCAGTCATAGATCTGTCATAAATCTGCTGTCATAAATTTGCTTTCTTATGCTAAATTTCATAAAGTAATCAAAATATTATGTTGATTGTTTCCATTACTCACAAATGTCTAATATCAGTTTCAGTTAATTTAAACTTGATATTCTGTTTCAAATTTCTTGAAGAATCCTCATCTTTTGAGTACCTGAACAAAGAAAAGAGATTGAAGGTTATAAAGAGTTCTTCATGCGTTTTTCACAAATTAAAACATTGTAAATATTGCTCACATTTTAAGGATTCATCGAGTTTAACCAGCACAAACTAACTCAGTTTGAAATATTTGGTAATTACAGTTTTGCTGACTAAATTGTTTATATGTCATATTTCTGACTTTAATATAAATCTGATAAAACCAGACCACCTAAAAAGTCTATGAATTACTATGGCTAACACACTGAAAAGAAGTAAAAATACCTAATGAAAGGGAGAAATTGCAGATATTTGAACATCAATAAAAAAGGTCTTGCAATATTCAACCAGGACTACAGTGGTTTATTTTGGTTTTGCTTTCTCAAGACACCACCAAAAGTGCTATAAAATGTTAATCTGATGACTATTTGGTTTAGTGACATAAGGCAGAGGTTTTACAGAGTTATGGCATTAATATGATAAACTGTTTCATGGACGCTTGGAATAGAAGCTAGAACAGTTTTGAGTGCTGTATATTTGACTGTTTTCTCTCCATATCTTTTTTCTATTCTTCCTAATGACATAATCCCAACCTACTGCTATTTCATAATGACAAAATCAGATAAATTCTTTTCATAGTATCATAGAATCATAAAATCAACTAGGTTGGAAAAGAACCTTAAGATCATCAGTCCAACCTTTATCCCTGGACTCTAAGACCAATGCTAAACCATGTCACTGACAGTCTCATCTACATGGTTTTTGAACACTTTCAGGGATGGTAATTCCACTTCTTCCTTGGGCAGTGTGTTCCAATACCTCATTATCCTCTTGGTGAAGAAATTTTTCCTAATATCCAACTAATCCTCTCCTGGCACAGTATGAGGCCATTGCCTGTTGTCCTATCACTTGTTACTTAAGAGATGAGACCAACCCCACCTCAATATAACCTCCTTTCTGGTAGTTGTAGAGAGCGATAAGGTCCCCCTTGAGCCTTCTCTTTTCCAGACCAAACACCCCCAGTTCCCTCAGCCATTTGTCATCAGACTTGTGCTCCAGGGCCTTCATCAGCTTCATTGCCCTTTTCTGGACCTCTCCAGCATCATCTATACCTCTTGCAGTGAAGGGACCAGAACTGAATACAGTATTTGAGGTGCAGCCTCACCAGTACCCAGTACAGGGGGATGATCACTGCCCTGGCCCTGCTGGCCACAATATTTCTGATACAGGTCAGGGTGCCATTGGCCTTCTTGGCTGCCTGCACACAAGCTGGAACATTTTCAGCCAGCTGTCAATCAGCACCCCAAGGTCCTTTTCCACTGAGCAGCTTTACAGCCTCTCTTCTCCAAGACTATTGTGTTTCATGGAGTTTCTGTGGCCCAAATGCAGGACCCAGCACTTTGCCTTGTCGAACCTCATACCACTGTCCACAGCCCATTGATCAAGCCTGTTCAGACCCCTCTACAGAACCTTCCTATCGTTCAACAGATGAACACTCCCAGCCAACTTGGTGTCCTCCACAAATTTACTGAGGGTGCACTTAATCCCTTCATCCAGATCATCAACGAAGATGTTAAACAACTCTGGCCCTAACACCAAGCCCTGAGGAACACCACTAGTGACTGGTTGACAACCAGATGTGATACAACTTACCACCACTCTCTGGGCTCAGCGACCCAGCCAGGTTCCAACCCAGGAAAGAATATACCCATCCAGGTCATGAGAAGAAAATTTGTCCAGGAAAACACTATGGTAGACATTGTCAAATGCTTTACCTAACTTTTTTCTCTATATATTTTTTAAATTTGAGATTATTTTGCTTATTCCAGATTAATTTGAAATATAAATCTGATTTGCTTATTCTAAGCAGTTGCATCATATGTTCTCTTTTGTTATTGTCTATCAACAGTAACCATATGATATATGATTATAATAAAAATAACCATATATGATTATAATAAAATAACCATATATGATTATAATAAAAAATGGAACAGATACACAGCTAAACTTATCCCATCTGTTGTCAGGTCTAAATACTGACAGGTTAGAAAGATACTTGGTCAGCGCTAAGAGTCATGACACCTAACAGTTAAATGTCTCAAATTCTTAGCACTGAGTTAGGCTCTCAACACGATTATATATCGTTGCTGAGTACCCAGGTGATGACTACTGACTGATAGGTGAGTATAGAGAAAAACCTACTGTGAGAATAGGAAGCTGAAATGTTACACGCTACTTGGCTGGAGGATGTACGACCAGCTGCAGAAGGTTGGCTTAGCATATACTACCTAGATCACAATACCCCATGCACTTTCTACTGAAGCTCTTCAGAAGAAGAAATGGTCAGAGGAGACAGCAATGAAACATAGCTCTGCATTCCCATACTCAATACTTTCACATCAGAGATGGGACATCTCTCAGATTTATCAGCAATGGTCCGTCACCAAAGAAACCCGAGCCTAAAAAAACATGTCTGACCTATGCATGAATTGTGCTGCAGATATCACAAAGCAAGGCCATTAATGGAACTGCCTGCCCCTACCCATCCCCTCTCAAAGGCTTCCCACACCCTGCCTGTGGCACGGAACCCCATTTCAGCCACCCTGGGCCATCAGACCTTGCCCCAGCGATGCTGCAGCAGGGCCCATCTCCAGCTCCCCACAGCCCTGCCCAGCCTGATGATCTGGGACCATCTTCAAGCCTACACCCCAGCCCAGGCTTGTCTCATCCCTGCCACCATGAAAGTGCCCTGTGAACATGGCTGCTCCAGTGCCTCCAGCTGCCCTGCTCCTGTCTGGGGAGGAGGGACAGGTCCTGGCTCATATTTCCTGGGGAGACCCCAGCCCCTGCAGGGCCCCAACAAGCAGTACATCTGGACTAGGTTACTCTTTAAGTGAAACAGTTGTCAAACACCAACTGGGCTTGGAATGTCTATAAAACTGGATATTGGTAACTATTTTAAATGTCATTTTTGCACTGTTTTCAAAGTGAAAGTTGAGAATTTGTAAATCCATGTGCCAAGAAAGGAACTGACCTATTCTTCTTTCCCAGAGGAACATGCCAGCTGCTAGGCAGGTACACAGAGCTCCTATACTGACATCGGTCTTCATCCTCCTGACTTTTTTTGGTGAATTTGCCTGTGGCAGCTGCGTTTTGTACTGCTGGAGTGCATTAGTTCAGGTAGCACAGGGACTGTGTTTGGCACAAGGCTTAAAAGTATGTAGATCTCAGGCAGTTTAAGCAGCCGGTGAACACCTACATGCATCAGATAAGAGGCAAATGCTTCAGGGCCTGATTTGTAGCAGAATCTTAAGTGCCTAAGCAATTTGTGAGGTGAAAATGCATTCCCTGAACAGGATAAGTGTTGGTTTTACAGACTAAATCTTGTTGTGGATCCTACCCTCAATTCATATCTTTAAAACACTAAATGGTCTGTATTCAGGATAGCTGTTCTTCAAGAGGCTTCATCACTGCTGACAACTCTAATCCTCATGTCCTGGCAAAAATCTCCTAAGAGAAAATTGTCCTCTCCTAGAGAGACATAACTTTAACAGAACTGATCATGTTAATTATTGTAATTTTTCTTCAAAAGGATATTACTAGAAAAACTTCCTATGGGAAAGAAAACCTTTTCTATCTTAACATAAATATGCATATTGATAATATACTTAATAAATGGGAAAAATATTCCCACGTTGTTTTGGGTTTGAGAACCACATGGTGCAACAAAGATAATTTCTAATTTAGTGTACTTACAGAAGAAGTTTCTCAGATATTATACAAAATCTGTATAACTGCCTAGGTAGGATGCAACAACCCTAATGATTTATATGTACTGAAAAGTGATGTAACCAAGTATATTTGGTAAATGTATTTGTATATAGGTGTAAGCATGTAAAAAAACCTCAGTGGATGAGACTGGCAAATTGGTGGGGTTTGGATCACAGAGGATGTTGGATAACCTTCTCATAAAGTCAGTTGCTTCAACAACTACTGAATCCTGTGGACGCCTTTGAAAAGGTGGTAGGACCTAGGATCATTTCAGGTGTGAACAAGAGGACAGAACTTAGTCAAATCCAGGTGACAGGCAAACAGAAGTCTGTCAAAGCAGTGGTATAAGGCATAGAAACATACAGAGTGGAGCAGAGGAAGGAAATAAACCTCTGACGGTTTTATTAATTGGAATATGATCCAAACTTTTAGGAAGTGAAACTTTAAGCCTTTCAATGCTTGTTTTCTGCTGTGACTGGTAGAGGCTGGAAATAACAGTAAAGTACAACATTCATAGCTATTTGTTTAATTTAAAGATGTGGAAATATATCTAAAAAAATAATTCTCTTTCATGTGCACTTTAGGTAGCTTATATCTTTGCTAAAGAAGAAAGCTTTTCTTCATGCAAACTTGCCTTATATACAACCCTGCCTTCTCTGTCACCCTGTTTAAGAGAGCCCTACCAACATATAAGTTTTGCTTCTGAACGTCCTAAAATATTCTTCAAACTTATTAAAAAAAAAAAAAAAAAGAAATCACCAGGAGCTGAAATTCTTAAATAATACACAAAGATCTTTTTTAATAGTAATAACTTCATGTGTAAATGCAGACTAGTGCACGAAAGCTCGTTAAGAAGCTGAGTGTTAAGATTTGTTATCGACTCTATTTACCCCTGAAGGATAGATGATTCTCCATAGAATACACTGATCCCTTCAAGGCTCCAAAAGCCCATTCAGTGGTCTTAAACATGTCTGTTTGGAAGTTCCTTCCCACCAATATAGCATAGGAGCTGAGGGGGAAAAGGCAAGGCATCTTTGTCTAAGGCTTCGATGCACTTAGACTTACCACAATTATTTTCCTATTTAGTTTGTTCAGTTGTTGGATAGCTCAATAGGTAAAGCCAAGGATTAAAAAGCAAGAAAGAAAATAAGAGGTGGTCTGAGATAGGCTGAGCTGTAGTCTAAACAAGGAGAGAGTGACTGTGCATTATCTTCATTTGAATGGAGATTCCTGCGATAATGCTTTTGGCTCTTAACTGCAAAAAAAAAAAAAAAAAGACTTTACCAATAGCCACCCATTGTCCTGCTTTTGTCAAGACTGAAATAAGAGAAGATGGGCTTTTCAGGTCCAGTCTGTGAGGATGGCAGGGTGGAATGCAGTTGGATTCCAGCTGAGTGTTTGATGTCTTCATTTTTGAGGCCTCTTCTGAAAAAGAGCTGGCAGGAAAGCATGGACTTAAACAGAAAAAGGGCAAGTCCTGGAGCAAGTCGCTTCCCTAGTAATGAGTAGACATCCAATTCTATTATAATAGTGCGCTTTCACTACCACAGTGGAGCTAATAGAGTTGTGGTGACTTCACACCTGCTGCAGCCTGGGGAAAAAAAATAAAAAGTCACCATGACATCTCCCAGAAGGCTCCTGCTGTCTACAGACAGGACTGCAAGTGACATATTGCTTTGCTACTGCAGTGAGATGACTAGAATGCTGTAGTGTAACCTTCAACTTCTTGAATATGCCTCTGAAAAATAAGAAAAAGGCAAAGAAATTATGTATACAATCAAATATTGCCATTAGTTTTCCTGATTATCTGTGGAAGCATTAGTACTCCATCTGAGAAATTGAGTATTACACTCCTCAAGACGATGTATGCTTATTCAATTCCGTACCTGCTTTTATTAATATTAGAAAAGAACCATTACAGACTTACAGTTTACTATATTCACTTTCAAATAACAATTTGTTTTTGAAAATATCAAGATCAATGGAAATGTTTGCAATGGCACAAGACTGCATTATTGATTTTCTCCAGATTCCACTGGCAAATATGAGCTTGGTTTTCTTAAACAGAAAGATGCCATCTTTTTGACAGATACAGTATGTCGTTATGTCACAGCATTATGATAAACCTTATAGGGAAGACGCAGCGGGGTCAGAGAGTTTCTGCATTCCTAGCACAGTTTCCGTGAAAGGAATGCTTACATGACCTGCAGCACAAAGTTTAAATATATGCAGCAGTTTTGCTGTTAACTCCCTGAACTTGCTTGCTGAGCCGCCTGTGCCCAGCAAAATTCTACTGCACTTGTTACAGCGTTAGTGTTAACATTTTCCTGTCTTGTCAGCTGTTTTGGACATCTGCTGTGCTCTATAAAATGTCTGCACAGGGGTGGTTGGGGGGTTTTGTTTGGTCTGTTTGAGGGCTGAGGAACATAAATATTAGCCTGTCGTTTTGTTTGTATTGGTTGAGGGTAGATGAGGGAAGGAAATCTTGGATATCAAGCCAACAAAAATGAGTAAGATTCCTGCTTGACAAGTGTTGTATTTGCCTTTGCAGCTCCTTTTCAAATCTGTAACATATATGTACACAAAGCACAGGGTACATATGACCTAATGTTTTGTTAACCTGCAATTTTACAGGGCTGATTCAGAACTCATTTTAGTTATACAGGTTTTTCATAATCACATTTAATATCCTTTGTCTTAGGATTGTTTTATGCATCAGGAGCCTCCTATACACTGGAGAAATTATACTGGCTAAAATGCCTTGAATACTTACAGAGCACTTTACGTTATTTTCAACAAGGCCTAATTAAAGCAAGAAGATAGGATACTAATCAGTGGCTGGTTGAAATTTATGCACAGAATATAGGCAAGACCCAATCATGTTTGCTCCTCATGCTACAAAACCTCAGTTGTTTTTCCCTCAGTTGTCCTGAAAATATTCTATATTATTTATATCTGTATCCTTGAAAACAGTTTTCTAGGGGATACTATTGTTCCTAGTCTAGAAATGGTAAAACTGAGGCACAGAGTAAAACAATTGTTTCTCAAGTCTGAATGGTAGACCTAAGAGAGCAATTTAAAGGTAAGTCTGAAGTGTTAGTCACAGCAGGATCAAGTTCATATTCACTGACTACTTTAAAACTGGTTAAAGCATTAGAAGCCGCATCAACACAAAGATGAGTGTGGGCTTCAGAACTGCCAATAAATCATGGCTGTAAGCTCACAATTACTGCTGTGGTTAAAACATTAGTGGTGCTTATGCTACCTTGTTTAATGCTAAATTGATTATGCCTATAACATACTACCATTGCTTTTGTGACTGATATTCAAATTACTAGGCTCAGAAGAATGCTGCTTCCTTAGGAGCCCTAATTAGATTGCAAGTTTTGAAGGACTTTCTGAACAAAACACAAAACTCTAGGGAAATGCTCACCATAGCCCTAATTTTGTGTCATTGTTCAAAACTTTCAAAAGTTTTTTAAAATAAAGACTGATTAAGACTGCAAATAACTAACAGAGCATACATGAAGATTAAAACATTATGGCTTTGATTTATCAGAATTTTCTCAGTTGAAGCATTTGACCTTGCTTAGAGGCATTTTTCTTTTCTTTTTTTTTTTTTTTTTTACTTTTTTGCCTGCAGTTGAATTTAAGCATTTTTCATGCATTTGGAAAGACTGATATGATTAGGGTTGTATCCGTAGTGTGACGCCTAGTGTCTTGCATATGCCTATTAAAAAAGGAATACTTTTAAAAATGTGATATCTGTTACTTCTTTAAAAAAAATTGGGTTTGAATATGAAATAAATTCTCGCCATGTCTTTTTGCTTCGCATGAGCAATTATCTCAAAGAAGAGGGGCTAGGTGGGGTTTATTTCCCCTTTTTGCACTGGCTGTATATGAAATGTCTTCAGTAGTTGCAGAGAAGCTGCAACTCAGCTATACAAACACACTGTATTGATCCTTCTCTCCAAACATAAATTTGACTAGGATTGTCTCTTCAGTTATTGGGAACTTTCTTTATATGCATGTTATTATTTCATCACAGACTTGAGGTCTTCAGCAACTTAAATTAGAAAAATACGCTTTATGACTCACCTTTTCAAATATGCTGCACTAAGTCATTCAGATTTGAAGTCAAGAAATTAAACATTTGTCCATCTGAGTGCAAGTCTGAATTAATGTCAATGTATACCTTCTTCACAGTAAAAATCGTAAGGTAACAACTAGTCATGCACTTGAGTTGAGATATAGACAGGATAGGCTGAATGCTCAGCAGTCAGATGTGAGGGAAAAGAGGCAGAGGATAAACCTCAGTCTTAACCATGCTGCATGAATTAGCTTAGCAACAGAAGGTAGGGACTGGGTAATCTTTATGACAAAAATATCAGAGACAGTCAAAGGAATGCTGCCAAGGAGCATTCCTATGGCCAGCACAACACAACAGCAGTGACACTGAGACAACTGCCTGGCCAGTTGCTAAAGGTGACTGGAAAGCACAGTGGGAAAATGAACATTTTTCACAATTATGTTTGAAAGAAAAGCATAAATGTTATTCTCGCCCTGCAATATTTCCTGCCATATGCCTGTAACAGACCTACCAAATTACCTGGATTCATCCTGTGCTCACTTAGATTTGTTCATTTAGATTTCTGGTGCTTCAGGGGCCGTTAATCCTAGAAACTCAGAAGCAATCTTGGGTTTTGCTCTCTCCACTCTTTCAGCATGTCCCACAGGTAGATATGACAGCTGTTTGCATCTGACAGATTAAATCTGGTAACTGGACTTGCTGTGTGTGCACTCAGCCAGTCCTTGAACCAGAACCCTGGGGGTGTATAGAAAACAGGTTTACCAACTGAGTCAAAAGGGAGCCTTCCACTAATAGCTATGCTAAGCTTCTCTCAGTTTGAAGTCAGTTATTTGCAAGTCTTATAGCATTTCTTTGACAAGGGAGATATTTTTCCTGTGATGAAACAAGACACAGAGCTGATATTTAAAAGAAGAGAGATGCTACACTTTGCCACACAGAAATTATGTGTCTGTTTTATTACGGCAGGCTCATGGCTATAAATTATGTCATTAGTGTCTCACTATAAAAATATATATGACTTGTGACAGGACTTGGGAGGGAAGAAAAGGCCGTGGAGTTGCTTTTTGCCTCCATTTAATTAAATGGACTCAGTCATTATAGAGTTTTGAAACAAGACAACAAAGAACTTTTGTCTTTGTCATCTGACAAAATCTGGTCAAGGCTGGTAGAAGTTCAAAATATTTGCTACAGAGCTTCAGCTATCTATCTTAATTGCTGCAACAGCAGGGCTGAGAAGATATTCATAATTTTATAAATTAGACCCTACTGTTAATTCCCTAAAATTTTCCTTTCAGGCAGGTTTCAGCATGTCAGTCAGATCTTTAAAGGAAAATGTTTCCTCTGACCTATAAATACAAATGACAGTATTTTGGCCTAATGCCTTTGGTGACAGAAGCTGATGGGTTATCCACCCTATTCTCATGCTTTACGTACTCTGAATAGCATCTAAAACGTGGCTGCATTGCCTAAAAATATGTATTCAACTCCAGTCAGAGTTCCCTTTTTTTATCTTTGGCCTCACCTGCCTGACAGGGAAGCTGTATATTACAGAAACATAGGAAACATAACAGGGATGGTTTCTTTCTGTGATTTCTTCAGGTAGCTAATGCTACTCAGAGCAAGCATATCTGAACAATGCAGCTGCAGCAGCCATGTAGCTGTGAGCCTAGCTTACCCCTTAAAGGACTTGCTCTGCCTTCACAAAATCTGCAGGAATTAACTTATGCTTCTAAAAAGATTTTTGACAACTAATAAGATGGACTTCTGTGACTGTTTTGATATTTTCTACCTATCCACTTAGGAATGTTTCTTAGGGGTTCAAGTTTTATGTTGTGAAATGCCCAAACTAGTGAAAGGACTATTATTTTTGTAGGGTTTCAGTTTTGTTTATTTCTTTGGTTGATTGTTTTTAATAGATAAAAAATAAAGAAGTGAAAAATGAAGCTAGCTAAATCCATGGAAATTATTTGCAGTCTAGAGAAAAGGTCTTGCAGTGAGAGATGTAAAGGGTTTCATGTGTTGACTTTTATCTTTTTTTGAATGTTTTTTTAACTTACAGATATTGTCGTGGATGGAAAATACAGGATACTGAGGATTTTAAAATCCAGTAAAGAAAGCCATAACAAGATTTATGGCTCAAGAAGAAGCCAGAAAAATTTAAATTACGAATAAAGCATTTTACAAAAACAAGTGGCCATGATTAATGAATGGAAAAACCCAGCCGAAAAATGAATTTTCTGTTTCTCAACATCTTCAAATCAAGAGAGGATACCTTTTTGGAAGCTGTGCTTTTACAAAATCCAAGGCATGTTTTTGTCAAACAAGGATTGTTGGCTTCAGCACAGGGGTCAAGGGTGAAACTTAATGTCCTATAATAAGTTAGTAAGGTTAGATGCTCCAGTGTTCCCTCTGGTCTAATTTTAATTAATCTTTTATTCTCTTATATATGTGTTCAAGGAAAAAAAAAAAAAGTCAAAACAAGCCAAAACAAATATATCAGGATATGCTTCTAGAAGTTGACATGGGCTTTTTTTTTATTATTATTATTTTATTGCAAGCATCTTCTTGATCTAGATTAACATTTTTAAAAAATATGTATATTGAATTTATTTCAGTAGATGTAGCAGAATAAAACCAAATCCAAACCAAAAGTAAATTTGGAAAGTTTGCTCAGAACTTTCAACTCTTCTAAACAGCAACTCTTTGCTGACATATAATGTCTTTCCATTTATGAACTACTGATAAGCATTGTCTGTAATAATAAAGATGGTTGTAATACAAGTAAGTTTGTTTGGGGTTTTTTGGTTTAGGATTTGGTTTTTTTATTTTTGTTTTGTGAAATGCTAAATATTTCCAGTCCTCATTTTTGCATTAATCTTCCAGCGTAGATGTACATTCAATATTAGACCATAGTTTGAGCTACAGCTGACTTGCTACATCATTAGGTTTGCTAAACCTCCGCTGTGTTTGTAAGCATAGTCACTTCAAAAAGATGAAGTCGAAGCATGATGGCTGGAATTTTCTAAAGCACACAATGCATTGCCCTAACTGTGGTTCATTTGAAATCAGTTGATGTGCTATGGATATCATAAGCAATATATTCAGGTTGATGTCAAATTCTTTTAATAATCTTAAGCAGTGGACCTTCAGTATCTTTTTTACCTTTTACCTGTATAGTATTAAATGACAATAGTGTATTAGAGGGAAACCATGACTAACTTTAAAAGAGAACATTTACTGAATTCAAAAGAACTAGAGAATGGTGATATGATTTCAAGCACAATTGTAGACCTCTAATCCCACACTGCTTTTCTGAGACTGAAACTGCTATTACTGTGAGCGTCAGAACCAGTGTCATCCTTTCCTCTGACTTTTAAGTGGACAGAGACTGAGAAGTTAGCACTGCCAATTCAAAAACACCTTACATTTTTCTCTCCTCTCTATTGTTCTCCTATACAGTCAGCAGTAGAGATAACAACATGTAAGCCTATCACCATGATAAGAAAGTCAATTTTTTTAAAGATATTTACTAACTGATGATGCAAGTAAAGAGATAAATATTGCCTCATTCGTCTCAATTCTGGATTATAGATAACTCTTATTAAATGCTTACTATCATGCATAGCTCTGGTTTTCACCTGCTTTCTAGGCCAGGCAATATTTTTCCCGTGCTCCTATGTTAAATTTATGATGTCACAGTAAAATTCTTGGAGCATTGAATTCAACATTCTTGTTAATTTTAATAAGAAGCAATTACTGACAACGATTAAAAATTGTTCTATGTTCATGAACATGCTTTTTGCTGCTCTAATCTTGCTAAATGAATGTGTGCCTTTTATGTCAGTTCTGGTCCCAAGTCATCTCAATAAAGAATGTGATATGAAAGCGAGAAACTTAAGAATAAAATGTACACAGAATCATTATTAACAATAATAAAAATACAACAACAACGAAAATTGAGCTACTTGTATCTATTTTCAAGGTGTAATGAAGGGTGACATTTTAATGCTTTAAAGTTCACTTATACAGGTAAAGATGTTCTTATCAGCTGTGGCTTGATAGGGCATAAAGTCATAAAAAGAAATTACTTTGCAGAGAAATAGATAATGTGCAATCTATTTAGGAAGAGCAATCAGTTGGATAAAACCTTGATAATTGATTATAATCCAGCTAAAACCTAACTCAAGTGTTGTATTTGAAGAGCAAAATTATTCTCCCAAGATATTTCTATGAAATTAGTATTTTGGAAGTGTCCAAATCACCTATGAGACTATACTTCTTGGTTTATGTTATGAAACAACCTATGTGCCTCTGAAAATATTACCCACTGATATTAAGCAGCTCTCTTTTCTCTATTTGTTATGCCTTTCACTTCAGCTTTTTCTTCTTAATTTGCCCATACTGGGAGCCAAGTACTGATTTCTATAAACACTTTGTTATTGTTAGGGCAAATATAAAAGTGATATAATAGTACTTGCAAACAAATTTTTGGATATGTGGCAGCGTAAAAGAAGATATTTTTTTCAGAAAACACAACATATTTAAAATAAAATACAAATACTAAGAGTATATTGTAATGAAAGGTCTATTTGGAATGATACTTCCTTTTAATCAGTTTTTAGATGAGGCTATCCTGTGAATCACAAAGAAAAATATCTGAATTGTTATTCTGTGGTCCTCTTTCAATAGCCTCATGGTCAGATTTAAATATTCCAGCCTCTTGTCAGCACTTCAGCTGAACACTTCTGTTGCATCTGCAAATAGCTAGGATGATAATAATTTGCTACATGTTCTGTCAAGAGAAAAAGTGTCAGATGTTTCCCTTCATCTGGGGCAAGGAACACAGGGGAGCTATGTATACTGCTTTCTGATGATGATGTTGGGCTAGGATTAATGATAAATGAGCAATGAACAGATTACTCAAGCATCCATCGGGAATGAGGTAAATATATGTGTAGGTGACTCCTCAAGGTTCTTTCCAGATCTATCTTCTATTATTCTATGATAACACATAAGTCCTTTGTCTCTTGTTGTTTTAGCCTTTTCTCTAAGGGAGCGTCAAGGTGACTTCTCTAAAATGATATTCCACATGATTAATGGCCCTGAAATAGTACTAAGATGGCTAAAAGTGGAAGCATACAGGCAAAAATTTCAGCGACAAAGTAAGGTGCTTCTGCTCACTTCCCTGGAGCAGCTGAGTATATGGGTCCCTTGCTTCAACTTTCACCTCCAAAATGTAGTGAGCTCATTCTCAATATTTCAAGTGCCAGTGTGGATGAATTCCAACACTGGAAGCACATTTGAACTGGCAAAGAGTAAATGGCTGCCATCAGGCGTAAGCACTTGTTATATCAAAGCTTTGGCACATTATTTCTGGAAGACTTGTTCTAATGAATTCCATCCACACCTACCAGATGTGCAATCCAGGATTATGCCAGCTGTTTGCCAGAACACTTGATGTCCAATAATATCATGAGTATAGCATGACATTCAGATTTAATGCTGCTGAATAAGGAAACTTTGTCTTAATATCTTTGTAGAAAAGGAAAAATTAATGTTCTCACATATCCTGATTCAAAACGTTAGTGGAATGTAAGCTAGTGTTTACATTCTGCTAACATGGTGTATTCCCTTATGCACGTGTTCTTCTGTGCATATGGCCAACTCCAACTGACTCTGCACAAGGCTGGTGTTCATAGCAAATAAACTTCATACATAAAATCTGTGGAACAATAAAACACACACAAAAGATATAAAGGAATATGATTAGCTGAGTAATAGTCACCATTATCTGTTTATTTGAAGAACAAGAATAAAAACACAATTTCTAATCACATTTAATGATTTTGATTTGCATTGAGAAGACTTCCTCTTCATCAGAGATCCCCTTAAAATTAGCGGTATATCTCTGACAAATTCAAGTTTTACCAAACGTATGTGAAGACAGCAGATACTATTCTGCTTTTCTTTTACTTTTTTTTTCTTTTTTTTAACTTAGCTTATAGAAATAGGATTTTCCAAATAAGCAATACCCTATTTGAAATATTGCATCATAGAACATTGAAATATTTTAATAGCAATTATCCAAATACTTGGGCAGGAGTGTTAAATTTTCAGGTTCATAACTTGTAATGCATTGGCTTCATGGTCATTGTCTTTACAAATACAATCATTTAGTAACAAGAAGAATTTTTCATTTTATTAAGATCTTTTTAAAGTGGGGAAAGCAACAAAAACTTCTTGAAAGTGTTATGCTTTCTGGGATGATAAATATTTGTGGTAAACTTTTTGGCTTTACAACTACGCAAACCACTGACATATCAAATTAGGAAGAAATAACAATGTGCTGATAATAATCCAAATATACACATATGTTAAAACTTCACAACTTTTTTTTTCAGAACATTTTGTTTATATATCTTTATTTAGATAATTAAAATTACAAAAGAGTCACACAAGAACTGCTTTCATAGAGAAAAATCATGACAAAGTTGTTTTAATCAGTTATGAGGTAGGCCCCTAAAAATTTCCTTCTCCTTCAAAATGCTCATCAAATTAAGAGTTACTAGCTCTTGATCTCAGAAAATAGAGTCACACAAAACCCTTCTTAGGGTTGAAATATTGCTAAA
Organism: Lathamus discolor; assembly: GCF_037157495.1. Classification (NCBI taxonomy): domain Eukaryota; kingdom Metazoa; phylum Chordata; class Aves; order Psittaciformes; family Psittacidae; genus Lathamus; species Lathamus discolor. Next base: position 72,089,387 of record NC_088888.1, on the reverse strand, counting down.
TATGCTAACGTTTCCTGCATAGGTCTTTCATTTGAAAATGTATCGTTAATGAAAAAGAGTAACTGCCGCTGATGTGACTGCATTAAAAATTCTAGTTTGTGACATTCAAACTTGCTATTCCTAGAAATAAAGCATCACATAATGATGTAAATGCATAGCCATATGCTATATGAATACATCTACTGTGGTTGTTCAAAGATAGGGCATAAAGCTAGTTATAAAATCTTACCTTGTTTATCTTTTCTTGTAGAAATAGTAGTTATACTTGTAATCTATTTTTCAAGTCTTCTTTATTTCCCCTGTGGTCCTGATTCCATATCAGACCCATTGGTTGATATATTGAAAACAGCTTCAGATTAATATTTCTGTGTTGTAGTGTACCATTCTGTAAAAGCATTGTTAGAATTCCAGCATTTTAATGGTGTTTGATAGATGGACAATACTTGGTAATGTGTATCCACGTCTTTTATACTACTTCAGATTGTAAATATATATGTGCAAAATGTGAGAGATCTTGGCACAGAAAATATCTTTCATTGTCAAAACAGAATTTCCTCACCCCACTATGAATGAGCTTTATTCATCTGTCTTTTCCCATTATTTCATTGGCAGCTCTGGTCCAAAACTAACTGAAGTCAGTAAGGTTTCGAACTGATTCTTAATGTGCCAAGGCCATGAACATGTTTGCTATTTTTAGGCTCTCTCATTAGAGAAAGAGTACTTTATAATAAAAGAGACAAAAAAAAAAATACCCGAACAACATTGAAGGTAAATGTAAATCCACTTATTTAAACATATATTTAAACCACACATTATACTTCATTTTGGACCATAACCAACCTGGAATAAGTAGTTACTTCTACCACATATGCACCTGCTTTTCAGTCATAATTAAATAATCATGTATATTTAATTTCTCCAAAACACTTTGATATATGACATCAATGCTTTCAGGTTTATTGAAGAGTTATGACTTCCGTACTTTGTTGAATATAAAGTACAATGCATTTCCTAAGAAAACATCCAAAAATATGGATGCATATATGACATTAGTAGAATAACATTTAAATTTTACAATGAAAGCATTTTTATTGCCTAGGGTTTGGTTAACATAACTCAAGTTGCGACCCATGACAATAAATTCTTAATAAAAAAGTTAAAAAAGGTTGAATAACGTCTTGTTGGTAGATCCTGAGAATAGAAACTGAATGAATGAAGACTGGGGGCAGAGAGGGGAGGGGAGTCTGGTTTGCAACATATTGCCTATTAATATTATTAGTGCACCCATGTGATGATTGTCTCCATCTATTTCAGCAGGTTGCCTGGAGACAACTTAACCTGTCCTAAAGACCTATATGTGATATGTGCCCAAACACAAAATGCTCAAGCTCACTTCGAACTCTCCAGGAATACTGGCAGACAGTCCTTACTTGCTAATCACACCATATGCAGGTAAAAAGTTGCCAAGAGCCAGAGCAGATTAGAAGTATCTCCCAGTCAATTATGTGCTTGCACAGCACTCATTCTTTAGAAACCAAATTTTAATAAACAACTTATCTTGCCATTCATCCCCATCAACTTTGCTCATTCTTAACAATGCAAAAACTATCCCTACAGTAAAACTTCTCTCTTCAGACACATTTCCAAACATGCAATAGAAGCTCATTATTCATTCTTGTTGCATTGGCAAGTACATCTGCTGACAGCAGCCAGGAAAAACTGGAGCTTCCTGTCCTCATAAACTTCCCATGTGCCTGCTAGTAAGACAGCATACTCTTCCATCTCTAGATATTCCCAGTCATATCCAAGAATGTAATACAAAAATAACGAATGTAACAACAAAGAGGAGGAATGTTGTATCTTCTGTGGCCTTAGTTAAAAAGTTGTTCTGTCATCTTTTTTCAGGGATTACCAAAGGTAATGCAATTTAATAGGCTTGGGAATATTTTTGCCACTTCACAGTGGAGACAAAGTTGACTTAATAGGTTAGGTATATCACTGTGCATTTTAACTAGACACAAAATTGTTGTCATCAATATAAAAACCTCTAGCCTTTTGACAGCAAGATATGTAGTGTAGACATAAATTTAGTGCACTTGAAATCTGAAAAAAGGTTTACAGCTTTATGGCATATATATATATATGTGTAGTACCAGCGCTTCTAGGAATTTTCAGGAGTACACTGCATGTGCTTTTATCTAGCTTTTATCTGCTATTTATAATGCCTTTATCTTTGTATATAAATGTATGTTTGTGGTACGTGTATAAAGAGGAAAAGAAAGAACATGCTCTAAGATTACACAGCTACAGTGAAGTCTCATAATCTTTTATTAATATCTTATCACTTGCATCTTTCCCAAAAGTCATGGCACACCAGGGACAAAAAAAAAGAAAAGGGGGGGGGGGGGGGAGAGAGGGGGGGGGGGGAATAAAAATGAAAGCAGCAAAGCATATACATTGTTACAATTTTAGAAAAACGTTGTGGAGGCTCTGTCTGGTGTAAAGATGAACTAATAATTTCATAGAAAGCACATGCCTGTTGACATTTAACATTTCCAGGGAAGTATTTACTGTACAGTCATTGTGAAACACAGACAAAACCTAATTTTTTTAAACCATTTGCTCTGTCATTAGAGTGGACTGAGGCTTACTATAGAAAAAAAAAAAAACAAAAACAAACAAACATTGTCTGGTCATTTATTTAGATTATATTATGCCTCCTTTGTATGCAACCCGGTCACATAAGTATCATAATTCTACAGTTAAAGTATTGCCAATAAGTATGACTTGTGTCGCCTCTAACAAAGAAGGTTCATCTCTTTTAGAAAAAGGAATGTATTAAGCCCTCCATAAAGACAGTGTTAAACACAAAAAGCAAAGTAATTCTCCTGAAAGTAGCCTCCTAAGCATGAGGCTGGATCAGGGCTAAGTTGATGCTATTTCTATAGTTACCAGACACCCATTCACAAATGGGATATATGTGGGCATTCACAAATTAGGAAAGAAAGAGTTTTACAGATTTGTAAAGGTTTACAAGTTTACAGGTGAAGAGGACTGCAGATTTTTTGCTACAGTCTAACCTCTCAGTACCAGTCTCACTTATTTTATTAAATGTGCAGTTGATTAGAGAAATATTTATTTGATTTATGAATGGATCAGTTAGGAAGTACTTATTTATTTATGCATGTATTTATTGTTCTAGTTCCTGGTAGATACAAAATTGAAAAAAAAAAAAAAAAAAGCAGCATGAAAGTGATTCAAAAATAAAATTATTTCTCTTGTGTTGTGTAATTTAAAGATTAAAATATTATCTTTTATCATGCAGGTTGACAGATTGCCTAATTCCATCTACCCTGATACTCAGAATTTAAAGCATTCATGTTTAAGGCTGATCCATTCCACCTGAGCTGGTAGCATGAAAATCTGGACAGCTTTAGTTTGGAAGATAAAGTTCATAATGTGTTTAAGCCTAAGCTCTAACATATGTTTGAAAGTAGCACCTGGTTCCCACCTAAACTGCTTTATGATTCACAGATGGGCCAGGAAGAAACTACTCATTTGGAATTCCCAATATGTAAGATATGATCTTAGCAAGACAATACATTCAGACAGTCTAAATTTTTAATTAAAAGCTACAGCCAGATGAAGAATCTTACTGCAACTAAATCTGTTAATTTAAATGCTTACCCAAAAGATATGGACATGGATACTAGAGCTACAGCAAACTGTTAAAATTTAAGTCACTACTTCCCATCCTTACCCCACTAAAGTGGTCTCCCTAATATTTTCACAGTCATGTTCGAATTTATACCTCTGCAACCATGACAAGAAAAAAGCTATAGGTCCTTGGTTTTCTCCTCCTGTGGCTGGATTTTAAAAGAATATGGCAGCCACTTCTGCATTCTCTGCAGTGCAGGTTTCCTAACATAGGTGTACAGTGGACTCAAGTGGAGGAAAGATTGCTTTCTAGGTTTTCATTTGGTTTAAGATGTAAAGCTGCTCTGGCACATAAAACCAGAACCTATGCTAGGAATGCAGAGGCACTAGAGGAATGTTCCATTCAAGTGCTAACTTGTCTATATGCTTTGGCATTATGACAGTCAGGTATCAGCTGAATGTGGGTTTTCAGGATCATTAATTTGGACCTAGACACACCATTTCCATTTTATAGCTTTTCTCATGTCTTACTTTGTGAAAATGTTTTTCACAGCTGTAAGGAGAAAAATATATATCTTCCCCTGACATTTATATCATTATTAGGAATGTTGGGTAAAGTGAGTCTCTAGTTTGAATTTTAAAGCCTTTCTTTAATTAAACTCATTTATTGTTTTTAGTTCAAGTCATATAATGTTTCTATCTTAGATAAATAATACATTGTCTTATATATTTATCTACAAGAAGATACTGCTGACCATCTCCAGTTTCATTATTGAACATTATTATGAAATTAGACAATAGTTGATTTACTTGAAATTAATAGTCCAGTTTAGTGTTTAATATACTACTGTGCAAATGTCTTTGATGAAAAGTGTTTTTCTTTCTCTAAGAGAAAAATTCATAATCCCAAATCTGCAGTCACTGAAGATAGCAATTCCACTTAATGCACTTAGTTTCAAAGATGAAAAAAAAAGAGATTCATTTCAACAGATTCTATTCTAAGTTAAAAGGCTTATTCCAATTTAGAAAATATGAGCATTCCTTCAGAAGGAAAGGAAGAGTTCAGACAAAAAGCCTGACATATCACGTTATAATGCACCATTGTCTTAATACCATCAAAATAACACCAGAAGCCACTTGAGGATTCTCTGCTGAGCTGCAGAGGCTTGTTCACCAATCACTAGACATTCAAATGGAAGGAAAAAAAATCCCCTGTAAGACCAGCTAAAAGGCTGTGAATTATTCTTCCTTTCATCTGACAGACTTATCTTGGGCATAGAATGCAGAAATGGATCTGAAAAATAACAGAGCTGCCCCTTACTTTTGAAAGTTACATATATATTATGTGTGTGTGTGTATACACATCTATACATATATTTGGAGTCAGGTATCACACTGGGCTCCCCCTCTACCTGCCTCACCTCAGTTACTGAGCTAGATTTTAGAACTTCAGTAGTCCTATGTGCTTTCCTTAAGATCTTGTTTGTGTGAATACAAAGGGACAGAGGGGACAGATTTATCAAATACATGAACTGAAAGCACATGAACCCTCTGGGCTGGTACTCTCATCTCAGACACAACTCAGTCTTTTCTGTCAACCAAGCAAGATGATGTTGAAGCCAATGTTTCAAGGAAATCAGTCAGCAGTCAGTGTATAGGCAGTCGTCTGCAGGCTCCTACTCATGCCTACATCAGCCCACATACCATTCTGTGCTTGGCTTTGCTATCTCTTTTACTGCAGGATGGGGATAAGGGAAGTTCTAGATGTACAGCTTCTGCTTTCCAGTTGGGCAGCAGTCAAATGTGGGGAAGTCTATTGGGAAAAGCACCATGGTTTCTTATTTCTCTTCAAGCCATGATACAGCTATGCACTTTGGATCTAATGATAAGTGTGTCAGACATTTGTAAGGATGCCTTCACAGCTTACGTGAAAACTTAAAAGCTGCTTGATGCCTGTATGTAGACATATACCCTTTTTTCATTATTTGTACCATTGGCCTTAATCCAGTTCCCTGCTGTTAACTTTCTTTTCCCTTCCTGGCTGTTGGACAGATATTTTCAGATAAAGTCTTCTGATGTATACTAGCTCTTGCAGTTCATTTTAATGTTGAGCTTAGGAACCCCTGACTATAGAAGCAGCTAAAAGTGTGATAAGGACAGAGAATGGGATCAGAAAATGGGAATACTCATTCCCACAATGCTACTTGTTCATTTTGCTGTTATGAAATTGCTTTTTATATGTTTTTTCCAAATAATTCTGTGGTGAACTTTTAATTGAATAATATTCTTAAGTCCCTTCAGACTTGGAAATAATTATCAGTTGTGAGGGTTTTTTTTTTCAAGAGCAGTGATATTTATTTTATGAGAAAAAGAATAAATTGAACGAATTACCTTTGCAAACAGATATCTGATTACAGTTGATGCTCTGGGACTATCACTAGCGTTGAGACCAATAAACAATTTGCCAATACTAAGCCAAATTCTAACTCTCTAGCTGCAAATTTTAGGTAGAAAAACTGTTTTCATTCTTAATATGCTTTTCTTTCACTTACATGCTTTTGATATTCTTTATGAGAGGGAAGATAAAATTGTGCTCCATTTTAGTTTAAATAGGTAATTTTACTTTTTCACCCTTCTCTCAGTACTTACTGCCTAATTTCACTTTATCTTCTTTCATATTTGAATAAATGAAGTAAAATAAATTGCAATATTAACGCTAGTTATCTTATGGGATCCTAAAGGAAAAAGCCTTATTTATCACATTTTTACCATGCGACCATATGTTTTTTTGACAGGAGCTAGACCTTTCTTTTTATTTTTTTAACATATTTTTATTTAGCTAGATGTGTACTATGGGGAAAAAGACAAAAAGAAACACATTAACAACAGTCTTCAAATTCAGATTCTTCAGTTTTTCAATGCCTCCCATGAAATCAAAGTTATTTTTCAGACATGCTGATTTTCCCACTAATGTAGGAACCAGTTTTATATCCTTTGTTGTCTCCTTCACCTTCAAAACCTTTTGAAGTCTTCACCTTCAAAACCAGGAATAATGAAATAAAGCATAAAACAAACAAACAAAAAATTACTTACAACAACTAGGTGTTGTTTATATTTAGAATAAGAAATAGTATAGTACATGGGTCGTAGAATTTTTAATTTTATCTGTACAGAGGTGTCAGAAAGATTAGTTACCTGATACTTGTAAAGCTCAGTACAATTGTTGAGTGTTATCTAATTATTCCTAGTCATAGAGACCCCAATGAATATGTGGGCTTTAAAAAAATGTGAAATATTTACTAATGAGTCAGCTACCTATCCTGGCAGAGAGACTGGAATATAGACCTAGAGAAGAATGGTTTTCTGGCACATTTTTGATAGACTGGGAAGGACAACATACCTCAAAAAGGAAATGCAATGGAAGGCACTGTGGTGGAGACAAAGAAGCACAAAATCATGGAGCTGTTCCTCAGAATAATGATGGATGTTGCCATTGTCCCCCCTGTTCTGCATTCCTGCCATCATTGGTGGGAGTGCCACTGTGCATGAAGACAGCTGCAAAATGGGCAAATGTGGTGATAGCCAACTGAAAGAGACCAAGGCAGTTTCCTGCAGACAAACACCCAGAGCCATTTGAGAAGCCATATCTTTGCTCCTACCTGGCTTCTGTTAACTGCTGCACGAAAGCATGTTTCCCATAGATCCTGTGTTAGATCTCCCAGCACATGCCTCAGCTATAAGAAAAAAACAGTGTACTACATGTCCAACACTTTTGCACGGACTGGCAGATATGACACAAGACATATGGATTATCATCTTCCTGAATGGATGCTAGGTATTCTAGTGTCCTTAAAGTACTTCCACACACTCGTGTTTTATCAATACCTAGGAATCCAATCCAAGCTTAGCAGAATCATTCAGTTCCACTAAGTGTACTGAAAAGATGTTCACTGGACGTGATACAATCTTGTGTTCTACAGGTGATGCAGTGACCTTAAAATAGACACCTAGATTTAGGTATCTTAGTCTCAGACTGAATCCTACCTACAGATTTTCTTCCTTGACTAAATGGTGGCATTGGATATCCAGTACACAGATATAAAGATACAGGTTGTTTGGCTTGTCTTTGCTGCTAAATCATGATAAAAGACTGTTATTTAATAAAGTTCCCCTATGCAGCTTTTTTCTGCTGGTTTCTGGCAGGGCTGTCCTGCACAGCATTTTCTGTTTAGCTGACCACCTAAGGTTTCTGTGTAATCTCCAAATCTGCTGGGTAATCTTGACTGCCCTGTGTGAATCTTTTCTTAGTTGAACACTACCACATGCATGAAGTCAAAGGATCTCACAACGGGTTGCTGGGTACCAGCCATGTTGTCTTATCTGCTCAATATATTTTCATTTTTTTTTGTTTTTAACTTCTTTGTGGAAAATTATCAGCTGTAGCAACCTTTAGTAACAGTCAAGTTGCTCACAAAGATGCTGTCATATTATTATAGTATTCTTACAGGGATTAAAAATATTTCCAGAGGTACTGTTTTCCTCTTTTTGTCCACTGTCACTTTGTCAGCTTTTCTGAGCTTTGACTTGCATATAAGCACTGCTTTCAAAGTACCTATATGCTTCCAAGCTTTGACTTGCGTATAAGGGCTGCTTTCAAAGTACCTATATGCTCCCACTACTCAAGACAATATTTTATAGAAGTCTGGCTTTTAATTATTCTTCTCAAGACACGCCTGAGCATGATGGCAATCTTTGGCTAATTATAATACTATACCTAAAACTATTCTGTAGGATGCAACTGCCAGAATGGGTAAGTCCTGTATTACTCACTCATGTGATGCATTATAAAAGACTCCCTTGGATATCTTCCAACATCTAAAAAAAAGTAACCTGGACATAAAAATTCATAAGCAAAGGAACTATGCCAAAAGGTAAATAAGATAAAGTGGATGGGAAATGCAAGAGAAGGGGGATTCTGGAGGTCTGACAAAAGTTGAGTAGTTAGGAATATGTCTGCATATATCTTTGTATATGATATATGCGTATGTCTGCATATATCATATATAAGTGCAAGATGCCCATGCTCCTAAGCAAGTATGTAAACTTTTTAAAAATAATTTTTAAAAGGTTAAGTGTGATAGCCAGATATCTCTAAATAAGACTTAAACACATTTAAATATATCCTAATAATCCTATTGCTCTTTACATAGATATAATGTTTCCTTAACTTTGTTTCTCTGTGTGTGTGTAAATAGGAAAAAAGTAATCTCATTTATTTTTGAAAACAGATCATAAGTAATAATCTTCTGTGTGCAGTAGAAGAGGGAGAAGATGTACAGATTAAGAGGAGGAACTACTGGAACAGATGCAACAAAATAATAATGTGTAGAGAGCAATGTAGAAATGCTGAGAAAATGAAAGAATGGATAATTTTTTTCCCCCTCATCTCTTTTGCTAACTGAAAACAAAAAAACCCAAACAAGCAAAAGAAAATCCCAAACAAATAAACAAAACCCCAAAATAAAACAACAAACAAACAAAACCCCCACACGCCCTCCAGTTAATTAGGAGAGGGGCACAACATCTAATAGCCCAAAACTCCCAAGTTTCAAACCTACATTTGAAAATGACTTTGCTGTAGCACTGGGCAATTCACTTTACCTCTCTGAATTTTTCCATATGTAATTTGCAGATAAGTATTAAGTATTTATTTGCCTTGTAAAGGTTGTATGAGGAAAATTAGTAAATGTATTTGTATAGCTTGATGTTGAAAGTATTTGATTTTCAAGCAGGATTTTTTTATTTTGTCTTGTGTATCTTGAATGTTTTTGCTGTGGTTGGTGCAAACGCAGTTGTGGTGTCAGACATTCTGATCCAAAACCCTCCCACAGGAACTTTTAAATGAGATTTAAATTAACCAAAGGGGATCAAACCTTGTCCTCTGAATATAAGAATCTCTGCCTTGTAGAATTATGGAAAAGTAATTAAAAGGCTTAAAATAAGGATCCCACATCATGTTTCCCAGTTCATTCTTGCATGTAACATTTCATGCAAATCAGATTATCTTGTTTGACTTAAAAATTACTGGGCCAGATTCTCAGCTGAATTGAAGTCAATGGAGTGAAGCTGATTTACACAAGCCGTGTATCTGATTCATGAAATTTATTTAACTTATTCAGATGTCAAAAAAAAAAAATAGAACTTTTTTCAGTGTAACATTTTTCTTTTTTGCCTTCAGTATAAGATTATAGCTCTGGTTCATGGTAAGCAACATTCAACTGATGAGATCTATGCAAGAGTACAAAGGGCTGGAGTCTGACTTTAGGCATAACTCTGAGTGAAGAGTGGGCCCACTCACACCATAGCTGCAGGAGACATTGGAGCTCACAGGCTCAATTCCTCTGTCTAGACCTCATTTAGAAAATACGCTTTTGACGACTCTGAGGCTTCTTGAGTGTTCCACTTACTCTAATGTATTTGAATTAAGACAACTAGAAAATCTGCCATTACAGATTAGTCAATGTGTCCACATGATCACTCTACAAAATCTTAGCATTTCTTCATTTTATTAATGTGGAGAAAATCTGCTGGGAAGTACTTCTTATTAGTTTTACCCTAAGATAGGGGATTGCACTGAGCAAGAAAATCAATATATATGGGTATGAATCATCACATGAATCTGTTGGAATAGAGAACAATTTGCATGTATATTTTCATATTTTGAGCTGTGGAGTTCACCCAGCTAAATGAAATGCTTCTGGAATGTATTTGTAAACAAAAACAATTTTTTTATTACCTGTATGTCAAGCAGTATTTTGAATGCAATTATAGTAATTGCTATCTCTGGAGTTTCATTCCCCTGAAATATAGTTTTTATTCTGCTATGAACAGAACCATGAATAGAACAGATACAGCACCCACAAAGGATGATTTCTGGACTGTCTGAAATAGGAATCCACAAGTGCATTTAAGCTCATAGTACATGTTCTGGCCACGTCACACACTCGCTTTGTATATCCTGGCTGTTGCAAGAAATAAACCTAGATATACAAGGATTTGGTATGTTCTTAGCACATCCTCATGGAGACTGCCAGCCTGATCCATCAGGAAAGTTTCCATGACTGTTCACGTACTTTTCAGATGAGTGGTAATCTCAAATCCACCACACAGGAACATAAAATATTTCTAATTGGATTTGCTGTGAAACACCAGTTAAGTAACTGTGACCTCTCCATGTCTCCAAGGTTAATCCAGAAATAGGAATAACAGTAATAGATTTGCTTCAGTTTTGTGGGGATTTTTTACTGTATTTTAACTGTTACCTGAAGCTTTTTCTACCCAGAGGAACGTGTTTATGTGCATGCATATGTGTGTGTGAACATGTGCATGCATAAGGCTGTGAAAACAGTGCTGCAGCACACATACTTAGAAATAGACAGAAATACTTATTAATATGAGAAATATTTATTAGTATGAGAAATAAATATTTTTGTCCAGTTATAAGAAGTGCTTGTTGTTGATACTTTAGCCATATTAGTTAGATCTATATTATCAAGCTGAATAGATTTGTGCAATGATAATCACACATACAGATTTCTTAAAGGCCTTGTAAAGACTCATCCCTACATGTACTAGTATCCCACCTGCACTGGGATGAGCCCTGGGGGTATTGAGGCATGGATGGATAAGGCCCTTAGTAACATGGTTTAGTGGTGGACTGGGCAGTCCTGATGATCTTAAAGGTCTTTTTCAACCCAGCCGAGTATGTGGAACTATATGCACTTCTAATGGCATTGTTGTTTTAGACAAAAACAGAAAAAAAATGCATTTTGAAGACTGTTAACTTGTCTTTGAAAATAATTTTACCTATTCAGATTTCTTAAAGGCTTTGTAAAGACTCATCCCTACATGTACTAGTATCCCACCCGCACTGGGATGAGCCCTGGGGGTATTGAGGCATGGATGGATAAGGCCCTTAGTAACATGGTTTAGTGGTGGACTGGGCAGTCCTGATGATCTTAAAGGTCTTTTTCAACCCAGCCGAGTATGTGGAACCATATGCACTTCTAATGGCATTGTTGTTTTAGACAAAAACAGAAAAAAAATGTATTTTGAAGACTGTTAACTTGTCTTTGAAAATAATTTTACCTACAACCACCACAGCTACAAAAATAGTACATGATTTTATTTATTCCACCTTCCAGAGGTGTCAGATATAAGCTTTACAGATACATTTTGCATATCAAGTCAAATTAAAAATTAGAATTTTTGATCTAATTAGTCTAATTTGTCTATTTTGACTAATATTTGCATACCTGGCCAGCACTACCGTCAATGAAAACAAAAACATTCCAAACTTAAATTAAGCAAACAGCAAACAGCTTACTTTACTTTGGGAGTCTAACTTAAAAATCACTCCCCATTGACTCTTGAGTCAGTAGATAAGCCAAGCTGAAAATCTTTTTTCCTGGAAATGTGTCATCGTGATGCTTAACTGAAACACCTCTGAAGGTTATATATCACCTACAAGACCTTTTCTTCCTGTATAATGTCTTTTGAGTCTCGTTTGAATTTATCTTCCCAGGAAATCGCTGGTATCCACAAGAAAAAAAAACAGTACATTTATTTCTTTATTTATAGTAAAGAAAAATTTTATTCAATATATTGCATTTAACTAATTTTTTTTTAAAAAAGTGTAAATGTGACTGCCATCTCCCTTCTTAATTTTGATGTTAAAATATTATCTTTTGGAGAATCATACAGAGTCTTTTGCCTCTATTTTTCTAGAGTACAAAATACTGTATGCTAATAAAAAAGAGAATTTAGATGGTTGATCCAGCTGTTAAATCATATCTACAGTGTACCATAAACAGCCAAAAGATATAAAACAAGACTCTAATTGACCAATAGTTGGGTACTCTGCGACATTATGTAGCTGTTTTAGCTGGCTTTGTAACATCTCAGAAATCTATAACTTCATACTTCATGAGTCAGAATCAATAAACCTGCCATTACAGACTCCAAAATCAATCTTGCCTTACATGCTTTCCCCCTTCTTTACTTCTTCCTCTTTTTGTTATACTTCGAAGCAAAACAAAACAAACTGCTGTGAGAATTTGTAATCATTTCAGCTAAGTAAAACAGATGAATTAGGAACGTGGATTTCTAAGGACAAAATCACTTACCATTCCAGAGCCAGCACCTGCACCCAATCTGGTATTCCACCATAGCCATAGTCCCTCATTCCTCTTTCATGTTTTTTTTAGGGTTACTGTGACTTAAGCTAAACATTATCAGTCTTAGAACAATTAAAGTAAAATTAAAATGACAAGCCCTAATTTATTCTGTAATGCCTGCAATTCTTCTATTCTTTGTTAAGAGAACTCATTTTAGAATCCTGATATCTAATACTGTGACTATACATTTGCCAGCTTCGTGTAATTTTTACCTCCCAAGTTCAGGACTCCAACCTTGTAGGCACTACACTTCATCTACTTACCTCCTTAACCGTGTATCCAGATGTCTTAAAGCCTCTGCCATTCAAACATCATTGCTCTCCCCCAGGAATTTCATAAGCTCAGTCATTGAAAAAGCAATGTAGGGCACTGTTGTCATTCTAAAAATGTTACTGCAGCAGTTGTGTTACAAGAATAATTTGTTTAATGTCTGTTTGACCTTGTAGCACATGTTATGTTATTTGAAGTCCTTAGCCTTTCAGGAAGAAGGAGTAAGGATATCCTTCAGATAACCTAGAGAGAAAGAAAGTTGATGGGAAGAACATCTTTGGATCTTTGGAAGTCCAAGAAATCACCTCTGTATTCTTAAGGGTAGTCCTAGTTATCAGGCAACAAGAAAAATATTAAAAATCTGGGTATTACTAACATTTAAAGGACCTAAATGATGGTAAAAACTGTCCCTATGTTTCCTTCATAGGGGATTTTGTTGTTCACTTGGAGAAAATCTAATTATTTTGTTGCTAACAACTTGTCTTGCCATTTAAGTGTCATCTCCAAAGAAGTACACAGACACATATAAATAAAAATTTAACAGGTTTAAGTGTGATAAAAACAAAAATAAGCTCTTAGAATAGGACAGGACCAAATGTCAAAATCAAACAAGAAATGTGGTAAGATCCTTAGTTTGGTTTCATCATAAAAATATGTCATTTCAGTATTCTTTATGAAGGCAATTCTGCTATTAAATCTAAGATTTTACCTTGGAAAATGAGGACACTATAGTATGCTTTGTACATCATATAGCTCCTGGCACTAACTGAACCACAACAATCTGAAGAGTAACCTCTTCTGAGCACAGATTTCCTGTATTTTCCTCATTATTTATTTATATTTCAGAATAGCCCAGACACCACTTAAGGTACGGTTTAATAATCCTGGTTCACACTGTTGAGCCATTAGTGCTCTTGTAGAGAGCATTTTTTGGCATTTATTTTGCTGTGTCAACCCACTGGAACACTTAACAAAGCTTGGTAAATGAGAAGCTTGAGAAAAGAAGGGGAGCAGTTAGCAGGTGTCATGCGTTTGCAGAGCTGCACTGAACATTTAATCTGAGAAAGGTATCAGCTTAAAATGGCAGAGAGGAAAGAAAAGATTATGATGCATGACACAATTATAACTCTTGGCAATTTTTCACAGGTTCTGGCATAATTTTTGCCCATTTATAGGAAGGGCAAAACAGTTCCTCCACACGAGATGCCATGTCATCCTTAATTGGCTTCTCTGATCTTTCTGAAAAGTGGATGTGGATTCTATCCAAGATTAGTAACTGTGCATCTGTTAGTACAACAATGAGGCAAATCTGCTATCAGTAAACCTACATATGTATTTGAAGAGATCAGTGGCACTGGATGAACCTAATCATGTAATTTCAAAAAATTGGGCCATTCTACAAGTTATCTGTCTTTTATTTTGAAGGTATTTGAGCCTGCTATGAAAAATGCTCAAAGCACCTCCCCTTCCCTTCCCTTCCCTTCCCTTCCCTTCCCTTCCCTTCCCTTCCCTTCCCTTCCCTTCCCTTCCCTTCCCTTCCCTTCCCTCCCCTCCCCTCCCCTTCCCTTCCCTCCCCTCCCCTCCCCTCCCCTCCCCTCCCCTCCCCTCCCCTCCCCTCCCCTCCCCTTCTTTTCTTACAGCTGAACAGACAATTGAAAGAAAATTGCAGAATATTCAATGAAGTTTTGAAATTATCTTTCCTGTTTGGTAGAAATAATGCCTTAAGAATGGCCACATCTCTTACAATTTCTTGATTGAGTCACTTCCCCTGCTGATAGTCCACTGATAGTAGACTGGGGTTGTTACACAGATTTCTTAATGTGAAAACAATGTTGATGTTTTTCCGGTGTGTTTTGAGCTTGCTTTATTGTGACAATATCTCAAAGCAAGAGGGAGTATGAGTCCAGTCAAATTAAATGAAAGATCTCTAACTAATTGCAATAGAACATGGAGAAGAACTTTGAAGGGCTTCAGATTATAGAACACTTTTAGTAGAGACAATGTTTGTGCTATTTGTAGCTGCACTATCACATACTGATAATGCAAAACAGAAAAGGATAGAACAGAACAGTGTAAATTGTACATTTTAGCAGCAATGAATGCAATAATATTACCTTTACAAACTGACCAGAAGGTTTTTTTTTTTTTTTTTTTATATTTGATACTATGGTCTCTATGCAGATAAAATCGCCACCAAAATACACTGCTTGAGAAACAGTTTCAGAAAACTTCACAACTGGCTCACACCCATACTACCATTTGATACGTATCATTCCTTTCTTGCACAGGAGAGGAAAGAGCTCTCAATAAAATAAGGTTTTGTCCTAATAGTGTAGGTATGAACTACTTGTGTAGATTAGATTAAAAATCAGAGCTCAAAGAGAATGGAAGGTTCTTATAGATCTAAGTATTTCCCCTTCACACCAAAATACAAACCATCTAAGTATTTCCCCTTCACACCAAAGATTTCAATAACTTTTGATCTTTTTCCACTCTATTAGGAATGTGACAAAAAGGCACTAAAACCACATCACCAACAGCCAAGTGATAGGTATTTTGTTTCTTTCAGAGCACCTATAGGTTTTCTGAAAAGAATTATCATTATCTCACTTTGCACAGAAGGAATTATGCTTTTCAGCCAATGAATGCAAGAAAAACTGCCAGGTATATGAATTCTGATGTTCCTTGTGAGATGTTTTGGCTCTGGAAATGGACAAATTTAGACCCAAATGAATACGCTATGTCACTAACAGTGGCTTAGACACATGTAAGAAACAATAATAATTCAAAGGAGGTGAAGAACAGGTCTAGCTGAGCATTCTGTTATCACTAATTAAATAATAGTCTTAAGTTAGAGCTATTTTTCAAAGTAGAAAAAGGTAAATCCAGTGACATAAGAGCAAGAAGAAAAGGGTCAATGAGGTTGGAAAAGCTGAATTATAAGGGAGTTGTTTGGGTTTTCTCCCAGTACTACACAGGGAGGCTTCTCAGTGAGGGCTAATCTTTATCATCTTTTCACAACATGAAGAATCTTTTATTTTTATACCAGCTCAACTGGTATCTTGTACCAAGGTTTGACAAAGTCTTAACTACTTTCAAGAACAACAAGCATTTGGCCTTTATGCATTGGTTTTTTTTTTTTGACCTTTAGTGGTGGCCTGCCTTTAACTTATAACCACAGTTCTTCAGAGCAGTGTATCAGTTTTCTTGTGTTTGGGATTGAATTTTGATGAAAGCAAAGTTTCATCACTTCTCCCTGAGGATCTGGCTTTTTTTTCAAATGTAAGTCATAATGCTTCACATGTTGTCCCTGACAGTAAGTTTTTTACGCAAAATGTCAAGATTTTCAATATGAAAACAGTCTCCCACCTATTGAAACTGCAGTGACGAAGGCATGAAAAATATTTTGCTTGTCACAGAAATCATATAGAGTCATTCTTTTTTTTTCCAGTAGTAGGTTCAGATTTGTAAGCATGTAGCTGCTGCTAACATTCCCTAGTCTGCTCAGGAGCTTAAAGGTCAGCATGGGTTTATGTGCTACATGAAGTAGCTGACACCTACGAAGTGTAACTATAGTGACTTGTTTTACACTTAATACCTACAACTCATACCCTCCTTCATTTTTTTTGGAACAGTATCCTTGCACAACTTCATGAAAAGAGGACCAGTATCTCTTTCTGATTCTCATCTGGGAGGAGTTAATATTTTTGTTCTTTCCCTTGCATCATTTTGTCAAATGAGTCATTAAAATGGCATGCAAGACCTTTAAGTTAGAAGTGCTCTAAATTATGTATTTGCAGTGATATTGTTCTGTACAGCTGCCTGGGAGATATGAGCTTGTTTTCACACCCCAATCTCATATTTCTGCCAATTTAAACAAAAACCCATGTATAGTAACTAGTAATTAATAAACCTCTCAAACTTGTCATCTCCTTCAATCCCCAAGAAAGATACTGCTTCCCCCATCAGCACAATAGAAATTGTAAGAAAATAATCGTTGGGGATGGCATTATCTTTTATGTGGTGCTCCTTAACAGCAAGTTATTGCTTGAAGTCTAAGAAAAACCTCTGACAACAGAATGATTTAATGTGTCCTCTTCCCCCACCTTGTTAGGACTCCTGTTGAGCCTGAAGAGCTATTATATATGCTATTATATACCGCTTTATATATTTTTCACAAAGGAAACAGGTTTTGTGGACCATTTGTAAGAATGAGACGCCAAGTTTTGATCTGCCTCATTGATCTGCCCATTCTTAAGTTCAGGTACTAGTTACTGGTCCTTAGCATCAACGGCTATGGTATTCTGCAACTATGCAACTAGGTGACTGTGGGAAAAACTCTATTCTAGAATATGAAATAGACCCAGAATAACCCAGACCAAGCACTTTCTGTCAATCTGGAATGGTAAGATTAAACTTTCAAATATGGCACTGCCTGCCCTGCTTTTCTGGAGACCACCAAATTAAAAGGAAAGTTTGCATTTGCAATGCTAGCTCACTACCAAATACCTTATTACACTGAATGATTGTTCTTTATAAATAGATGTAAGCACATTTGAAGATTGCAACATTATTATTACTTTTTTAAAGAAAAAGCCCTTTGTTTTAAAATTGCAGATAATGTTATGTAGATTGGGGTCTATATATGAATATTTATTCAAGTGTATACAAACCACAGAATGCTAGTTCATGCTAGCATCAGGCTCATTCTTACTGCAGTGCTTGCCCCTCAACTGAATTTTCAACAGATTTCTCTGCTGAGTGTTTTGAACCATATACTATTGGGATTCTATATGTGTACAGCAGTGTGGCAACCAAAGGATAGTGAATTGAAAATTTTGGAATTTAATAAAAGTATAATGAAATTACAGGAAATATTTAATGAAAAAAAGACTCATTTTTTTAAGAACTATACCATACTCACAATATTTTACATTGCTGTGAAAATGGTGATTTGAGTATGAAATACATCATACTGTAACATTTTAAAAATTCTGACTTGAAAAGAGTAGGAGTTTAACAGATAATCCTAAATTTAGCAATAATACTTAGATTTTTTGCCAAAAACTGGAGCAAAGAAATAAGTGTACGCTTAAGAATATTTATCACTTTTGTCTTCTTTTTCATTATAAGGTCTCAAAGTACTTTATAAACATCAATTAAATCACACTTGTCTCCTTATCTACTTCAAATGAGCAAACTAAAATTCAGAAAGATTAAAGGGTTTCTCTATAAAAAACAGTACGTCAGAGGAAGAGCTGAAAATACAATTCAGGAGTCTGCAAAAAAGACCATATTATGCAAAGTTTTCATGATGAACTAAAAGATGTCTTAAATATCAAGGACATAGATATGTTTTTATAGATGTATATAATTGGATCCAATCTAGTGGGAAAAAAAAAAGAAAAAAATTTATATGTTAGTGGAAACAAAATTTATCTTTATGATGGAAATATTCAAATCAAATTTGTGACTGTTTTACACTAATAACATGTGGGTTTGTGTGTGAAAATAGTCTAGAAAGTTGTTCGTACATCAAAGAACAAGTGAGAATTTATGGGTTTATATATTTGTATCTACGTATGAATAACCAATATATTTATATTTATATATACATATAGCCAATAAAATCATGCTAGTAAAGCTACAAATACAGGAAGAACAACAGGACTGAACATATTACGAGACACTGACAATTTTAATGCAAAACTATACAAAATCAAAAAAAAAAAAAATTTAATCCAGCTATGATCCTGATGGCAAACCCAGAGACAGAAACCAGTAAGATGCATAATGTCGCCTGAAAACTTATTTCGATTTTCATCTATGTGAGCAGTTGCTTTGCAATATCTATGATTTCTTTTTACAAAGAGCATTAGTTCTGCAAGTGATTGTAAGTTATGGCCAAAATTAAAACAATGAGATACATTTAGGACATTTATTGTTGTCAATAATGACAACAGTAAGATCTACTGAAATCTTTGGTGAACTTAAGACTAAGGTTTCAGCATTTCACAAAGTTCATGATGTTATTGTTCTTGAAGATTTGCTTGGCTATGTTATATCTGGCACTATCATGTGGGTGACTAACAACATAACACAGCGGTAACTGCATGATATCTCTGTTTTCACTGTGAGCTGGGCAAAGATTCTTATTTTATGTGTCTGTAACAATTTGTTCTAGTGGTGGAAAAAAATCTACTAAACTTGTCACTGGCAACAACAAAAATAATATTCATCAAGAAATATTTCTGTCTTGTTAGTTTTGGCAAGTTATCTGAGAAGTTAGATGTGTAAAGCAGACGTCTCTGATTGTGTGGGCTTATCTCATTGGGGCCTCACAGAGTCAGCTCAGCACCCAAGTGTCAATGGCCTTAACTGCAGATAGTGGGTAAGGATTTCAGTGTGTTATATTCCAATCTCTCTTACACCTTGTCATTTCTATCTTTCACACATTTTGCTTGTTTCATATCTCAGTAAAATCTCAGCTTCCCAGACAACTGCCAGCTGCTGCTGCAATATGGCTGGCACCTTCAGCCTGATCTCATCACAGTCAGTGAAAAGTTTCTTACTGATTTCATCAAGATCTGGATCAAGGTTTTTGTGTAGAACAAAGCTCATTCAACACTGCCTTCTGTGATACTCCCAGTAAATTCCTCTGCCAGAGTCTTGGTCAGATAGTAAGCTTAAAATAAAATTCCTGCTCTCCAGATCCAAAGAGCCAAACAAAAGCCATTTCTGATCTGCCTGCAAAACTCAGAAAAAGTCAGTAACATTACACTACGAGGACAGTAAAATGAACAGCTGTGTTGGTTTTTGGTTTTGTTTTTCCTTTGCTCCTGCCTGCAAGTCTCTGACTATTTAATCTACTACTTATTACTACAGGTTATTTGATAATATCCAGAGGGAAAGGTTGTTATGTTCAAGGGTCTCAGGTAAGCCTTGTTCTACACAAGGTGGGAAATATATTTATATAAGCATGTATATATAATACTTTTTCTGTGACAGTCATTCCATTTGCAAAGAACAGGAAAATATAAGAAAGTATTGGGAATTCTTATTTTGAAATTTACTGTTTCTTTCATCCATGTGTGTGGAATTAATTTCATCTAACCTTCAGCCATGTATGATCTTAGCCACATCACCTGGGTTTCATCTATAGCCATGAGAAAGAAAAGCAACACATCCAATTCTAAAATAAGCAATTCAGGTAAGTGGAATAATTCACTCTAATGAAACTTGTCTTTCTGCATTAATTATAGTACCTAAATAATTAACTTAGGCTAGACACATAGATCCTCAGTCCCACTATTAATTTTTTCTTCAAAAGACAAATAAAACCTGTTCTGAAGACAAACTTCAATAATTAATGCAGACATTTATGTATATCATTAGAAGTATATATAAGCATAAAATGTGTAATACATAAACACATACATAGATGTGCAAATACACATAAACAAACATGTATAGAGATTTATAAACATATATACAAATATATTACACACATATCTCCTGTGTCTATGTATGAGTGATCAGGTTATTTAGATGTCTTTCTAAAGTCAGTCATTCTGTTTCCCTAAATATCAGTAAGTAACTTATTCACCTCTCCTTGTTACCTCCTAGATATTAACTGAGAAAATTATACCAATGATTAAGAAAGTAATGTGGTCAATTTGAATTTGTTTCCTCTTCTATTTGGTTGTCCTTAAAAAAAAAAAACCAAACAACAAACAACCAAATCAAAAAACAACCATCAAAAAACCCACAATCTCATATTTGAGGCAATTGTCTGTCTGCTTGTCACCGTATTGTGTTGAGAAAAAAAATATTAAAAACCTTAGAAAGATTGCCTTACAAATATCTAATATTCAGTAAATTAAAAAAAAAAAGTTTCTTTTTGTAGTGATTTTAATGGATAAAGTATCACTAGATTAATTTTGATGGCACCTGTGTTCTTCAACAGTTATAATAATGACCTAATGTTCACCTTTTGATGAGAAAATTCTCATGATATTGGAAGAAACAGCTCATGTACGATAAGAGAAGGACGGTAAATGCACTGTAAGATAGAAACCAAACAATTGCTGTTAAAATTCCCTGTAAATGTATTTAAATTCAAAGAGTCTTGCTTTTCCTTTTTTTTTTCTCTTTTTTTTTTTTTTGGCTTGCATTTTTCCTCCAGATAAATGCTAGCCTTTTACGAGATTGTTATCAATACCAGTAATTGTTAACAATAATATTATTAATACTAATTAGCCAAAATGCTCCTACACCCAGAGAAAAAATAGGCATAGCTAAAAATACAGGCTAGGTGCTTGTTAGGAAACTGATCAAACAAGCTTAATTATGACCCCCAGATAAAGGGACTGCCATTAAGCCATTAAATTATCACAGATAAGACAGACTCTCAGTCACTGTCTGATGATAAATCACAGCTAACAACAGCAAGGAAATCAGAGCTTGAACTGCTAATCCTTTTGAGGTTTGTGATGAGCACCAGTTCCCCTACTGTTTTGCATCTATTTATATTGCACTCTGAACCCCCAAAAGATCTCTGCTTATCTGCAGCTCTAGATAATTTATGCCTATTGGTGTGTCACCTCACAGCAGAGGCTGTTATCAGAAAAGAGGAGTTTTAGAAAATCTGATCCCTTGAAATGCTAATCCTCTGGAGATTACTGCACATAAATGAGTTTTCTGATGTGATTTACTTTTGTTTATTGGTAACAGAGATTAGCACTTTACGATTGCCATTTCAGACAGCTGCTTAGTTTGTGAATAAAGTGATCATTTAATGTGCAGGATTTTCACATTTGAAGCTGTCCTGAGCCTGGCAGTCAAAAGGCAAGACGGTAATTTTTATTTATATGTCATCTCTTAAAAAGATTTGTAAATATTTTTACTAGACGAAATGCTGAGCTTAAATACCTCATTCCTTAGACCCTAATCCAGAAAAGCACTTATATTTCTGTGTAATTTTAATCATGTGGGTGACCATAATAACTTTGATGGGATTTTCTTGTACTAACATTCTAGGTGTGCTTAAGTGCTTTGCTGGATCAGGCACCAGCAATGAGGTGCTCCCTGGTTTCATTCAATGTGATGGGTACTTTCTATGCTGAAATGGTTACTGATGAGAAAGGATATATGATTAGGAATTTCATTAAAAAGCTTTTTCCCTATCTTAATGCTGTTGAACTGCTAAGAAATCTTATCTTTTAGCATTTGATGGGGTTATGTGGCTGGTAGTTAAATATTGTTCTTCTTACTGCTATGGACTAATTAATAACTACCAAACCCATCAAACATGCCTATTAGTGTTGAATAATGAAAGCTTGACCTGCAGGCACACAATGCTGCTGAAAAAAAGTAGACTACACACATACAGTTGCTAAGAGTTTCCAATTTCTTTTTTCATTGTTGTACTCAGGTTCAGTAGTCAGGCTGGATGAGAGCACACCAAGTGACATGACTGATTACTAATTAGCCGAGTGTTCTGATGGTGGTGGTTGGTGGCAGCTACTGAGATACAGTACTATGTGTCAGAGAGATAAGGAAAGACAAGAAATTAAGCTGACCTTGAGATTTCATTACATTTAATGTCAGCTAATCGCACCTGATATTTTTAATCCATTCTCCGTACCAAATCCATTTCCAGAGGCAATCATGATAAAAAAGAAAAAAAAAAAAGAAAAGTTTTCAGAAGTTCTGCACTGCTTGCTCCCTTGGGAAGATGGGCATATGAACCTGAATAGAAGGAAATGGGGAAAATAGTACACTGGTTTTAAGTGTGACAGAGTAGACATTATATAATTCTGTTTTTTTTTCTTGGGTTACTTGGGGGAATGCAATTAATCAGTGATTCTGTTAATCTTCTCCAAAAGTATGATGAGGAAGGAATAAAGAGGTTCTCAAAATAAAAACAAGAGATGGACGCACAAAGTTTTCAGAAAGAACATGTTCTGTATATTTTCACAGATTTATTGGGAAATTCCTGATAAATGATAAATACTTTACAATAAGAAAATGTAGTAGATCTTAAATTGCTTAATGAAATTTTTGCTGGTTCTAGATATTGAGATACAGTTTTAAAAAGGTATTATTCTGGAGATAGTTACTTCAACAGTGGACTACATCAGGGTTTGAAAAATTCTTGTCCACGTTAGTATTAATTATGGTTGACAACAGTGCATCTTCTTTTAAGTTTTCCTTAGCTGAAATATTTAATGAAGCCTATAACTTCTTGTATTTATTAGGAAACCTGCCTCCAAACTGACCATCTCAATTTGTTTTCCTGGATACTTCAGCTTTGATAAGAATTTCTGTCACCTGATTAAAAGTTCATTTGTAATATTAAAGTGGAGAGACTTCCCTGGCTACTCATCTACACCAATGCATGTAGCATGAGCAACAAACAGGAGGAACTGGAAACCACTGTGCAGCAGGGTAACTATGACATAGTTGCCATTAGGGAAACATGGTGGGATGACTCGCACAACTGGACTGCTGCAATGTATGGCTATAAACATTTCAGAAGGGATTGGCAAGGAAGGAGAGGTGGTGGGGTACCCCTGTGTGTTAGGTAGTGTTTTGATCGTCTAAAGTTTAATGATGATGACTATCATCAACAGCTGAGTGCCTATGAGCAAGAATCAGGGGGAAACCCAACATGGCAGATATCACAGTGTTAGTCTGTTATAGGCCATCCATGTTTAGCCTGGAGTAAGGAGGCTCGGGGGAGACCTTATCACTCTCTATAAGCACCTCAAAGGAAGCCATATCGAGGTGGGTGCCAGTGTCTTATCCCAACTAACAACTGACAGGACAAGAGGATATAGCCTCAAGTTACACCAGGGGAGGTTTAGATTGGATATTAGGAAAAATGTCTTCACCAAAATAATCATCAACCACTGGAACAGGCTCCCCAGGGAAGCAGTGGAGTCACCATACCTGTAAGTATTTAAAAGATGTGTGCCTGTGGCACTTACAGACATGGTTTATTGATGGACTGTGTTAGGTTTATGGTCAGACTTGAAGATCTTAAAGGTCTTTTTCCAATCTAAGTGATTCTATGATTCTATGAATGTATGATTAAATGATTTTATTCTATGAATGTGAAAACATGTTTATGCATTTATAAGAAAGAGAGCTTAAGTATAAAATAAATCAAGGCCCTAAACGTCAAAGAAAAGTTACTAACTTAGGGTGTTCCTTTTATTTTAAATACTTTTATATCTATTTCTGCAGTTTGTAATAAACTGAGAATTCCTGTATGTCACAAGATCGGCAATCTGTACTTTAAAAAAAAGTTAGATTCTCAAAAATGGTTTCAAGTTGAGATCTCATACTTTTGGAAACCTTAGTGCAAAGTTATGTTACAGGAAAAACTTTGTTTTTACAGAACTAGAGAATCAGTAATTTGAGACACTGGGCCAATATATAAACTAAGAAAGTAAGAAATTAATTATGACTGTGGGAACTAGCCTGTATCAGTATAGATACTTAGCCCTAGATGACAGTGATAAAGATAGCAGTCATTCATGGCTTTTTAGTTTTTAAAATATTGCATGGCAGTTTGATTTGATAGTTTGTGGAGTCTCTTAGTTTTGGCTTATTAGTTCCCAAAGTTCTACTGATTCACAGAAAGATTTACAGGCTTCTACACTGTAATGGAACAGACGGAAATTCTTAACACTTTCTTTAGGAACATCACGAATCTCCTTCGGCAGATAGTTCTCTTTTGTCACTGGCCAGACAGGTATAGCTGTAAGCTGTAGCTTTTGAAAGAATTACTTTTATAACTACAGAAAAATAAACACAGTACTACATATTTCTGTTTGGGTTATGTTTTGTTTGTGGTTTGTTGGGGTTTTTGTTTGTTTGTTTGTTTTCTTTATATAGACAAGTGCAAGTGTTTAGAAAAAAAAGTTAAATAAATAAAAAAGCTCTTCATTCCTCTTCTCAAAAATCCAAGATGCAACTCAGGGTAGTTCCTCAAGGTCCACCCATTAGTTACCAAACCCTGAAAGCTCAGCGTTTACCGGGATAGAGAGAAAGAGAGGGATTGGCATTTCAGCACTGCACTCTGATGTTAGAGCTCACTGCAGGGAATAGTGGGATAAACAAGAAAAACAGCTACTGTGGGAGAGATGCTGAAAGTCCCACCTTGCAACCCCTGTAGTCCCATGAATAAGGCAATGTTGAAAAATAAACAGGTATCAGTACAGCATTCACTTGTTTTATTTCCCCCATCTGGCTGTTTCTCCAGTTCACTCAGACTCCTTCTGGCTTGGTGTGCTGCAGTTGGTAGAGGCTATTGCTAAACAGCCTCTTTCAGTGTAAAGGGATGTGCCTAATATGGGTTTATAGCTTCTGTGAGGAGGCAGGACATCTAAGAGGCTAAAGGTTATTCCTAAATGCACTTTATGGATCTAGCCCATAGGAATTTTTCATTCTGAAGGTTGTATAACCACTCTGTCAGAACCAGTAGGCAATAAGAAGGTCTAAATTCTACTTTTAAAGTTTCCAATTAATTAAACATAAATGACAATAGCTTCAAGGCCTCCCCCCCTACTCCTGAAAAATACAGAAGTGAATTATAGCAACTAGCCAAAAGATTCCTGGACAAAGGCATGAATTAAAACAAAGGATTTAAGCAAAAGTACTTTTATTAGTAGTAAAGGGAAATGTGATATCTAAGAACTGTCAGATGAGAAAGTTCAATACAAAGTGATTTTTAAAAGTCAAATCAGAAGCTGCCTGTAAGAAACTAAAAAATGATTTCACAATTTTGAATGCCATTGGCAACAAAATGGTGATGAAATTTGATAAAGCAGAGAGAAATGCACAAGGGGAAAATAAGTCTAATACATACAGAGGCAGGGACTACAACTTAGCTATTGCTTGAGAAGAAAAACGAATAATGAATATTAGACTGCTCTCTGAAAACATCAAATCAAGCACTCAGTATCAATTAAAATTGTGAAAAAATGTTTGGATGATTAAGAAAGAAATTGTAAACAAAATAGAAAACATATATATATATCACTGTATAAATACACTGTATCGCTATATCACTGTATAAATACATCATACACTCTTATGTTGAATAATTCATGCAGCCCTGGTCATTCTATTTCAGAAGAAAGAAGGGCAAGACAGAGAGAAAGACAGACAGAAGGAGGAAATAAATTCACAGGATCTAGGACAAATTCAGACTATTAAACATAGCTCACACCCCTGATAAGGAAATATTTGAACTGTACATCTTGGATACAGAGCCCTGAAGATGTCTGGAAGTCAGCAGCTGAAGGTGTTCCTAATCTGTAGGTGACAGTGGGGGCCTTATAGCAACAGGACTGTACCCCCTACCAAGGCAGGACACCTGCCAGGTACAAAGGGCTAAATGGACTTATGGTTTGAGCCAGTGCAGTTTTTCTTACTTTATGCACAGCCAAGTGCCATCCTGGAAAAGCTAACAGATAACAATAGGAAAGAATTGGAAAGAAAAGTATAGACAAGGTTAAAATAAAATAAAAAAAATTATAGGCAAAATAACCATGTTGTCCTTTATTCTCAAGATACATTATAATAATCCTTTTTTTTTCCTGCCACCCTTTTTCCTTTAATACCATGTGGCTACTGAGGTAGATGGCATTATATCCCTTCCCAAATCATCCATCCAGTTCAGTGTCT
This sequence comes from Lathamus discolor, assembly GCF_037157495.1. NCBI lineage: Eukaryota > Metazoa > Chordata > Aves > Psittaciformes > Psittacidae > Lathamus > Lathamus discolor. Next base: position 72,062,526 of record NC_088888.1, on the reverse strand, counting down.
GAACTCAGAAGGTCGGTCAAATTGCAGTTTTCCAGAAGTTATACTACCTTTCCCAATTGAAATTATCCATTTTTTTGGTAGCAGAGGATGGGAAGGTGCCACACAGTGGAATCCTCTCTCAGGGCCAAAACATAGGTAATACTCTTCCGTATCTGCTGTCATGCCAGAAGCTGGAGCAAAATTACGCAAAATCTGAATCTTTACCAAAATTAACTAGTAGAGATATTAACTAGGTTTTGATACTGCTTTATGCTGGGTCTATTATTGAAAAAAGTTGTATGCAACTGAGCTAATGGGGTTCTTTCAAATATATAAAAATGATACGTAAAAAAAATTGCAGTCTTTTTTATTTTTTTATAATGATATGTGGACTGTTATAAAACTTCAAGCTACTTTTGATTGCAAGAATTTAAGCAGGGTAGATCTTGTAAATAGACACCAAGGTTAAATGATTTAATTCCAGCATTATTTCAATAATGGTGTAGAGAAATTACTGAGGTGGGCCTGATTCTTCAAGCACTGCTGAGCATTGTGTTTATTCCTGGTATGTCCTTTAGTAGCTGAAGTTTCTGCATTGACAGAATAAGTCAGGTAAACCTCATTGCTAAAATGGCACCCTGAGGTGACAAGAGTTTAATCAGCTTAAGCAACGTTCATATTGAAGACAATAAAAGAAAAGATGTACTTGGCCATTTTTGCCCTTTGAGTATCCAGGAAGCCACCATTTACCAAAATCTTCAAGAAAATGAAGGGGGACAAACCCAATCAGTTAAGGATTTTTGGTAATGTTTCAGCTATGACACACAATTGTCTCCTCCTCACTTAGATGCATTATTTGATTTGAATCCTATCCAGAGCCACCAAGATATTTTTAAATGAGGCTGTTATCTCAGGGAAACAATACCTATATCATTCCACTGCTAGAAGAGACTAAAAATGGTCATCCTATTGATAAGCTGTTTCAACAACCAACTTGATATCACTCTGGTGTACATTGAAGACGAATGACTCATACAAAGCTGTGTTACCCTGAAGGAGAAGAAAGATTTATCCAGTGCTGTCCTCTAAACGTATGAGAAATAATACAATGGGTAAGTACCTATAATACCCTAAACATCAATACTTTGCAGTCAGAAGTACCAAGCAAAAAGTGTCTATAAATGCCAAAGCAATAGAATACTCCATTACCATCAGTAGTCTCTCAACTGTCATACCAGTGCATCTGCCAAGCTGTAATTATGTCTAAAAATAATTTCACTGGAGACAGAAAGATCTGAACCTTTCCAGTGTGCTTTCTGATAAACTTTCCCAGGCAAAATGGAAGAGCTGTGAGGAGGATTTAAACGGAGACAGTCTGCAGCAAAGAAGTGATTTCCTGTAAGTAGATCTACTTAATAATTCTTAAAAGAAGTTGGCAAAGTGCCTTTTCTCAGGGAGACACAGAAACTGGTTTTGCTCTTTGCAGCCTAATCTTTAGACATGTCTGGTCACCAAAGCAGAGGAGAAGGAAGTGAGGAAGAGATTAGACTGGCCACTCTGCAGCTTTCTTACTCCTGAGGAGTTCTTACCTTGGAAATCAGGGCAGTTTAAAATGTCTGAGATACTGAAAATGGAAATTTTCAAATTTTCTTCTAAAAATAAACACTAATTTTTTAGAAGAAAATAAAAAAGCCAATCCAACATAATTAAAATAATTCCCATTTTATCAGAATTTTTGTGAAAAATTGTAAGATGAAATCTTTAAATGAGAAAAATCCCCCCCTACATTTTTCTGTAATACCAAAATGATTATTTTCAGTTTGAAAAGAAAGTGTTTAAATATTTTTTCCCTGTTTCCATTTCAATGTGAATGTTATAATTTCTGCTTCTTTCTGATAATGGAAGGACATTTTTAAATGTCCTCGACTGGCTGGAGTATTATAATTTTGCTGAGTATCTCCCAGCAAGGCCTATTTGTAAGTAGTGGTAAAGACTCCCATCGATTTGTCTGCATAAGAGAGGCTAACAGGATGCACTCTGCCACTTGCTACAAGAAACAGCATCAGTAGGAGTAAATCTGTATCATCCCAGCTTAAAATTCTTCCCCAGCAGGATCTTTGGAAATGTTTGATTTAGCTTCTCCTTCTCCTTTACTCTTCTACATACGTATTTTGTGTATAAGAGGGGAGCTAGAAAGAAGATGGGGAAGCAGGGTTATATTAGTGTGAGGAGCTTCCAGGGCAGGCTTCCAGGGCAGCTTTGCTGGCTCTTCTCTCCCTAGCAGCATCACCACGTCCTGCTTCGCCATCCTCCTGAAATCATCATGCTCTTCAGATGTGGTCTTTCATTCTTGTCATTAGTCATAATCCTCAGTTTGTCAGGTGTGTGTGCTGGCCTCTCCCATACACCTCTGTTTACTCTTCCTCCTGTTGCCAGTTTGTATCTCCCTTCTTCTCCATTCCTTTCCAAGCTTCTTTTCTACATTTCCATTCTCTAATCCCAACTACAGTCCTTATGCGTTTTAAAAAAATGCCTCATAGCGTTCACTGTGCCTCCAAACCAATCTCATGATCTTATGGTTATAACTCTTGTTTTGCTTCCCCTTTCTGTTTCCTTTGTCTCCTGCCATTATTTCATTTCTATTCAGGCTGTCATCTCTTCTGGAAAGGGATTTTTCTTGTTCTCTGTTTTGCAAAGCACCTGGCATGTTTTTGATTCTGTCAAACAAATAATAACAACAGATATGAAATTGGCAGTGCAGCAGAATCCTGATATCAGGAAGTAATAGAGGCAAATTACACTATCATCACATGCCATGTATATACCACTGCTTGACAAAAATTCTCATCAACTAGCTAGGTAAACATTAATAAACCCAAAGATTCGCAAGCAAACATCTCTAACATGAAGGAAATGTAGTTACGTTTCACGTTGGATCTCAATGAGCCACAGGGTTACAATTGACAATTTCAGCATTGGAAATAAAGGAAATAAATGAATGAGGTGCAGTTTTTCAGATGGGTGTTCGGGTATAAAATTAAGGACTGAGAGAAGATGTCAATAACTTTTTAAAACAGAAGCACGAAAAGGATGGAATGGGTGTGTTCAATTTAAACTCTGCTTAATCAAAAAAGCATACACACAATAGTTAAATTCTAGCATGTAAACTAATAAAGTAGACTCTTCTTTAGCCTGATACTACCAGAAGCTCTCTTAGTATTACTAAAAAGTCTTGTAAAACATTTTAACTGACTTGTCTTGGTCATTACATGATATTAGGTATCCAAAGACAAAGTTTATATTACTTATGTTGCCAAAGACAGACCCCCAGAGCTTAAAAAAAGAAGAAAAAGTTGTGGATTTTACTGTACATTTAGTGACAGGCTAGCCACATGAAATCTCTAAAACAATATAGTTTTAAGACTAATGGATGTAGGCCAGGACTGAATGGAAATTATTGTACATATGGTTAGCAATCTCTTAACTAAATAATTTGAAAATTCCTGGGAGAAAAGCAATTTATTACAGACATTGAGACAAGCCAATGTAACACTAATACTAAAGAAAAATAAACGAGTGGAGGACTGTCCCCCTGCCATACCAACCAATATTCTTACAGTTGATTCCAAAGTAGTATCTGCCATTCCAGCATATGGATTAGAGTGTTTAACAGTGTGAATCAAAGGGAAGATACTCGTCCAAGAGGAGAACATTATTAATACATTGTATCATGCCATACATCTCTGTCACCAAACTGGACAAAATGGGAGATGTTTTATGATAACCTGAGAAGAGGACCTGACAATATTAATAACCATAATATCTGAGGCTTAGTAAACAAAAAGAAAAGCTAGATGAAACAATCTGATGAAGGGACAGAATGGTTTTTTTCTGCTTTAGTGCAGTGTCCTAGGGACAAATTTTACATAGAGGCAAGGTATTAACTAAGCTAAATCTTGCTTTTATTAGGTTCTTCTGCACCTGTCCTTTGAAACCCTAGTAATGCAAGGAATGTGTGAGAAAAGAATGCAACAAAAAGGAACTCTGAGGAGAAATCCTTTCCAAAAGGAAGATTTTTTTTTTTTTAACTTTGATAGTTTCTTTTTGGTTTTTTGAAGTCAAGTATGTCTTTGAATTAGTAGAAATGATTGACGTGAATTTATCCAAAGCTAAAGGCAAATGGTAGTCACAATGGCACTTAGATGCACTAGCATTTAAATCTTCAGGTTACATTTATATTTGCTCTGTCTCAACTGACATCTTTTGGTCAGCACCAGGACGAAGGTCACTGGATGATGAAATGGTGCACATATACTCTGGACTGTGGCATGGCTTTACTAGGCTGCACCTAGTTCTCTCTGCCAGACAGTTTCACCAGAGCAGAAACCAGGTGCAAACTAACAACTATGAAACATCAACAAATGGGAGATGGGGATGCCGGTGTCACACTTAGCAAATTTATTTTATAATTTCTTTGCCTCTGTATGACCTGGCTGTTATCATAATGCTTCACTTCTAGCTGCCCTGCTATCCAGTGTCATTCCAGGCCTGAATTAGATACTTTGTCTCCTTAGAAAGAGATAGAAACCTAAAATAGTCTGGAGAAACCGGAAGCCAATCAAAGACAGTGGATAAATGGGCTGACGTTTATCCTTCCTGCTGAAGTCAGAATAGGCTTCAGCTCTTGGTTGGAAGATCTTACAGATTGGTTGAATTTAGTACTCATTTACCTAGTCTCTGATGCATGCCAAGGCCATACCTGTAGTCAATAATGGGACAAAATTAGCACAAGCTCACTACCACCCACAATATAACTTCCACAGAAAGAAAACCCAGTGAGACCTAGTTCTCAGAGGGTCCTTGGTAAGCCATCATGTATCCTAGCAGTAAATCTGGATGTGTCCTGAGGAAGCTGCTTTCAGTGATTCAGAGTCCTAAATCTTTTCTTAAAGTAGATGACTAAATACAACCTTTCAAAAGGAAACACATGTAAAAGGAGGATCAAAGAGGTCATATGCATTTTATCTAATAGTTGAACAATGGCAAAATGATTTGCGAAAGCGTGGTGCACACAGACCAAAATATTAGCTCTTCTGGGACATAACAGGCCACTCAAGCTCCTCCATGAAAAAACTCCATTTTACTCAGAACAACAGTCTCCTCATTCTCAGAGAAGTGGCATAGATACGAATTTTAGATTAAGAGGGAGGGGATTTCTGGAAGTGAAAGGCGCTTCAGGAAAGGAAGAGATTGTACAGTGCAGGAAGAAATTTCAGAGGTAATTTTAGACTAGTCTTAGCCTAACCAGCCTTCTCCCAGGCAAGTGGCTACAGCTCAAAGTGCGTGGCAATATATGAATACCTACAGAGTCTCTCCCTTCCCACACAGAGGTTGAAAGTATCATGTGGGCCTTTTTGTAATACCTTCTCACAGCCCAAAGCTGTAGAGCCAGTCTTGTGCTTTCTATCCTTTCTCACCCACAAGATATGTAAAATTTCTATGTGTTCTCATAGGTCATTCATCACATCACAAAAAGGTGAGCCTTCCTGTAAACTAAGGTAAAATGATGCCAGAGAGGTGCTACATTTTCATCAGCTGTGTATCCTGAACTACGGGGTAGCCACAATTCAGCTATCAATAAGCATGAGGGGAGTTGGTCTGTTGGTTTGTTCTGGCAGTTACACTAGACAAGCAGAGAAAGGAACCTCTGTGAGGTATCTCCATAATTTCAGCAAAGGGCTTCTACTGATTTACATCATGTTCATCTGCTTACTAATGCTCACTGACCTTAGCAAACAAGGGCTTCCATCACCGAAAGGCCTTAAACACAAAACCAGCAGCAACAACGCTATAGAATCTGAGGTCTAAACACTGCCAAATGCAGTACATTGTTTTGCAAAAGTATGATATGATGGCTCAATGACAGATGTACAGCTGCATAACTGTATGCTAAGTGTTTTCTGTTCCTCTGGTATCTAAAGTGAAGCAGTGTCAGTTTAGACCTGAAAATTCAATATTAAATATCGTGTGACTACTTGTAAAAAGATTATGATATATATATATATATATAATATCTACTCCTCTGGAATTTTAAATAACTTGACAGTACTGGATGTTAAAAAAAAATCATCTTTACACAATCCTATTTCAAATTATAACAAAATATAACGGTAAAAATTGTATTGGATGCTTTGAAGGCTTACTTTATAAGGACCTTTTTTTTACCTTTTCCATAACTACTAAGACACTTTGCAATACTCACAGCAGGCAATATTTCTAGGGAATATCTTCATTCTTTATCAGCAAATAATTCAGAAGCAGGTAACACAGGTAAAGCATTCATTTCCCTATGACTTTCACTCATCCAGCTGTATTAATTTCATAAAATCCATAAGAAATAGGTTTGTAATAGTAAAAAGGAATGAGAAGACTTTTCCCAATTCATTATGTGGAGTATAAAATCACAGAGGTAACTCTGTCCTCCCACCGCCTGATACAGACCCCTCACCAGGTGTTTTGATTTCTGCCATTCAGCTCTCTCTTAGATTGTACTGCCTACAGAAATATTTTGATATTATTTTAAACATACTCAACCAGCTTATATCATTGGTGTTACTGGGCAATTCCCAGTAACTTGGCACTCCACCCAAACCAAATTCTTTTATTCTGTTGTCTGGACACATCTTATTCTTCCGCTGACCCCATATGGAAGCACCAGTGCAGCCAAGAACAAAAAAAAAAGAAACGGTGAAGACTTGGTCTAGTTATGTTATAGAATTATTTTTTTTCATTTGTTTATTCTTGCAAACTCACAGATTTTGCATTTTGTGGTCTAGTTTCAGTGACAGTGACAGACAATAACTGCTACCCAGAAAGTTCCAGACTTTCATAAGTGAAGTGTTTAATAGAGTGTGAATAACTGCACACAAAGACTCCCCCTAGACCCACCTTTTTTACTTTCTAAGCAAAATCCTACCCACCACTTAAAACCTACCAGTTCTGAATGGCCTTCAGGAGGTATCTGGATGATTTTAGTAAGTTTATTCCAGGCAAATAGTATTTCTCATGCAATTTACTATGCGCAGCCTCAGTGGGAGAACACATTTAATTTATGACTATGACTGAAAAGAACAATCTGGAGAGGGCTAATCTGAGATTCCTGAACCTTCTTGCTCAAGCTACACATGCATCCTTGGCATAGGCTGGTTTGTTCCTGAGGAAATTGAAACATTTTCCAGCAGACATCTTGAAAACGGACATGCAGCCCTTCGGGAAGCCAGTGGAAACTGGCATAGTAAGACAGGTTCAATGATAGTCAAGAAATTGCCCGAGTGATGTTTCTACAGGCATGAAATGTGAGCAATCAATGTGGATACATTCTATTATTCTTCAGTCTAGCCTCTTTAAAGCCCCATTTTAATGTACCTGTAAAACTAATGGATTATTTTTCTTCTCAGTGAGATGGCATCTTTGGAGCAGGAAGTTTGTTTCTTAATGTAAAACTCATGGCTTTCTTGGTAATTCTGAGGAAATGATCAGAGGATAATTTATATAGCATTCAATAGACTATACAGACTCTTCAGCAGTCCTGTTTCTGGCTCAAAAGAGGAAGGCTTTAGTTATGGATGTGGGGCTATAATGTCTCCAGTGTATAAATGACTTGCAATATTCAGACTCATGGAACTCCAATATCAGTAGCACACAGAAGTCTTTGGGCATAGATATGGCTTAAGCACTGACTGCATTTTTCAGACTTTTTCAGCTATATTATGATTCATCAGATAACCTGTAAGTTGTAGATTTTCATTATTAATATTATTATTAGCAGCACTGTTCTACAATTGCTTATTTGATTCAATTATGTACTTAAGCCTTGGTCCATGGATTAATACATTTTCTGTTCCCCGTTTAGGTTTTCTGGCACTAGGCATTATGTCTTGTTTTGTCCAAAACTCATTTGGCTGGCTATACAAGTTTCACATGGCTGTAGCACATCTTTTTTCACAGTCTATCAAGGCATAAACTATTTTTTTTTTTCACTTGTGGTTCTTTTTGGTCACTCTAACCAGAGATTAATTTCACCCAATTTGTGTCGGATCAGTGCTAAAGTCTGCTATCATTACCCTAAACTACTGTAAAACCTTCCAAGAGTAAATAGCATCAGAGTTCATGTTTTATTTTCAGGCTTTTAATACAAAATCCTCCTTTCATGTCTCTTTCAAGTCTGCTTGAATGAGCTGTGGATTACCAGTTGCTTTACCATCTGTCTCAATTTAGTGTCTTTGACAAATTCCAATCTGTCCTGAGGAAAAATCAGAGTACTGAAACCACTCCACATTAGATTATTAGGTATATTTTATTAACACTGTCTCTTTATCGAAACAAAAAAATCTTTACACTCCTTAACTCTCCTTCCAGCAAAGACAGCAGAGCCCTACAACTTAGACTCACACATTCTGAATGGCTTCATACGCTTCACTTTGCATTCCCTCCCATCTTCTGAATATTCACCAGGTATGAAAGTGAGGGGTTTCCTCTTTAAATTTTAACCTTTCATAATCTCTCAGGACATTACCTACACAGTCTATACAGCATATAAACTCCACAAGTCCTTTCACTTTTGAACTGCCTAATCCTTACCCACCCTGAAAGTGCACTGAGAATTTCATGGTTATGATAGACATGCTGATTATGTTCTTTAGCCTGTCCCAACAGATTTTACTGTGTTACTTATCCTAACTTTAAAAATCTCATAAAACCAAACCCAGAAAGGAAAAACTCCCACAAATGTAGCTTGCATTCTGTCACAAGTCTTTTGTCAGGATATTGCAGATTTTATGCCTATGGTTTAACATCTTTTATTTTTCAAATTCCTGTATGGAATATGTTACAAAAGTGGTGAGCCCAGTCATACTTGTGTTTCACAGGTTATTTGTTGGATTGTTTTCTTCCTTTATTTTTTGTATGTGGTTGCCCATCTCCCCTTCCCCAAACTTCTGTATCCTCCTCACCCCACCCCTCCACAATCCTTCTTGCAGGAAATTTAATAACAGAACTGCCTATTCCCAAGTAAACAGAGGGCTGCACTATGCAAACAATAAAGATCTCTTGTATTGTAAAGATCTTTTGTAATTGTTGGCTATGCCTGACAGCCCTTAAGGGAACAGGAGAGAAAATATAAGCTGTTGCCCAGAATTTCTTGTTTTACTAGAAATTAGTTTGAGGCTATGACTTTTGAGTAGCATCCCAGATCTACTATCTATCCATTCCAAGTTAGTGGGGGAAAATATATCTTTTTCTACGTATCAGTTAATTAATCAGAAATACAACCCTAACAGGTCCTGACAATGCAGAAACCCTGCTGTGCTGGTTGCTCAGCAAATCATAGCACCAACTGCCTCAATACCCCTGCATCACCTGCTGCCAGAATTACTGTTAGGCAAGAATTTGTATTGTACTTTTCTTAAACTGGTCTTGTTGTCCTGTCTGGGAACTGTTCTCTTCCACAAACATCCCAAATGTCACTTGTTTAAAATAAAACAAACCAACAAACAAAACCCACCAAAACAAAATGCACATCATGAACATATCAGTTTCTAACTGCATGCAGGGAAGCAATTCATTAAGGATGTGTTAGCTCTAACATGTCACATATATATTTTTAAAAGGTGGAATGACCATTTTTGGCCTTCACTCCCCACACACAGCCAGTGGACGGCTTCATGCCATTACTGGGCAACCGAACGCTGGCTGAACCACTCTTGTGGCAGGGTGTCTTGGCATCACTTGGTATTACAGCTGTAATGACATGATCATCATCCTCAGTAGTAACCCAAAAGTCACAGAATTTAAATCATTCTCAAAATTGTTATATATGAATTATTTAGAAAGTTAAGGACAAATTATTATTATTTTTTTTATTTCAACTACTAACCAATAAATGTAAAAAAATACCAACAACAAAACAAAAATAACCCTCTTTATCCCCCCACATGAAAGCAATAGTTTTTGTAACATTCAGAACAGTGGAAACTATTTACCGTATATTACTATTAGTGAAGAAAAGCAAATTTAATTTAAAATCATGTTTTTCAAACTCCCTTAGTGGATGCCAGATAACTCCAGCTTAAACAAATATAAAACCCCCTCATTTAAAATGGAGAATAATACAGACAGAGCTCAATTATTGAGATATTAAGGGCAACATTCAATTTGAGATACATTTAAGCATCTGTGCCTCCTGGAGATTTTTACATGACAAGGCTTTAGATAAACATGTTTTTGCAAACAGCAACTATCATATCTGATCACATAACCTCTGTATGAAGCAGTATGTCAGCAAATACTTCTGATTATTTAAAATATTAAATAATTGCAATTTACTAGGCAGGTCTTCCTCAGAACAATCACAAATTTTTCAAGAATTAATACCCATATACAAAAAGCATTTAGATGATCTGTTACAAATCTCTGAATAATAGTTAAGAAAAAATAAATCACCCCTTTCTGTGATAAAGCCCAGTTTAAATACATTCTGGGACATACTAGTGGAGGAGCTGCCTTTCTACAACACTCAGCTTGCAGGGGAAACTGCAGCTGCCAAGGACATACAGGGTAGGAATCAACTCACCTAACTTTAACTATCTAGACATTAGACGCCTTATTTAAGCTAATCATCTGGGTTCCCTCTACAAGTAATGGAGATAAGCATTCCCAGAGGGAGATTCGTCCTGTTTGTCTTAGGCATCATTCTTTTAGATGCTTGTAGATGGATAAATTCAAGAAAGATCAGCCTCACTGACAGCCTGATAATCTGCCTTCAGCGATGCATGATTTCCAAATTCAGTGAAATTAAGCCAGAACTGAGATAATATCTTTATTTTGTCATTTAGCCTTTAATTTTCCCTCTGACCCAGCTTTTTCTTCAGTTTCTTCCATGAACATCAACTTTCTCTGCACTTTAATTTTTCTTACACTGGACTATGTTTTTCTGGAACCAGGGGAACTGCAACCAACATCAATATGTTGCTGCTCTACTAGTTACAAATCCATTTACATGCATGTGCTCTAAATTGAAGTAATGTTCTGAGCAGATAGATACCATAGGAGTATCGACAGCTATTGTGCTTTCTGAGTCTGCTCTATACCCTTCAAATGTGTAAAAATCTGTGACAACATTAAGGCAGTCAAGGTATATAGATGAATGACAAAATATATTTACTATTCAAAGAAGTAAAACAACCAACAATAAGGAACTCAAACAACAAAACATAATGGAGAAATACCATTAGGGTCCTCACTTTCACATGTGTGAGCCCAGGTCACAACATGTGCTTTGAGGCCTCTGTGCTTCAGAATATTGAAAAAATTCCTAAAGGTGAAGCCTGGCCTTAACTCTCTTGCATTTAGGGTTTGTGAGTTCTCAGCAATACCAGCATTGCTGCATCGCACCTTTAATCACCAAGCCCTCAGAAACAATAGCCAAGATTTATAAGGAAGAAGGTGTCTGAACTTAGACTCCTAAATTCATAGCTGGGTGCCTAAAGTAGCAGTACAACTGACAAGCACCCTGTGCAGCTGCCCACAGATGCTCACCCCTGTAGTGAGGCACTTAGCATTTGTTATAACACAAAATGGGTGTTTATTAATCAAGCGTTCCAACGGCTACTTGAAGTGCCTTGGCTGAGTGTTTGTGTGCACTAATTTTGACTACTGGGCATGCAGTCTACTCTGCGTCTTATTTCTACAGCATTTCTAGAAAAATTAATTTTAATAGTTAAAAAAACGTCTTGAGCTGCATACAAGAAAATAACTCCATTTCTACCGAATGACAATCTAATATGAAATAAGAATATTCACCTTTTTTTCTTACTGTGCCCAAATCCAGGCAATAAATTAGGCTTCTCAGCATGACTGTAAAGTGCTGTGAATTGTATAAACAATCATATATGGACACTGAAAAATAACCCTTATGCACATTGCATTATAGTTCCAAAAATATATTTACAGTCTATTACAAAGATTACAAATGGAAGTGTCTATGTAACGGGATTATGTTATTTAAAAGCTTTTTACAGATTTTAACAAAAGCAGGGGGGGACAAAAACTTAGTATAACCAAACTGATTTTTCTACGAAACAAATAAATAAAATGACAAATATAACACTGTACAGTGATCTAAAAAGGGGGAGAAAAAAGGAGGGTGAAAATGATGCATTTAAGTTTTTGATAACTATCTTTGGTCCTAAATGTGGGAAAACACATTATGTAGTACTGAATATACATGTTTGTTTGTGATGCTCTGCAAGTAAAATAGAAAAATATAGTGCATTTTCAATGTTTTCAGAGCTCACTACACATAAATATGTGTACAAAACAAGACAGTATAAATAAAATTTACAAGTTTTACAAAGGAACATTTACAGGGTTTTTCTTTTGTTTTTATTTTTTTTGTGTGGATGCCCACATTATCAAACAAGACCAATTTATGACTGATCCCTGGGATCTTTCTCTATCAAAATCAATAGAAGCAGCCCAATTCTCTTTGGAAGTACAGCATTTCATTGCTGGGGTAGTTCACAATTTTCAGACTTTTTTTTTTAAAGCGTTTCTCTCTGATTCATATATATTCCTGCAATATCTGTAGAGACACTGTTCATTATTGCTTACAGTGATTAAATATTTTAATCAAACAAAATTTATCTATAAATGGTGTAAAGATATTCCATTGAGCAACTACTCTTGCATCTGTGCTCCTGATGAATGACTATTGTGTCTGTGTGAGGACACGTGTGCATAATTGTTCAGAGCAGCAAAAGCTTATGAAAAAATTGAAAATTTTGAACTGCCCCTTGCCTCATGCTCTACAGTTCTGATATAAAATCTATGTCCTCATTCTGACAGCTGGACTGTATACGGCTTAAAACTCATATAAAATATATGCCAGCTATTTCTCTCAGATTTGCTAATGCAGAGTACTGAAAAAAAAAGTGATGTGCTCAGATTAAACGGTTTAGGTAACACTGGAGAACTGCATCTGTGTTCTGAGACACTCCTACAATCACTTGTTCATTCAATGCAGTATCTCAGCAGGTTTACATTTGCAGATGTACATCTTAGAATATATCTCGCTTTAACACTAGTCCATTAAAATCATCTTGCAAACAATTTGCTAAAAGTGCCTAGAACTACTTAGGGGTCATTATTGCTTTTTTTTTTTTTGCTTTTTTTTTTTTTTTCTCTTTTATTTTCTTTTAAAAGATAGTATATGTGTAACCTTAAAAAATTCTTTAAAAAATATCAGAGCTCTTGGCACCTTGCATTTTCCTGACTCCCTGCCAATTATCTAGCCATGTCAATACGGTGCTGATCTAACAAAAGTAAATGGCACAAAAGGATACCAAAGTTCGGACAGTTATACATTGCTTGGTCATGCTTCTTAAATCTCTAGGAACTCAAATAATCCTTCAGAGGTACCCAGTGTAGTAATGTGTCATAGAATTAGCACTAAAAAGGTCCAAAGATATAAACATCATACTAAAAGAAAGTCTTTATGAAGAATAAACACAAATGATTAAAAAAAGATTCAGAAATCACAGATTTAAGGAAAATATCTTGTCGAATTCAACAATAATATCATGATTTTATCTGACAAATATATCCTTTTTTAAATTTTTATGTACATTTAAAAAGTCTATTAGATAAAAAGGAGGTTAGAGAGCTCAAGGTGTTTGTATGTTTCAGGTAGTACTTTGTTTATTGTCACTGCTGTTTTCCTTGCCACCACTGGTGGATCCTAATTCCCTTTTCATAAATTCTGGTGGCACTTAGGAGTTCAAGTCTGTAGGTGCTTCTTGTAGCTCTTCTATTCACTGCAGGAAGGACCCAGGAAATCAAGTGTCTTCTAGCAGCACTTCATATATACTGAAGGCCAGTGCTGTTCTCTCAGTCTGTCACCTCCCTCATAAGGGAGAAATGTCTATCACACTTGGATGCCAGTGCCGTGTAAATGTAGCATTTGTGCTCTCATAGTCTGAATGCTGCTCATGATTTTCTTTTGATGACCAACCAACGTGATCCCTAAACTCATCACATCCCTGGGAAAGATAAATGCGTACATTGTTAATTTTTCAACTTAGACTGCTATTGTATGGTATTCAACTGTGAGTCAAAGCTATGAAGTGGTCTGTGCTACAGGTTTCTAACATTGAGGCTACACTGGAACCTCAGCTCAGTACTGTGAAGTTCATATAGGCACTGTTCAACTTCTCAGCGAAGAGTGCAATTACATGTCAACTGTCATGTAATTACACTGCACGTATCTCCACATCTAAGAATGAGGCCAGTATGTTTTCACTACGATAATCTTTCATTGTGGCTCTTAGGGACACCCGAAGAAAGAGACAATCCTTTTGTAAAATACTTCAGGTGGCTTTCAGGACAAAGTTATGCATAAATACAAGATTTTGGGGATCACATTTTGTCTCCTAAAGAGATGCCTAGAGAAACCCTTTGCATATTCACCCATACCCATCATGCAAATGAAAGAGCAGCTGTTTCAATTCCACTGCTACTACTGCTACTTGACCTAGTAGAAGCTTGGGGGCTCTAATGACAGTTCTCCAACTATAGGCTGAGACCCCTATTAATACCAGGCAGATGAGAGTAGGGTTGCAAACTTGAGATTATTGTTTAGAAACTTGCATAGAAAACCGCTGCTCTCTGTAAGAGGAATTCTATGTGTTTGGCGACCACCAGGATAAGAATGATGTTTGCAGGGTGCCAAGAAGACCTGTTTAAGATGGCAGTACCAATACAGGCCATGCTTGCCTTCAGAAAATTGTTTTGCTTCTATAGACTTATCATGATGCAAAGTCATTTCTTGCAGGACACAGACAGCCCCCAGCCAATTAGAAGAAAATTCCACATCTTCCTAGTACAAGCCTGGAAAAAAGTACCAATTAGGTATTGGAGGCAAAGTGGTTATTTTCCTATGCATACATACTTTAAAATTGGTCACAGTCTCCCTCTGTGGGAGGAGGCCCAATTCTAGGCCCTTGCTGTTATTTCAATTGGTCTCAAAAGCAGGGAAAAAGGTGATGCCTTCATGGGATGCTCTAATATAACATCATCAGCTGTTAAACTTGCTGGCTTACCCCCAAGTACCATGTTTGTACTCAGGGTAAAGTTTTGGAGTTGAACATTGTGTATTATTTTACCTAGAAATTCCCTAAATGCAAGTTAAACATGCCCAGTACTAACTTACTCAATAGTCATCCTGGCAACTGATTCAAGAGAGTTGTAGCCTGCTGCTGTGAAATTATCCTTATATCTTTCCATCTTAATAGCTTGTAACCATTCGCCTACGGAGCAGAAAGTGGTAAAATCGGGAGTGTTCTGGTCCAGAAGAGGGCTAATTGGTCTACAGAGAAGGAAAAAGGAAAGTAAGTTGTTTCCAAAGAGTGTAAAACATCAGGGAGTATTTAGCAAGGTGAGAGTCAAATAAGTCTGGGGTATTAAAAACGTCAAGAGTAGAATGCAATTGGCCTTTACACACAGTTCAGATTATTCTGTAAGTAGTTCTTGACTACTCTGTAGTTGACAGTATGTACTTCCTAAGCTTATTCATGTAAAAGATGAAAGGTCAGATTAAACAAAATCAGCCTAACGGGTTATTGTCACCAACAGAAAAGCAACCTTATTACCTAGCATGACAAAAGCTGCAACTATCGTTGCTGAGTAAAATAAAGATGCTATTCTTTTAAGCATCTTAGAAAATATAGAAGTAACTATTCCCATTATTCAATTGGATAGAACAAAACAAAGACAATGAAAGAGCAGAGACACAAAGTTGCTTAAGGTCACACAAGCGTATCAGTCAGTAGAAGAACCGGGAACGGAACACAGGCCAGTTGATTCCCTAGTGCAGTGATCTAGCTAGCAGCTCAAAAGATTACCATGATTAAATAATTCCTGAAATTACTAAGAAGCCATTAAAAACTACACCATGAAATACAATGAGATGTAATCACTGAAAGGAGTAAAAGCCAGAAAATGAAAGGTAAAAATCTAGAGTGTAGCATGTCAAAGTATACTGACAGAGTATGAGTATTATTAATTACTATTTCTACTGTAGCAGTTCCTAGGTCAAGGGATGCATCACACAAAACTACAGTAGATGACGACCCTTGCCCTTCAGACTTCACAACTTTAAGAAACAAGGAAAACAAAACCTGCTGGTGGTGAGAGAGTGGAAAGAGTGATGAGCAGGCAGCAGTTTGCTGAGAAATGTGTTAGCTCCATATTATTTACTTTATTTATTTTGCTTATTTTTTAAGAAATTCCTTTTTCATCATGGTAAAAAAGGAAGGGCAAATGAGGGAAGGGAAAAACAGGTGACAGAAGGAAGAAGGAACTGAGAGACACATGGAGTAAGTGTGAACTGGAACCAGCGACTAAGAACATTCAGGCGCATTCATCATCATAAGAACACATTCTAGAGCTTTTCTTACCTGCTACAGGTTCCCAGTGGGGTTTTCAAGCTGTTTGGGTTTCTAATCATTTTGTCCAGAATACCAACTATCTGCTCAAACTTCGGCCTTTCACCACGTTCCTTCTGCCAACAATCCAGCATCAGCTGGTGCAGTCCTGCTGGGCAGTCCATGGGTGCTGGCAAACGATAGCCTTCTTCAATTGCTTTTATAACCTAGTAGCCAACATAGTTAATCATTGTTCATCAAGGGATATTTAAAGAATGCATAATGCTACCCAGTTCAAGAAATAAAAGGGGAAAAAAAATCAATAAATTAAAATTTGCCATCATGGTTGCAGAAATATGAGTCTGTTGTTTTGACACTAGCCTTCATGTTTTCAAATAATTTCCCTGACTTTGTTTGGGCTTATTAAGCATATTGTTCTATATGTGCAGAACATAGCTATATTACCTAGTCAAGTGAGCAGCAGGGAACAACAATTAAATTCACCTAGGGAGCAACAGATAGATTGATAAATGGAGTTATTTCAGAAAGCATTATTACTTGCCCCAAGGCTTTTATGAAAGAGTGTGTGGTAGAAGCAACTGACTTGTAAATGGATAGGGATCTGTGCATGCTCATATAATATACAAAAAGCCTGAAGATATTATAAAAGGATCCAAGAAAAATGTTTATCAGACAGAAATTGTTAGGGGAAAAAAGTTGTATTCTATGTCTAGCCATGTTATATTAATGATAAAGTAGGAGAAACGTGCCATGTAAGAGAGGAAGATCTGGCTGAATGGTATTTTAATATATCAGCTAAACGAAAAGTTAGATTTAATAAGATGCTGCTAGGTGATGATATTGAAGGAGAGCATAAAATGTCTGAACCAAGAATTACACCCACCCATTGACTTCCTTAGCCAAGTCCATTTGGATTTAAACATTAAATAAAAATGGGTAAAGTACAATCACAGGAAACTGCTGAAGACCTTGAGGGCAGGATAAGAAAGCACATCAGGAAGCAAGGCAGATAATAAAAGCTTGTGAAAAAGGACTAAAACACTGTTCATGGGGGATTTCAAGTACACTGACATTGACTGACATGGCACTATTAGAATTGCTAAGAAAGAGCGCTCGTTCCTTAAGGGCAATGCATAGGACTGTATTCTCCCTCAGTCTGTACAGAAAGCAAGGTTGGAAACTTCTGGTTGTAGCCCTAGGAAGTAGACCTGTTATGATAAATAAAGTTGGTGAATATCTAGGATTTAGTGAAAATAATACCCTCAGATAGATAGAAAATATTCCACAGGTTGTGTGAGAAGATGCAAAAGCAGTGGACTGCAAGAGAGACAGAACTACAAAGAATACGAAATTACCTTCAAAAAACTGGCTGAAACCCATGACTGTATTGAAACCTTTTGCAGAATAGAATCATAGAATCATAGAATAGTTAGGGTTGGAAAGGACCTCAAGATCATCTAGTTCCAACCCCCCCGCCATGGGCAGGGACACCTCACACTAAACCATCCCACTCAAGGCTTCGTCCAGCCTGGCCTTGAACACTGCCAGGGATGAAGCACTCACAACCTCCCTGGGCAAAAGTTCTTTAAAAAGAGGACGTATAGCCCAGTGGCATGGCACTTACTGCAGGTTTATGTCACAAAATGCCTTCTGACCTCAGGGAAACTGCATCATCTCTCTGAGACTCAGCTTCCTATCTGAACATTTAGAATGACAGCACTATCCAACTCAAAAATGACTGAAATATATTCAATTCCTGCAGTAACATAGACACCTTGAAGAATGAGTGTGGTGCTCTTTTAGAGACAGTGACGTTACATCTCGGGGTACGGAGAGAGGATTTCTGCAGAAGAACAGGGAAAATGGAAGAACAGTACTATGCAGGAAAGAGAACATTAAAAGTAAAATGTACAATACTTTAGAGCACTACTAAGAGGAAAAAAATAAAAGAACAACTCCTCACAGTAAAGAAATGGAGTAAAAGTGAAAAATAAGCTACAGTGTGTTTAGGACAACTGGTGTGTTATGAAAAGCAAATCAGAAATTTTGGCCTTCTAAAAGGTTAGTGAAAACATGAACAAAAAGATCATGAGAAGGACTTTTCCACATTCATTATGAGCTGCAGAGAAATCTGAAGAGAGTTAGGAATCAAGATGGAAATTTTGAAAAAGATTTTGGGATACTGCATAATCAATTTCTCTGGTGCGTGTTCTGAGCAAGAAGGGTGAAACTGAGACATATAAAATAATGAGTTAGCTACAGCTGGACAGAATTTCTGGACATGTCCAAAACATTGAAAAAAAAAATCTAAAATATTGGTAAGTAAAATTTATTAAAAAAAAAAATAAATAAAAAATTATACAAAACTTGGGCATTTCAAAGGGTACTACAAGTGTCTACTCTGCTAACAAAAGTGGGGGTGGGGTTCCAAAAGTCTGTATTCTTTTTTTTTTTTTTAAATAAGTAAAGCTACATAGAGAACACAGCTAGAGTTCTTACTAATATTTATAATTTATCATATTATTAATTTATATTATTATATTTATATTATTTACACTTTCCACAATATGTATTTCAAATTCTGCTTTTGCTGTAAGAAGAGAAAAACGGAATGCTGGTAAGTGTCAAGTACGCTTTTTTTTACCATGATCAGGCCATCTGAAGATGTAAAGTAGATTAGAAGAGCGCCAGGTTTGTCCACTGTATATACTGGCTGCTGACCAAGAAGTATTAAGTACAGGTAACAGGACAACGTAATGTTAGCACTCTGCTTCAGGTTATACAATAATTTTACAGATTAATAATCATAACAATGGCAACAAATCCAGGAGTACAGCAAAGAAAAAGTATGTAGCCTAAGCTCTTGTCCTCTTCTGCAAAACTAATCTACACTAGGGTTAGTAACAGAATGACAGTGAGGACTAGGCAGACAGCAGCAGTCTAACAGTGGAACGGGGTAAAGTGCAGAGGTCTGAGGGTTTCTGTTACCAGCAAGGATTAAGCTGAGGGGAGCCCACTGCTCAGCATAAGTTGAGGGGACTCTACATATGACCTGTGCTCAGCCTGCTGTTCCTCTGTGGGGAGCTTGCAGGATGAGCGTTCCTGTGGTGCACCCTAGCTCCAGACACTGCTAAAAGGAGGACTTTTTAAAAGAGGTCACAACACAAATTTGTATCCTCCGTAATGTAAAACAATGACTTAAATGAAGAGGGGCAGAACTAAGCATATGACATCTAAAGATCCAGAGTCAGGGAGAAGTATTTTTTTGGAGATCTGGTCTATGACTACCCCCACATCCACTTTTAGGCAAAATTATGCATCTAAGATATATAAACTACCTGAGTGTATATGCAAAACTACAAGACACACAGCTAGCATTTTTTATTCCTGTTAAATATTCCCATTGGTAACTGTGAAGAAGAATAAAAAACTAATCATAAGATGATTCTATATTTTTGAATGATTGATTTATCTATGGGATTGGTAGGATGTGTATATATTTTGGGAGGACACGCTTGAAGATCACAGTTTACAGGAATATTTTAAATTACTTTACCAAGCAAGTGACGCATCTTTTTATTAGGTGCTATTGAAGATTAATATGTAAGATTCTAAAAAGACACAAAAACTGCAAGAACTGCTAATTATCTATTTTACGAAAAAGGTTCTGTCATGTGCTTTCCTTGAAGTTTTCAAAAGAGAAAATACTTTTCAAAATCCAAGAAGCAGCATGAAGATACTAAAATTTCTCCTCTATTTAAAAGTTCTTCCTTACTGTTCCCTGAAAGATAGGTAAAGTTTGCCTTTGAGGCATCTTATATTCCTGTCAGACTTCTTTTATGTTTGAGTCTGGTACAGAAGGAAGGTGTCAAAAGAAATGAAATTCTACTGGGTGTCTAGGGAATGTAAATATTTCTCTTTCTCTGCCCCAAGGACTTGTTTGCCCATATTTTGACAGTCCATGAAATCTTTGACACTGAGACCTGTCAAATATTAACAATTTTGCACTGTGCCAAACTGACTCATCATTTACACTTTTATCTTCTTTTATTTCAACTTTGATGTTGATTTAGAGATACAGGTAAAAAGTGAAAGCTTTGTAACTTCTTCATTATGTTAGAACCCTACACTTATTTCAATAAATCTTATTTCAAAACCAACATTTTATGCATATATAGTGAAAAAATATGCATGTGTTTATAATATGTAATTTTTGTTTTTCTAACCTGTACACATGCTCACAAATAGGCAACATACAACCTACATCTTGATTTGACATGTCCCAGTAAGGCCGTTCTCCATAGGACATTACTTCCCACATAACTATTCCATAACTCCACACATCACTTGCTGATGTAAATTTGCGATACTGGATGGCCTCTGGAGCTGTCCATCTCACTGGAATTTTTCCACCCTATTAAAAAAAAAAAAAAAAAAAATAGAAAAGAAAAGAAGACAATTTTCGTTTTTACAGAACCACAGAATCATAGAATGGCTGGGATTTGAAGGCACCTCTGGAGATCACTGAGTCCAACCCTGCTGCTAAAGCAGGTTTGCTTGTGGCAGGTTAAAGCAGTTTCACCTACTGCAGGCTGCACAGCATCACATCCAGGTGGTTTCTGAATATCTACAGAGAAGGAGACTCCACAGCCACTCTGGGCAGCTTTTTCCAGTGCTCTGTCATCCTCAAAGTAAATAAGTTTTTCCTCATATTCAAATTAAACTTCCTGTGTTTTGGCCTGTGCCCCATTGCTCCTCATCCTGTCACTGGGCACCACTGAAAAGAGTCTGGCCTCATCCTCTTGACACCTGCCCTTATGATATTTGTATGCATTCGTAAGATCCTGTCCCAGTCATCTCTTTTACAGGCTAAACAGGCCCAGCACAATCAGTGTTTCCTCCTAAGAGAGATACTCCAGTCCTCTAATCACTCTAGTAGCTTTCCACTGCACTGTCTCGAGTAGTTCCATGTCTTTCTTGAACTGGGGAGAACAGAACTGGACACAGGACTCCAGATGTGGCCTCACCAGGGCAGAGCTTAAGGAGAGGATAACTTCTCTCACCCTGCTGGCAACATCTTCCTAATGCACCCTAAGATACCACTGGCGTTTTTGGCCACAAGGACACATTGCTGGCTCATGGTTAACATGCTGACCACCAGAACTGACAGGTCCTTCTCCACAGAGCTGCTCTGCAACACCTCAGCCCCTAGCCTGTACTGGTGCATGGGGTTATTCCTCCTTAGGTGCATGACCCTGCACATGAACTTGTTGTGTGCAGAGTCCTGCACCTAGGACCCTGCTCCTAGGGTCTTCCCCTCATTAGGTTCCTCCACAAAATTTCTGTATCATCTTCCATAGAGTGCATTTGTAATTACTTCCATCAACATCAAAAGCAGCACTTATATCATATGCTATAGTTGCCATTTGCAGAATTTTCAAACGAGTCTAAGGAAGTTTAGGCTCTGAAAACACTTGGACCAAAGAAAGTTAGATACCTGTCTAAGCTAAGCTGGATGCATTTTTCTGGAAGTGCTTATCCCTCCACTGATTTTCAAAGGCTGCTTAGATGTCTGATTTACACTAGTTGTTTAACTCTTCACTGTCTGAGTTAGGTGAGGAGAATGTCATCCTGTGCATATAAATCCCATTGAGTTGTCATGTGGCTCCTTTGAAATCTCGGCCTGACATTTTTTAACCAGGATCCCACTTAATGCCAAGCAGCAGGAGTGACAGCCATGAATGGGGCTGCGTTTTTTTTTGGATCCCTGTGCCTGTCGGAGCAGATTCCAGGGGCCCCTCCTTCCCTCAGCATGAGAAAATAGGTACAGCAAGGCCCCACAGGTGGGAAAGTCAAGCTGGCTCAACAAAACAATAAAGAGCATATTGTGCCCAGTGAATGCTTATTTAAGAAAAGCACCCCACCCAAAAGCAAGGGAAGATGCAGAATTTGAGCTTTGTCACAGTCTAGCCTCAAATTAGTCAACATTTCGGTGAGATAAAACATAACCTTAAAAGCAGCAACAGCCTACAAATATTTTAACTGACTAATAAATGAGATTATTATTTTTTTTCTGGGTAAAACTTCTGTGTTTGTCCAAACAGAAAATTATGAAGAAGGGAATAATGAAGATAATGGGCGAAAGTTTTAGAATTTTACCAAAAAAAAAATTTATGTTCTTGCAAAAATATCAATCCCTAATTAGAGTCATATTTCTGCAAAGACTCTTTTCCTTT
Organism: Lathamus discolor; assembly: GCF_037157495.1. Taxonomy (NCBI): domain Eukaryota; kingdom Metazoa; phylum Chordata; class Aves; order Psittaciformes; family Psittacidae; genus Lathamus; species Lathamus discolor. The sequence continues at coordinate 72,039,812 of NC_088888.1, read as the reverse complement.
AGACTGATTAACATTTCTCAACCGATTGATATATTTCTCTCATCTATACACTCCAGAAGTTATGCTTCTTCTGAATAAACACATCACAAAAGTATCAAAACCCATCAATTTCTCTTACGGTAGTAGTGTAGACGGCTTCTGGATCATCTTCTATAACTCTGGAAAGGCCAAAGTCTGACACTTTACAAACAAGGTTGCTGTTGACAAGAATGTTGCGTGCTGCAAGATCCCTGTGCACATATCCCATATCGGCCAAATATCTCATTCCAGCAGCAATTCCTCTCAACATTCCCACTAGCTGAATGACTGTAAATTGCCCATCATGTTTCTGGAGGTAAGAAAGGAGCAGCAATTCTTGTTAGTATAGCTGAGAAGAGAAATAAGAATCAGTTTTACAACTTCAGCTTTCTACTTATTCACTGCTTCTGTGGCAATTCATCCTGGGGCAAAGAAACTCACTTCAAACACAAGTTTTATTTTCTTCAGAGACAAAGCAGTATATTTAGTTAAGAAATGTGTGAGTAGTTAATGTACTAGAAGTAACAAAACTTGCTAATCACTATAAATTTCTGGCCAAGTCCTGGCAAGTCTTTTTGAACAGAGATTACCTGATGCTCAGGTCTTTAGTTTGCCTCTGCTCTCCAACTCTCAGCATAATTATTTGTATCAAGAAAATAAGAACTATCTCCTTTTGGAACCCTAGCTACTGATAATTTTATTCATAGTTCAGAGTTTATCAAACAAACATAAGTTTTCTGTTCTCTATAGAGCATTTATGCATCATCTTGCACTGTCTTGTACACACGGTAAGGAGTTAGAATTAGCCAGTTCAGAACACACACTCAAAAAATGTTAAATATTTGTGAATTTGCATTTCTTTTTCCTTTTTCTCTTAAACACAACCATAGTTTATTTAAGAATTCTTGTATGATGATTTCCACCATCCCGACACAAAATTCTGCTCCCAAAAGTCTTCAGGTATCAGTGATTTTAAGTTCAGCTGGTGCAATAATAAAACCACCATGTCTATGCCAAATTAAATCACTCAAATTCCTAGACTGTTCTCATGTGATCCTCTTTGTTCCTCTCATTTCTGATCTGGTTTTATTGAAATAATGTAGAGAAGTGCTAGCATTTGTAAAGCTCCATTTCAGCCTGAAAACAGTTTTAATTATATATCATGCATGTATACATATATATATGCACATATGTAAAACTGTATTTTTAAGTGATTATGTATAATAATATACATATAGCTCACTTAAAATGTTTATATGCTTTCAGTTTTGTACTCACCCTAAGAAATGCATCTAAGGCCCCATTCTCCATGTATTCTATTACAATCATGACTGGTTTCCCTGAAAGAAAAGAAGACATTTTGTTTGAGAAACTGTAACACAAATGGAGTGCCTTTTGTTAAAAAACAGACATTATTCTTTTGAAGAACTGAATCACTGAGACAGCGAACATTTCTGAGGCCTCTAGCACTGTTACTGAGCTCTAATAAGTTCTTATATGTCTGCATGGAACTTGGTCACGATTCACAAAATTAAACCACAAAAATCAAAATGTCAGTGTGCTCTCCTAACTCCTATTGTGTGAACAGGACTCTGGAATAATGACACTTCAGATAATATGAAAGGACATACGAAACCTTATCTCTCTGCATGGTGTTTGAGGGTAAATGAAACTAGAAAAATACGAGTTCAAAGTACTTCATCTTTTAATCATGCGTGCATCTTAATTTTTTCCTCAGGTTGTAGCATAAAGTAATTGTTGTTTCAGTTAGCTACACATCAGGAGAAAATCCACTAGGAGTGTGCAGCCTGTTTATAATTTGAATCACAGAATCCCAAGGGTTGGAAGGGACCTAAAAAGATCATCTAGTCCAACCCCCCTGCAAGAGCAGGGTAACCTACAGTACATCACACAGGAACTTGTCCAGGCGGGCCTTGAATATCTCCAGTGTAGGAGACTCCACAACCCCCCTGGGCAACCTGTTCCAGTGCTCTGTCACTCTTACAGTAAAGAAGTTCTTCCTGATGTTAACGTGGAACTTCCTATGTTCCAGTTTACACCCATTGCCCCATGTCCTATCACTGGATATCACTGAAAAAAGCCTAGCTCCATCATCCTGACACCTACCCTTTACATATTTGTAAACATTGATGAGGTCACCCCTCAGTCTCCTCTTCTCCAAGCTAAAGAGACCCAGCTCCCTCAGCCTCTCCTCATAAGGGAGATGTTCCACTCCCTTAATCATCTTTGTGGCTCTGCGCTGGACTCCTTCAAGCAATTCCCTGTCCTTCTTGAACAGAGGGGCCCAGAACTGGACGCAATATTCCAGATGCGGCCTCACCAAGGCTGAGTAGAGGGGGAGGAGAACCTCTCTTGACCTATTAACCACTCCCTTTCTAATGCACCCTAAGATGCCATTTGCCTTCATGGCCACAAGAGCACATTGCTGGCTCATGGTCATCCTCCTATCCACCAGGACCCCCAGGTCCAGGTCCCTAAAATCTTTGACAACGAATAAGCTAAAGTGATTTCTGTCATTAGGCTGTTATTTGACTGACAGATTGATATGCTGCTTACCTCTCGTAACAACCCCTTCTAAGTGAACAACGTTGGGGTGGTCAAACTGGCCCATGATGCTTGCTTCACACAGGAAATCTCTCCTTTGCTTTTCAGTGTAGCCAACTTTCAAAGTTTTTATGGCTACTGCAACATCTCTCTTGCCAGGAAGTTTCAGACGCCCGCTGCAGACTTCACCAAACTCTCCTAAAATGGATTAGACCAAATCTGAATTACTCTAATATCAATATTCTTTTTAGGCCTTGATTCAACTAGACACCTAAGCATGTGTTTAAACTTTAAATGTGATGTTCATATTTGAGATGGATTACTTAGGAACAGAAAGACAGGCACGTGCTTTAAATAAATTGCTGACTAAGTACCTTACAGAGTAAACACTTCAGGTTAAACTAATCTAGAGGACTGTTTTTTGAATCTTTTAAAAGACTTGTTAGTAATTTCTTACCTTCTTTTTTTTTTTCAAAAACCAGGAAATAAAAGTGAAGTGGCTTTCATAAGAAAATACTATTACAGAAAAAGCAATATAATTTCTAAGTGAAAATGTCATTCTATTCTACATGGTTTCCATACTGTCTTTAGATCTGATTTTTTTTTTTTTTCCATTTCAAAATGAAGGTCTTTCAGAGCTGCTTTTAATTTAACATCATTATGGTGTTAAATGAAGCACTACATTATTACCTTCAAGCAGGATAATTTACTTTGCAGATTATGAAATTAAAGGTGAGACTTGTTACATTAAACAAACACAAGCAAATGCTGAAAGTTTGTAAAGGGTTCTAAACTAACAGACAATTGGAACTTGAAGAATCATATGAAAAAAATGACCGAGCAGCCTGCAAAAATACCAAAAATCCCGCCCCTACAGTCATAATTTCTGAGAGAAGTAATCAGACAGGAAAGAGGATGAAGCATGTGAGATGTGGACCTGAATGGCAATACATCTACCTCACTATTATTAAGATTGTGGAAGATTTAAGGATTGTCCCAGCCATGTCAGCAGAGAAAGAAAGAGAGCCCCTGCCCCGCCCCCCTCTTATCTGTATCCATGAAATAAAATCTCTTGGGACATATAGGAGAAAAGCGTAGCAACATATCTTCTACTGAATAAAGTGGAACATTCTCTTTAAAAAGACAGATTAATCAAAAAATATTTAATAACCTGGCACTTTGCAAATTTATCTGGAGTATGAGAGATGTAGATCCAAGTCCCTCCTCCAAAGCAAATAAAGTTTTAAATTTATCTCCTGCATACCTGTGGAGTGCCTTAACTTTAAGCTATTGAGCATACATAAGTATGCTGACAGACCTACACCCAAGACATGTTTTATGGTAAGTACTGAAAAAAAAATGACTGAATTAGGAAAGACTAACACAGTGAGTTGATTAGAGAATCCCTTTGGGATGTAGGCTGAGGCCCTGAGAAACCTGGTGGGATCAGGACTTAAATGCACATACACTATGGCAAGGCATCTGGCTGGCTATAAAGGTATGCTTGGAAATGAGGCTGAATGCTTGAAGAGGTACACGTTGAAGTGGTCTAATGGATGAGTTCTGTGAAATCTTGTTTAGGACACCATCACTGGTTCCAACACTTTTCTCCTGCCACCCTCAACAGCAGAGCTTAGAGAAGGAAAAGAAAGTACCCGGGCTTCAGCTTCTCAGTTCTTCAGCCAGAAGGGTATAACTTTGATCAGACCTTACCATTTCCAACTGACTTGTTTGGCCAAACCTCCACTCAGCAAGGAGATGATTGCATACAGAATCAAATTCCTCTCCCTCATGTTCTATGCTAGCTGAATTCAGGTTAGACTCCAATTTCACTCCATATACCTCGGTTAACACCATACTGCGTGTGAGCTAATTGGCCAGACAGAGTATGAGTGTTCTTGCCTGCACAGGTGAGGCCTTACCCTCAACCATCCTTGGACACTGGAGTTGTGGTCTGAATACCCATCACAGCTATGAGCAGCAGGAGGCATAGCTGCTACATACATAAGAACTAGCTTCTCATGCCTTTAGCTTGGTGCCTTAACTTCCCTCCTGCACTTAATTAGCAATATGTATGACTATTAATGAATTCACCACTCATTGTACTCACAGCTCCTTGGCAGAAGAACTTACTAAAGGATAAAAATTTTCTCTAGCAGTACCTTCCAAAATTGTTTTTGTTCCACAATGAAAAGAAAACGCGAGTATAAGTGTCTGTATGTGACACTTCAAAGACAGGTAATTAGGATATTTGGCATAGAGAAACTAAGGCTTAACTCCTTTCCAGCTCTCTGTGATCTGATTTTGATTGAATTCCAAAAGCAGATCACTCACACTTAGGCAAACCAGAAATCTGAATTTGTATGTTATGCATTTCAGGCCATGATGCTAGCCAATGAGCTACTTTTATTCCTAAGAAAAGAATCTATTCAGCTGAAATGATGCTCAAAAATGATCCAGAAAACATGACAAGAGTGAGAATACTGCACAGTCACACAGCCACTACCTCTGCATGTCAACAAGGAAGAAGCTAAAACAAAGGACGTGCGGTAGGAACAAGGAGTTAAAACAGTGGACACCATATTCTGTACCTGACAGTTGGCCGCAGCAGGATGGTAATTAAAATATTGGCAAGGAAAGCACATATCCCTCATGCAAATTGAGCATAAGCATACTTGCACCCTGTTTGTCTGAGGCAGACATGGCACTACTCAATAGTTGATGTGACCAGCATTGCTGATGCATACTGAGACTGCTAAGTGGCTTTTCTGGTGCAGTCACTAGCAGAAATTCCATATTCTTCTTTGATGTATGAGTTTCAGCTGCTTCTTTGGGCCTAACTTTCTGTTGTTCCTGTTCAATTTCACTCCTGTTTGTTAACCACATTAACAGGTTAAAGCCACAGCTAAACCCCACATATTATATCGTTTCACCACAGCACTTGTAATTAACTTTCTTCAGAATGATTACTGACACATTGGGTTTTGGTGCGTTTTTTTTTTTTTTTTTTGCTATCAGTTATTAAAATCAAGAATAAATTCATTTGCAGCCAACAAAATTAACATTCTGGAATTAGTCTGTCATAACAGCAAGAATATATTTTAAACTGTATACTCTCCAAATGAAGCATTTTCAGCATTTTGCTCGGACAGAGCTGGCAAAGTCCAGCTGAATATATCTTTGTGCTATGAACTGTTGCTATGCAGATAGGTTTTAAACTTAAATAAAAATACACAGCTCAGTGATTTTTCTATGCTAATCCTGAATGTAGAACTTGCATTTTGTGTATTTATCAGAAGAGATGCTGCCATTGCAGCATCACAAAAATTACTAGTTAGTAAGGGCTGGATTCTTATGCTCTTACTCATCTGATGGAATAATTTGCTCAGCAGTGTTGTTAATTTCAGCAGTTCCACGTGATTAAGACACGATTCAACATGAGTGAGGTTAAAGAGGCATTGTGAATTCTAAATGTGAAGATTTTTTAAATGTAAACCAGCTTATTTTAGAGATATTTCTTCTCTTTTTAAATAATACCACAATATGTAATTTACAGTGCATGACAATCTACAGGGTGATTTGAAAATTATTCTACTAATACTTTTATGAAACAACAGGAAAGCAAAAGAACATTTCCTCCAGGAATCCAAAGTATGTGATATTTTTCTTACCCACAGAAACTTAATTTCACTACATGGAGTAGTGCAATAAAAATGTCACATCTCTTATTAATGCAAACAAATGAAACTGCTTTTTTAGAGCATGAACACCATGGCTTAAGTAGGTGGTAGACAGTTCAAGAGGAAGAAAAGCAATGTAATGCTGGCGCAATTGCAATCAGTCACGAGAAGTTAAACAATAACTTTCTGTATTCATAAAATATCAAAAAGAAAAATGGTAGAACAAAAAACAACCTTAGGGAAGGTTTTGTTATACAGAAACAAGACCTTCCTGGTCTCTATTTAAGATTTTGTGCTGCAACCTGTTTTCCTTACTCACATGAACCAAAATTCAGAGGTCAAAAAGCCCTCTTGCAAAAAGAAAGAGAGTAGAATTTGCACTCATGCTAACGCCTTTACTCTAAAAATAAACAGAAGGCAGCAAAACTGCCCACCTCCCTCTAATTAAATTTTTGATAGCAGATACAGAATTAGAAACCCACAAACTTCCAGTGTCAAGCAAGACTCTTAACTTACTTACTTATTTGCTTTTTTGTTGTTTCCTCCCTCGTTTGTTTTTACATTTTCAAAGTGGGTGAAGCTTCATTGCTCTTAACCACTCTAGCAAATGCAAAAAGTTCTACAGTTGAGGTATAATTATTTGCCTGTCATTATGATGTATGAGTTTCGATCCCGGCTAAATGGAACAGTTGAATCAGAAAGCCACAGCAGCCTTACCTGCACCAATCACACGCTCAATTTTAATACAAGAGGCATCTAGCTCCTTGGCGAATTGATGGACAGCTCTATTTGGGTCCTCGTAGGTTTCAGGGTCAATGTAGGTTTTGGTGCCTGGAAATTTAACTGTAATGATGTAAGAAAGCATGACTGTGATGAAGCAAAGGCACTTCTTGTGCAGTCAGCCCAGGAATTTCATTATGCAGAGTGCACTTTGGAAGACTGAACCCGTTTCCACACTGCTTGAGTTCAAGACACTCTGAGAAGCAACCTTAGTTTTAGGCATCATCTGCAAGCATGCCAACACAAATACAACATCCCATCTTTGAAAATTACTAACATTAGCATCTGAATCTGCACCTTGAAGTGAAAGAAGTAATAAATGTTAAGTAGTGCTCTAGTGTTCAGTGAAATAAAATGCAATGGTTGAATGGGAGTAAAAATAAAGCAGGGTAAGGGATATAAGACTAGCAGAGGAGATAGATAAAACTTTCTTTTCTGTGTAAGGACAGCACAAACAGCATTTCTTTATGTTATCTATCAGGATTTGAAAGGCTCCTCCACCGACTTCAGTTTGCAGACTGTGGCAATAGCCAAGTTAAACTATTCACAGCACTTAGAATTTCTGTCTTTAGGTATGTTTCTTGCACTCAAATATGAAGATGAGAAACGCAATTGACTTGTAAAGGCATAGGAAGGGAAAGTGGGCTCTGTGGCACAATTATTCCCTCTCTCAAGCACCTAAGCGAATAATATACAGCAACTTGGGTTTTGCTCCCTCTTTCTCCACTATAGGACTTGGTGCAACTCAGGCAGCAAAGTGCTCCAGCCACCACATAGTTTTTCCCTTAGTTTGCTGCTAATTCAGGAAAATTATTTTTTGCTCTTCTGGTGGAGGAAGAAACTTCTGGTGAAAGTAGAGCAGCCCTGGAAATCTATTAATGAAGCAATTTTTATGAAATAAATTCAGCTCACAAGGATTACAGTCTTGAGCTTTAATTAAATCAGCGAATTAATATGAAAATGCAAGGATGGTCCTCTGCTAATTGATGTACAGATATACAAGAATAGGATCAGAAGTCATAATAAATAATTTATGGTTGCTTTTTAATCTTGTAATTGAACACAAAATACTTTAGATTTCAAAATATATTAAAAAATAGCTTAGTAATCATGTATCGTATTACTGACCAAAAAACCCCAAACTTCATAAGAAAGAAAAAGCTAGAGAAATAGTATGAGTAATCTAATGGATTTACTACCAGAGAAAATATTTCAAATGTTGCCCAGATGTTATCTGCCATATTATGTATTTAAATAGCTCTTCCAATTGTACTGATAATACTACAATTTTTTTAAATTATAAATATTTTTTAAAACCTGAAAAGACTAGAGAAAATTAGAAGAAAGCAACAGGATAACCTCCTCTAATAGTGCTATCAGGCAGGGAGATGGAGAAGGGGCCATCCTCTTGTGTTTGTGATAAAGGGCCTGGATTGGAGGTAACCTTGTGAATCTCTAGTGGGCCTCTGACGGCTCTTTATTCAAGCTGTCATAAAACATTTTGACAGGCCAAGGCTATCCTGGCATACCAACATGAAATAATGCTGGCCTGGATTTGAAGACATTGTTAGAAGAAAATGGTAGGAGGAAACCAATATAAATTTGAATTGCTTTACTAAACTCCTCTATTGTACTTGTATCTTCAAGTGTAGACCTTAAGGTCACACAGACTTGAGGGGGACTGAAATGAGATATATGATACTCTACTAAACACAGTGCTTTAAAACATGCTTTAAAAAAATGGTTACTTTAAAGCTTTTTTGCTAAGTAAGTGTTTGTCTTAAGTTACGTTTTTGGAAAATCCACTCTGGTACCTCAGCACAGAAAAATGTTTGTGATGATTTTATGGAGCAAAAGGACACCAAACTGGCGTTCACAGCTCTGCGACCAACCTGATGACCACAGCACTGGATCTTGTTCTGCACATGCTTAACCAATAAAATTAAAAACTACACCTTCAATTAACAGATGATGAAATACGAGCTTGGCAAAAAGTGACTTATATATGGTGCTATAATTCTAAAAAGACTGTGTATGCTAATTCTTCTGATTGATTTGCTGTATAACCAGATTTCTTGAAAGTAAAATGAGGGAAATGAACACTTATAAAGTCTCACCATTTATTATATCAACTATTACTCATTAAGTAGCAGCTTTCATATTAATTCACTTAGACTTTCACTGAAACAAAAAATGTCACCAATAATGGAGACAAGAAAAAGAATTATTTAGCTAGCACATTCCTTTTGCAAATACACTGACATGCAAGAATACGTAATGGATCTTCTCCTTCAAGGACATAACAGGGGATTATAAAAGTGAAAGCACTAGCTCTTCTGAACATGTGAAAAGCTTATAATGCATCTATGAGAGCCAAATTTCAAATCCATCACTCTCAGAATGGGAACATTTAAGTAACATCAGATTTTTGATGAATTCTTTAAAATCAGTTGCTCTGCAAGGTGCACGATAGATAATTCTTATCCAATTATTGTTATCCACCTTTCTTGCACAGATTATGAATTGACTGACTAAAGCCACAATGATGTCACTACTCAGTTTAATACTTGCTGCATTTAAACGATTTAGGTAGCAGCACACCCAGACTCAGGGACCACAAACAAATTCCAGCTGATCTCTTTTTTTTTCAGGGCAGAAAGGTAAAACAGAAACTTGATCTGATTTTGAGTGGAGCTTTGGCTATACTCATTTAAAGAGTCACACATTGAGAAGATGCTATGAATTTGTGACTAGTGGATACTTCATTCTCCATGTGACATTACATTCTGATAATAGCTCATTATTTTAACATGTAAAATAAGACAAACCATTCTGATGGATTTAAGCTACAGCTGCAATTATTGGTAGACAACAAAGGCTACATACAGCATAGCATGATTAAATGGCAAATTCTACTGGTATGAGACTTATCAGGTATGGTCGAAGATGAAACCCAAGCAGTTTTCTGCTTCAGAATTTATATTCAATTTAATTCTAATATGCGGTATTGCAATTTTGGTTGCTCAAAATAATTTTGCAATTTAGTTTTACTATGCTTTCCATGTTAATGACTTATTCTAAAAGAAATCAAAACATTTTTAATTTCTCGTGTCAAAATGATATTACAACTGAAATGAGAAAGGGCTAAAATAAAACATTTTTTAAACAGTATTTTGATAAAAATGAAATTATTCTTGCATATGCCTTCTTTTCTCCTTATATTTTCAATTGTCATTACCTGAGAAAGATGTATTTTATTGAACTTTCCCAGGTTCTTGCACAAATTTGACAGTAGCTGTGATTTTAACAAGAGAGGCATTAGGTGATACTCTTAGCTGGGCAAGTTATTCTAGAATACAGAACAGTAAAGAAGTACTTTCTTTAGAAAGCAGCCTTTCTTCTCATATTAAGTGTTCTATTTTTAATGACATTATGTTTTGTAAATACTGTTGCTACAGTATTCACAGTAGCAGAAGACAGCTTTTGAGCAGAAAAGCTTTACTGTTAGGGTGATGCAATGACCCAGACTTTCTCAGTCTGAAGTCTGCCTGAGGTAAAAATCATATAGTCACTTAGCCAAATGTCTCTCAAATACTGAACCTCCGAGGGATCATTAGGACAGCGTGAAACATGCATTCAAAGCAACCAAAAGGAGAGAACAAAAAAGAATGAAAACAGCAGTGTATCATACGCATGTATAAAATTAAAACCGTCTGTATGAGCAATGTTGACTCTAATCCACATTCTTTTTGTGTAGGTCACATTTGTACAGTGTTTAACCTCCAACCTGCTATTTACACAGCATTTTTTAATTTCTTATGGCTTTGTCATTTATGGAGTGATGTTTTAGTATTGTCTACACTATTGCAGTTGGGAATTTTTGAAAGGCGGAAAAAAGCAAAACACTTACAATGAAAGTAAAGTTCTTCATCCCCTTCTTGATCAGCTTTACTATATCCACAATGCCTGAAAAGAAAGACAAGGGCTTTACTGGTAAATAAAGATTTACTTCCTTGCATCTAAAGTCCTGACAACATCAGTTCTTCAGGCTGGGATTTTCAGGCACTGAGCACCTAACTGCTGTAGGTCCTTTGTAAGTTTCAGTTATAATTCTCTTGACAGCAGAGTTTTAAATAAATCATGAACAGTTGCAATCAAAAGGTTTTTGTATCACATACCAGTTGGGACAGGTCCTAAAGAGAAAATTCTAGTTCTGTTGAAAAGCTTCTATGGATGAAAGAGAAGATTAAAGAACTTGAAAGCAGAATAGTGTTTTACATGAGGTTATTCTTAAACTTACTGCTGTGCCTCTTTTTCTTGAATGCAAAGTCATTTAAGGGCTGATCAGATAAAGTGTCAGACTTCTCCACGTGAGAAAACTGAACAGAAAGAGGGACTTTGAGGAGTACAGGTAAAGAACCTGCTAGGGGATCCTTTTCAGCACATTTACATAGGACAAAAAGAACATCTTGATTTAAGTGTGTCTTGCCAAAGTAAGAGGACAAATTGTATGATTGAAAATGGGATTTAAATCAAAATTGTCCTTACTAAAAATGACTTTCATCTCAGTTTTGCAAAGTACTATCCCAGGTTAGACTACATTTCAAGAGTTTTTGGGTCAGACACGCTTATGCGATGCAATACCTTCGCCCTATGATGAATCCAAACACCATGAAGACCAGAATGATGGTTCCTGCCACAGCAACCACAGCTATGATAATAACAGGATTCTGTTCACTGGAAACAGCCGTGGCTACGAATGGAGCACAGAGCAGAGATTAGTTTAAAATTATTCCCTACAAAGGAATTGCAAAAAATTAAGTCAATCATTATGATTTGCAGAATGTTGTTTTACCTTTACCTGAAACTATTACATCAGTAGAGTTAGTCAAAAGAAGGGCTTCCATTGGAAATTCATCCAAATGCTGGATGAGTTAATGATTGTCTACAGGGAATAAGAAGGAGCTATGCTAGAACTGACTTGGCCAAAGTGACACAGTCATTATCAACCACTTCTACTCCCTCCTACTTCTGTGCTGCCTTCAGTTTTGAAGAGTGGCTGACTCCTTCCTGAAAGAGAACACCTCGATATCCCTGTAAGGGTGGACAGTACAAGACTAATCCCTGAAGAGCTCTGCTTCTAGCCTCCCCTCTATAACTGACTGATATGGCTTTGATGGTACCCAAAGAAATAGCGTCTTAACTATAAGAAGAATGCTTGAGATGAAACACTATCTATTAACACTGATATCTTAGTTAGCACATTTTTATCTCTTACTGCTATCGTTGTAAGTTGCAATTATTACTTATCATTTAGCCACAAAAAGGTGCCTGCACATATACAAAATGGAATTCTCCATGCTTCAGAAAATTTACATGCTAAAATACCCACACATTATCACTCTTTTTATTCAGATATGCCAATGCTATTAATACATGCAAATGTATGCATGTCACATTAATGCAAACTGAGGATGTAAACACTTAGCCTGAGAAACCTCAAGGTTTGTTAAATACATTGCTTGCCTGACATCTAATGAGGGTGGTCATGTACTCAAGTCACATTAAATGAGCACAGCTCTACTGAACACTATGGAGCAACACTGGTTTGTAGCAGCAAGGATCTAGGCCAAAAGATTGAGAGTAAAGGAAGAGACATCAGGCAGTGATGATGAGCAAGAGTCTGTGAAATTTTGAGTCATTTGGAAGCAGCAGAGAAATAAAAGAGAGGGAAAAAAAAAAAAAAAGGAAACCCAACTGATAGCTGATTAACTGAATTCTCGATGGTATGCTAACAATGGTTAACTGCTAGTAGTGGTAACTGAACTGAAATGTCTACATGAGGATTGTATGAATTCCACGGAATCAGGTTCCTGTTGCAGACTTCAGAGGTTCCCATAGAAACAAAAAAACCTAGACTTTTCTTTGCTCTGTCTTGGGAGAAGTGAGCCAAACAACATGATTTATTTTGTTACTGACACTGACCTGTACCAACTGCTTCCCACAAAAACTAACAAACCATTTCTTATACTACACAGATAAAGAATTATTTGCATTAGGGGGAAGTTCCCTCCCCTTCCTCCCTTAAATTTTATCTCCTAAAGAAATTGTAAGTTTTCTATGTTCTATGCTAATGCAGGTAAAGAAGATCTCATTATTCATATTGGTCTTAAGCTGAAAAGAACAAATGCTTATTTTTGATTAACTGTAAATTTCTGAGATATCCAGGTCAGTAGGATGCCTTTCAGGCCTGCATATATCCCACTTGTGGAACTTTAAGGAAATCAGTGATCACTATCTCCTGCAAAAGTGTAGGGACACAGGTAATACAACTCAGTTTCTGTAACATCACCAGGCCATCAAAGCAGACAACCCCAAATTTATGTAAAATACAGCCTTTCCTAAAGCTGTTCACTTCTTACTATGAACTTCAGTGCAAACCTCATTTAGAAGTCTAGAAGAGGCAGTACCCTGTCACAATGGCCAGGGTGCAAAGCTACAACCATCTAACAGAATTTGAAAAAATACCCAGCCCAGCCTGTCACTTAATCTAGCAGCCAAGTTGAGTGCATAGAGGTTGACATATGTGAGTGGGTTGCTCTGCATAACTGCCTCTCAGATTCTGGATACTGGCACATTCAGCGAGCATGCCAAGGGGGGCTGGAACTAGATGATCTTAAGGTCCTTTCCAACCCTAACTATTCTATGATTCTATGATGTTAATTGGGGTCTGGAAACTGTTGGGGACACAGCACACTGGCCAACTAGTAAGGTAAGATTCAATGTGTGATATATTTTTACATTTTTAAAACAGAACAAAACAAAAGATCTGATTATGGGCATGGTCTGGTATGAATTCAGTGACAGAAGTCTGGCATTTGCCTTCATTCAGGTACTGTGTGCTGCTTTTCTGTGTTATGAACTCAGTCTGTTAGTGTAAGGGTGAATCACAACCCAGCTTCTGGAATGATCACTGTGGTTTGGCAGAAACAAAAAAAGATGCTAGAGTGCTCTTAGAGGAATGATTTTGAGTTGCAGATGATCCTTCCAGGGAGTGCATGATATGGCTACCTGTAACTGGTGCTGCCACATTGGTGATGGCAGGGAACCACCAGCAGGACAGGGAAGTCTGCCCTTTCTACTGCTTAAACTGTACTCAGACTGAAGACGGTGAGACAGGGACCCGGTACTTGGGCAAGCAGTTACAGCTAATCTGATATTATGATATCTGAATATCTAAATTAATGAGCACATTCAAATCCAATGCTTAGCTGAAAGGACTTAAAACCACCTTTTAGATATATATGGTTGTAGGGATGGGGAATGCATATCCAAATACCCTGGAGGATTAAAAAAAGTAGATCAGCCGTAAAAGCTGAGCTGCTCCTCCAGTGACTTCTCATGCAAGCAATCTGAAATGTATGAGTTACAGAAAAGCACTGCTGATGAAGTCCACCACGGAAGTGTTGACAATAAATTGGGTTCATTTAGGCCAAACATTACTTCCTTATATATTATGCTTTACGTCTTCCATAAAAAATTGTAGTAGTGTTAATTCTGACATTAGGAATAAATTTTGCCTCTGCATATTCCTTCAACCTTGCTTGATTAAAAGTGATTCATGGCAAAAGAAAAACGCAAATCTTCATGCCAGGTTGCGTTGAATCTTAGAGCTATAACAAGTGGCAAAACACCCTTTGATTAAAAAAGCACAGGATTATCTTTAGATGCACTGGCTACAAGTCACTTAACATAACTTTTAAACACTTTAGTAAATCAAAAATAAAATTACCACTTAAGTGATTTTTCTGTGCATTTGTGTTTTCTTCCTGAGGGACTTTCATCTCTAATATCATCAGTGATTTCAAGAAAAAAAAAATACAGTGATTAAAGTACTCTGACTATGGCAAACACAGCTCAAAGTACTTTAATCACTGTATGCACAGTATAATATAGAAATATCCTTACTTTATGAAGTATTTTACTTTATAATTTTGAATTTTTTACATAAATAGGTATGCAAAGCCTAACATCTAAGATACGTGCAAGTACAAATATAAACTATGCATATTTTATATGTCAGATACTATTAGTATAATGGACATTTTGCAGCCCCAAAATACAACCATATGCTGGGCTGCATCAAAAGAATATGGCCAACAGGTCGAGTGAGATGACCTCTCCTCACCCTCTACTCTGCTCTTGTGCACTCTGCTATTCAGCTATGGGGCCTCAACACAAGAAGGATGTGGACCTGTTGGAATGAGCGCAGAGGAGGGCCACAAAGATGATCAGAGGGCTGGAGCACATCTCCTATGAAGACAGGCTGAGAGCTGAGCTTACTCACCCTGGGGAAGTGAGGGCTCAGGGGAGACCTTAGAGCGGCTTTCCAGTACCTAAAGGGGCCTACAAGAAAGCTGGAGAGGCTTGTTACTAGGGCACATAGGAATAGGACGAAGGGGAACGTTAAATTTAGATTAGACATTAGGAAGAAATTCTTCACTGTGAGGGTGGTGAGGCATTGGAACAAGTTGTCCAGAGAAGTTGTGGATGCCCCATACCTGGAAGTGTTCAAGGCCAGGTTGGATGGGGATTTGAGCAACCTGGTCTAGTGGAAGGTGTCTCTGCCCATGGCAGGGGGGTTAGAACTAGATTTATCTTTAAGGCCCGTTCAAACCAAACCATTCTATGATTCTATGACATAAGACCTTAAATATTTAAAAGTGGCCATGGAGTTTCTGTCACAATTTATAAACAGGAGCGTAGTACAAAAATCTACTAAATCAACAGCACCAGCCAAAAGATGCCAACCAGTTGAAAAGCCTGGAGAAACTCCAGTTGGCAACATGACTAGCTGACTATGATGGTCACTATATATATTGTTACATAAATACATATATGTGTGTGTATATATATATGCATATATATATATACTCACACTACATATATATATTATTTAAATACGTCAACATGTTTAAAAGCTGCAGTCAGAAATCCACTGGAATAATGAAAAGTCAACACCTTTAAATGGCAGTGTAACACTGGTTTACTGCTCACTTGTACAGTACTTTGCTTGAGGTGTATTTCCTAAAAATGATCCTGTAAAGGCTTTCCTTTAAAATGTTAATGAAAACACAGGACATTTTTACATGGCACGTCAAAACACAAAGCTGGCCTATGACATGAGAAAAATCTGCTGTGCATACTGGCTAAGTGTGTCCCTGGTTTATATGCAGTTTTTCATCACAAGAGTCAGAAAAAGAGTACATGGGCATGGTCAGTGATGCATTTATTCTAGGATTTCCTGATTTTCAATATGTTGACCAAACTCTAGTCAAGACTGCTTACTTCTGAAATTATCTTTGATAATCTTAGTGGCTACCAGTGTGCTTACATTCAGTATATAAAAAACAGTCAGGTAATTAAGGAAATGCTAGGGAAACATTTTGGTCTACTAAATTTAAACCACTATGGACAATAAAATAGCTCACTAGAAGAAACATATGACAGATTATGATAGACTTTTAATTTGTTTTCCAGAAATCTATTCAAAACAAATTAATTCTGCCTGTATTTCAGGTTCCCATTTTGCAAAATGAGGATTCTGATACTGACTCTTTCTAAAGTAGAACCCTACAAATAGAAAGTACGCTATCAGACACAGAGCTAATAATACTAGTAATAACAGTTTATTGCTGCTATGATGATAATTACTATTTCAATTATGTCTATTAGATATGTGGTATTATTCATTATTGATAGTTTTCATATTCTGTGTGCAACCCAGGTGAAATCAAGACCTAACTCTTGTGTTTTAGGAATAATACCGACAAATTGTTCAGGAGACATCTGGCTGCACTTAATAAGATACATTAGAATCACAGAATCATAGAATCAACTAGGTTGGAAAAGATCTTTAAGATCACCAAGTCCAACTGTTAGTGTACATCCACATCTTAGATATGCTGGCACAGAGTTCAAAGAACAGAGCTGGCATCTTTGTAGACCATGTATTCTCAGCTCCAAAACTGTCTGACCCACTGTTGGGCAGGTTAACCTGAAGCAAATGGTCCAAAACAGAGTTAACCAAATTTAGGTCTGCGACACAGCAGTGAAGCTGCCAGGGACACAGGCAGCACCTGTGAATTGCCCATTTGTGTCAGAAAACCCAAAATGTGGAAGATTTTCACCAAGCGTGCATACACATATCTACAGTGGTGAGGAAAATAGGTATTGGTGTGACTTTTGGACAAATAAGGGCATAAAATTGAATTCAGGATCAAGGAAAGAGCAAACTCTCCCAAAATGTTACCCCTCTGCTGAGTTGTCACAGCCAGATTCTCTGTATTGAGAGAGGTTGTACTTCAGCTTCATACTTTCTGCTCTGAGGGTTTTTGAGAGGTTGTGTTTTCTTTAGACAGCTTACAACGTATCATATGAGTCTTAAAGAAACCTAGTGTCTTTGAGACCTGTTTCCTTACTAAACCAAGTTGAACTAGCCAATGAAGTCAAAAGACACTAACGATGGACATACAGCTTAAACAACACACACAAGCAAAACTATAAGGATTTTTTTCAGGAAAACAAACAGGGTAAAAATGACCTGGAGCAGACTGTGGGCTGAAATCCTCTTCCCTCCTCTCCCCAGTTACAGAAGAATCTAGTAGAGTTATCCAGCTCACCACTACTCATTTCTCTTGAGGGGTGGAAGAGGTGTGTATTTGAAAGAAAAAAGTATTTTTCTTTGTGTTAGAAGGCCATCAGAGGAGAAGAACCTGATACATTATAAATCTCCACCTATTTTAGGAGTGTATTTTGCCTCTGTGTGGTAGAAAATCTAATTGAACTCATCCTTCAAAATACAAAAATCCACCTTCATGTAGAACTTCATTCTTTCCAGTTTCAATAATATTGCCTATGGCTCTTTCCATTCTTGCTCTACTTACTACTTCTACTGAAACTATTAATTTCATATAAAACTAATTGTTTACCTGTGGCTTCTTCTAGTGTGGCAACATCCAGTCTGGGACTGTAATTTCCATAACCAGCAGCAGTAAAAGCACGGATCTGGAAAACATACACTGTTCCTGGCTTTAGGTTATTAATAGAAGCTGAAGTGGACTTGGTTTTCACTGTTGAATAGGTCCTCTCCCTTTGATCCTGGAAACAATAGGACAAAAGATTAAATTACATTTACAGGTCAGATTTTGCCATGTTTGCACATCAGCAACTGACAGCCAGCCAGAGTAGTTTATTTCAATTTGTTGAATGCTTTTTTTTTTCCCCAACATAAAAAGTAAAGCATACCCTGTGGAGTATTACAAAACACTGTCAATGCAATGAGGAGCTCTAAATAGAACATAAAATTCAAATGGGATGCTCATGTTGTTACCCATAAAATATCCAGACATAAAATGATTGCTTCTTTGGCTCTGATCACATTTTGTGAAATTTTGATGAGAAAGTATCTTGACCACAGCTTTCCAATGGGATCTGTGGGGTCTAAAGAGTGCAAGGACAGGGACATCTGTTCTGTCATGGTCAGAACCCCTTCCCTTGCTATCTTCCAATACCTTTCAAATATACCATACTGCCAATGTATAACAGCCTGGATTTTGCACCAGATTCTGAAATCCTTAACTCAATTTTCACTCAGTTTTTTTTTTTCTCTGGATTTTAGTCTTTTCTCAGGTTTTAATCCTACGGCATTGAGAAGAACCTAGGGAAGTAATCTCAGTATGACATCCCCCAAATCTGAAGCTGTAAGAATACAAACCCTATGAGTAATAACTCACTTTCAAATACTACAAAAGCTGTATCACAGATCATTACGGTATTCAGAAAGCTCTACTTATTCATCACATTTACTGATCCAGATTATCTTTCAGCACAGATATGTGCAGCCCTGTTGATTTTCAGTGGCAGATGCAACGCTGATTTGAAGGGCAGAAGAGATGAATTAACCAACCATCTGAATGCACCACATGACCAGAGAAGCATGAGCTGTACGAGGCAGTGCTAATGAGATGAATACAGAGGGAAGGAATAAATCTGTAGCTCATTTCAATAGTACTTTGCCAGCTAAAAGTGATGGAGAACCTTCCCCTTTTGCAGTCAGTAAAGCAGCAAAGGCTTTTGCTTAAATACAGGGTTAAATACAACATAAATGATTTCTTTTCTGAGACTCAGTAATGGCTACTCTTGGTTCATGCCCTCTCTCTGTTATTTCAGCAAGCATACCAACTTGGCTAAGCACAATTTCTGTATCTTCTCCAAGAGGGCTTAAATCATCTGTAAGTGAGGACCATGGTGGAATGTATGTTGGTATGTGAGAAAGAACAGGAATGCTTGAGAGATGAGAAACAAGTGTAAGGAAATCATGAACAGTAAGGTTCAGGACTGAAAGCCACAGTGGAATTTCTGAGTTTGCATTTTAATGCATAAATAAGGCTTATTTGAATTGCCAAAAGTTTTTATTCAAAGTAAACAAGTAACAAAGAAATAAAAATGACCTGTGCTAGAAATCTCGTAAGACAGGCTTGGGAGATTTCAGGCAGTTTGCATTCCAGCCCTAGCCAGAAATAAGAGGTGAAAAAAACAATTATCAGAATATATCAGAACCACAAAAATGTTTGATTTCACTCTAAAAGGAGCTGAAAGTTCAGATTTTTTTATTTTAATTTTTTTTTTTTTATTCATAGAATCATACAATCATAGCATGATTAGGGCTGGAAATGACCTTAAGATTTTTTAGTTCCAACCCTCCTGCCAGGTCAGGAATGCCTCACACTAGACCATGTTGCCCAAGATTCTGTCCAATTAATAAAACAAAACTTGAGCTGCCTCTCTCATTCTGAGTAGTAGTTTATGAAGTACTTTTTAAGCTCAACTGCATTATTTTGGAAGGAAGAGAAGTATATGTGTTAAAATTGTCTCACTGAATTAAAGGTATGTAGTCCAGTTTATCTGTGACTGTGCATAGGATGAGCTTCTTATTCTTTTATTAATTTCATTGTACTAAGTATAATACTGGTAGGTTTCTTTCCATTGCAATGCAACTTTAACATTAGTTCTTCCTTTTGCAAACACAGGAAACTAGTAGCAGAATTCTGTTTATTCAAAGTAACAGGTAATGTGATTGTATAAGGAAAATATTACAAGCCCCATTCAAAAAAGCTATCATCATATGAAATGTCTAGTATCTCAATAATTTTTCACTACCTATTTAAACTATTTAAGAGATTAGAAACAAGTTTGCGTATTAAATCACCCCCAAACAAACAAAAAACCGGAACAACCCATGTTGTTTGGTTTGTAGTTTGAGTTTTGTTTGTTGTTTTTTCTTTTTTGTGCAGAGAACAATTTTGCCTTTGGCAAATATGTAACTTTTTTTTATTTTTTAATGTATGGGCTTTCTTTGTGTGCACACACACACATGCTGGAGGAACAAAAACTCTGCTAAAGTTAGTACTTTTTTTTTTTTTTAACTGTTTACCTATCTGTACATATGTGGTAAATTTTGTTATAAGTGATTAAAGTGAACAACTTAAACTGGGAGTTAGCATCCACAAATTAACATTTTATTCCCTTCCCGAATCATATAAAGATCTTTTGATAAGTATATTTGTGCAATTCAGTGTTGAAAATTGGATGTGACACTTGATATTAGATCCAATCTGGTCTGAATTTACCTAATTCTATGTTACCTAGTAAGCTGACATGCTCTTTTTGATATAGATATACTCTTACCTTGTTTGCAGAAATGAAATGTCTTCAGAAGTGATCACAAAGGAGCTCCTTTGTTTCCTGTGCATTTTAATTGTTTCTTTTTTCTCTCAGAATGTTTTAGAAAAATTAGGAATATGTTACATGCTGTAGGAAATTTACTAGGGAGTCTGGAGGAGGCACACTTAGTCTGGGTCCCATGGCAAACATACAGCTGCAGAACCTGCCTTCACTCTGCTTTCATCCAGCTTAAAGTTGTCAGAATTTTTTTATTCTGGAGTACTTCAAAGTTATCATGAATGAAGCCCTAGACACCATGAAATGAATGGCAAAACTCCGACTGACATCAGTAAGATTGCAATTTCACTCTACCAGAAACAAAGATCACTTCATCTACTGCTGAAAAGCAGCCCTCAATTCATTATTGTGTTTAGAGAACAAGCGAAAAATAAATTTCACAATTCTGGGACTTTTTAAAAGAACAAATAAGGAGTAAGACATATTTATCACTTGAAACTGTAGGAAGTGCTTTGGAAGTTTTCAGACATCAGACTGAAGCTGTCTAGCTCATGAGGAAATACCAAATGCAGTCAAGAGTTATATTTTACATATCCTCACAAAACTGAAATTACAGCAACACAGAAGGAAATGAAACTAGCTTTAAACACAGTGTAGAAGAGATAGGAAAATTATAAATATAATAGTAAAATATCCAAGTCCAACTTGATAGGAAGAAAAGTGGGAAAAAAGGGCAGATTTTGAAAGGATATTTAATTTTTAGGATACCAAAATACAGTATGAGATATACAACAGCAATAATAATTGCAGGGACTCACTAGTTATTATAAATGAGCAAAATCACTATGACTTTAAAGAGACAGAATAGTTGACAGCTAATGGCTTTAACACTGCTCCACAACACAGCAAGCCAATGTGAAGCAAACGGTGCATTGTTGTATATTACAGATAATCTTAGCACTTACTTTCTCATAATACTTGATTTCATATTCAGTAATGACTCCATTGGGATGTTCTGGTTCCTGCCACGAGAGCTCCACACTCCTCTGCAGCACTCTCTCTTTCATTACTCCACTAACTTGCGAGGGAGCTGTTTGGACAAGATGTGTCAATAAATAAGAAGCATATTTGTAGGATGCTTAAAATCAAATGTCATTACTGATCCACCCCATGCTGAGCCACTTTCATTAAGGTAAAAGAAAGCACCTTTTCATAGCTCACAATTCAAAGCTAATGAATATTCAAGCAGGACCCTATTACTGTTCATAAACTTAGAATGGAAATCAAATTAAAGTGCAAATAGCAAAAGTGGCATTGTTCAAGTTAGTGCAAAACTGAGATTGATGGGCTAGGAGTAACAATTAAGCAGATTGATTCTGATTAAAATACCAAAGTAGATTTTTAGATTGATGTGTAGTAAATTAAGAGTCTAAATATTTATTGCACATGTTTTTGAAATGCACATAAAAAGAAAAATAATATTTTAGAAACAAAATCACATTGTAGGCTGATTTCATATAATTGATTCCAATTCTGCTTAAAAAATTAGCTGTCACACTATCTGATTACAATGTGACTTGGTGGTGAAAACAGTTATGTTGAGAGACTAAACACCCTTTTTCATAACTTCAAACCTTTCCGGGACATTCTCTGTTTAGAGCTGAAGTTCCTGTATTTGGTCTTGGCATATTTTGAAAGCATGAGACTATTCAAGAAGTAGATCTTATAAAATAAAAGAGACACTATCTTCCTCCACTTCATTCTACAGATATACATACATTCACACTTGCATGCATGCACACATGCACACACAGTTTCATAATAAACATCGTCCACAAACAAGCACCTTCTGAAATGAAAAACAACCAAACAAACAACAACAATATACAAGCATTTTAGAGTCACTGACTCTCATTTAAAAATGTTCAAGAGGTAATGTAATAAAATGAGAGGTCCTGGAAAAGTAATTTGCTTTATCACCTTATCTCTTCTTTAATAAAAAAATAACGATAAAAAGACAGATTTTCTTCTGATGCGTCGTTCCAAAGGAGGCCAAACACTTCTCCTTAAACATACATACTGCCTATATGAATGTAGAACAGATGTCACATAAAACCAAAGTTCTTTAAAAAACAAGTATGGCATTGGAACCATGCAGTTCTCCTTCAGTTAAACTGGAATAATTCCAGGGTGTAACACTGTTCATGCAAAAGATAAATAATGAGAGGATGTGATCTTCACCTCCCCACCATTAAAATCAAAATGACATTTACAGGAACATGAATTTGTTCATATTTGGAAAGCAGATTCAGACATTGGAAATGAAATTAAAATTAGAGAAAGAATGTTTTTATATATTTTTGAAATAAATAATCTACTACTACACTTGATTCTATACAAGTATATATTGTGTCTAGTACTATACAAGATTCTATACCTGTATGTTTGAACAAAAATTCTGAGAATTTTAAACATTTTTCTAGGTTTAAAATAGAACAACCGTATATCAGAACTGTACCTAAAGCTTTTACTATGTAAAATAACATAGTCTTCAGGTAAAACACTATACTTATCCCATGCAACAAGCAGATCAACTTCACTTCCTCTAATTTAAAGAAGCTAGAAATAAAACATCTAGAATGTGCACTCTTGTAGCATTAAGAATAAAAACATAAAGTAAAAATATCTAGCACACAATTAAGATAATAATCCTCTAAAAATCCTTAACATTTTATTAACTTATTTAAATTGTGAGATTTCTAGCCTTTTTCATTACATATATATTCATGCAGGTTTTTAAATTAAATAAATTTGCACTTCATTAGAGGCTCCAAGAGCTTGTGAAGATTAAGGATTGAAGCCATGCATGGTATTTTTTCCTTACGGACTATTATGTTGTATATAATCAATATAATCAAAGTTGAAGACTCCTTAATGTAGTCTGCCTAATAAAATCATAAAACTGTATGAGTCAAACATCACAGGCTGATACACCATTCCAAAGCCAGGATTGCTTTCTTTTGCTCTGCTTGCATTCTCTTTCTATAAGCTTAGAGTATTTTCAGTTGCTAATTAGTTGAAGATATTTTTTTTCGTAGCTAAGAGTCTGGAATGCAGCAAACTAATTTACCTTGTCTAGTTTTCTTTGCTGTGATTAACTAGTTGACTTCTTTGTCTAAGTGAGTACCACAGCATCCTGGCTGAATTTCAGAAAGTTCATTATGTTTCATGCATAATGCTTTATCTCATCCAGATAAATGTTTTCAAATTGTTAATTTTACATTTCTAGATGCCAAAAATTGTTAATGTTCATACTTACTATGAAACAATTTTATATTCCCTAGGTCACTGGTGTTTGTTCTCGACATTTGCTCCCTTTTCTTTTAGCTTACCAAATGTTTTAATTCCACTGGTCATAGCATTCATTTTTTTTTTTAAGAAGTGAAGCCAAATTAACTCGCTCCTCTAGTATTAACTAACTCTATGTATGTGGGGAAGGAACAGCAATGAGGAGAAAGAGGAACAGAAAAGGGGGAAAATGTTAATCAGAGAAATAAAATATACTATGCTAGATTCCTACTTAACATCTGTACAAAGTACACCACAGTCAAATTCCATTCATAACAAATTCAGAACAAAGTCTCAATGATTTATCAAAACAATGCAGTGATTTATGAAAGATAGCATTCAAAACCCTTAAATAAATGCACTCTTAAATATATTTCCCGGTCAGTTAATATTCTTTTAACTCAAGAGTAGTCAGATTTAAAGCTGGTTTTGGCATTGGGTTTTTCTGGTTGCATTTTGGCTTCCCTCTCCTCCCCACTAAAACTAAAAATGTGATACTTCTCACTGGCAGAAGAACCACATGAGGAAGAAGAGACAGTCCAACCTGCAGACAGTGTATGTTGATAGCTCTGAAGACAATTAGGCTATGTTTTATTCCCATACCACATGATATTCCTAAACTCCATTAAGTTAACCACGCTTATTTTGTGTCTCCACATTTGTTAGAAGGGAATCATCAAATCAGTTGAAGCCAGAGTCGTCTTCTGGCAAGGTACACCAGCTTGTTGTTACTGCAAGGAAATCTCTGTAAACCAGAGCAACCACGTAAGCCAATCTATTTATGTGAGAGACTAGACACATACACTATCTTTATTCTGCCTTTTGGGTTGCATTTCTTGATCTGTGCTTAATGAGAGTGTACGGGTCAGAAGCATTTTGTTCTTTATTCTAGTATAGTAATTTCCCCTGTATTCTCTTTGTTGCTCCCTTACAGACTGTTTTGCATTCATATTTTATTTGTTCTGGTTTCCTGACAACTCCTTTTAAACCTTTAGTCCACTTCTCATTGGCTATCCATGTTAATTAATTAAGAACCTATTTTTAGTTTTGAAGTAACTGTGCTTGAAAATAAGTTAAAGCATACAATTTTCCCCTAAATACAAGATAAAATATGGTATTAAATCACCAAACGCCCCCAAAACTCTATAAAAAAGAATTAAAAATACCTTTTTTGTTCCCCTTGATAGCTGAATCATCATCATCATAAGCAACTATTTCAGGTACTTTCAATTTTAGTAATCTAGTTATTGCCACTCCATCTATACCAAAGCTGTTCAGACACTTCTTACAGCATTTCTAGACAACTAAGTACCCAGTCCTGAATGATTTGATCATGTATAATTCCTACCATGTCACTTCAGGTTACAAAGAAGCATCACTTCTCAGAATCATTATTTCCATAATATATTACACTGGGGAATATGGGCTGTTCAAAACACCATTTGCTATAAACTTTCTTTCTGATATACCTCATCTCATTCTTTTTCTCCTTCCTGCTGATACAACACACACAGCCTCTCTGGGATAACAGGCAGATGTACCTACGAATGCTGCATAAGAAAGTACTTTGAGAATGATAGGCCTTCAGCACACTCATTCACCTTTTTTAAATGCTTCAAATATACCATTCAGCAAAAGGAAAAATTGATTTTCACCAGGTTTCAACATCACAGACACAGAGAAATATAACTCTGCTGGGCTTTACTGATAAAGCCTTCAAGTTATATAGATTTCAAGCTGGTCATCATTTTCAGATCAAGTCATAGAATAAGTTACAACTGAGGTGTCAAAAAGAGTAGGATAGTCCTGGAAAATATTCTGTTCCTGAGAGAATATTGCATCTGGTAGATGGATGTGTTACATCCATACTGCTAAGCCAAGCATATGGTATACTATTAATATGTGCAAACACTTAGGTATAAAGAACTGTGGTGATTATTTTGGAAGGCATTGCTTTTTGTTCAGAGTCCTCTGAAAATGTTATAATATTGCTCATGCTTTAATCTCTATGCTTAGCTATTTTTTGGTTCTCATGCATAATATTTCCCTTGATCCACACTGTACTTGCCAAGAGACAAAGACAGATGCAATATTAAATCTTTTGTACTTTGTATAAGAAAAAATCCAAAAGTACAAAATAATAAAACAATAAAAACTGAAAAATAAAACCAAGTGAACTGGACTATCACATATAAGAGAAACTAGGCATAATGCCCCAATTGCTAGCTCAAAATCAGCTGTAACACCTTTTTATTGAAGAAAGATAACTCACCAGAAGACTGATACCTAGCCATTTCTCTAAGATTTCTTGAAATCCTGCATCTTGAATATATCTTGATTCCATGAACAGCATCAGTCATGGATACTTTTAATTTGATACTTGGAAAAAAAAAAAAAAAGAGTCTCTAGAAGCAACATAGCTGGTGTTTAGGAGTTCATGTGTATAAAACAAATTATTAGAAATCCTCAGAAATAAGGGTTTCAGTCCTGCAGGCCCATGTCATGGCCAAAGTTTCACAAATGAGCATGAGTAAATGCTCCCAGTGCAGGACCAAACTCTGTGATAATAAATACTACTAAACCTATACTTGCAACTCCATGAATGAATGGGCTATCAGCCTTCCTTGTCGTCTTTTTTATGTTTTTTTTTTATCTTAAAAGAGCACTAATGTGCTTAAGTCAATCTGAGCTTCATCTTGTACCTGCTGAATTCAACACTCTCACTTTCACAGCATGGGACCCTTACAGCACTGGTTTGCAAAGGACAAAAAGATCTTAGCTGTTGGCCTCTTTCCTTTTCACACTGTGAAGATATGCAGCAATTACTCAGAACCACCAGCTTTTCATAGAGCAACAAGGAGATCAATTTTTACACCCTTGTAAAACTGTATCTTAGGGCCCAATGTAAGTTTTATGTTACATGAAGCATTAATGCCATTTTTCTCCAACGGTGTTCTACAGCAGTTGGGTGCAACTAGAATGTATTGAGTTCTGTCCGGGGTCGGATGAGGAGCAAGTGGAATGTCTGTGGGTACGAATCAAGGGGCTGACTGGCACGGGTGATACAGTTGTGGGGGTCTATTACAGACCTCCTGATCAGGACGAAGGAGTTGATGAGGCTTTCTACAGGCAACTGGAAGTAGCCTCGCGACTACATGCCTTAGTCGTCGTGGGGGACTTTAATCACCCCGATATTTGCTGGAAGACTCACACAGCCAGTCATTCACAGTCTAGGAGGTTCCTCGAGTGCATTGATGATAATTTCTTAATGCAAATGGTGGACGTACCAACTAGGGGAGCAGCGCTGCTAGATTTAGTACTCGCCAACAAGGAGGGTTTGGTCGAAGTGGTGACGGTCAATGGCAGCCTTGGCTGCAGTGACCATGAGATGGTGGAGTTTAGGATCCTGTGTGGGAGGAATAGAATACCTAGCAAAGCCACAGTTCTGGATTTCCGAAGGGCCAACTTTGGCCTCTTCAGTCAACTGCTAAGGGAAGTCTCATGGGAAAGTGTACTAGGCGGTAAAGGGGCTCAAGATAGTTGGTTAGCATTCAAGGACCGCTTCTTCCAAGCTCAGGATCGGAGCGTCCCAATAAGTAGGAAGTCAAGTAAGGGATCTAGGAGACCGGCGTGGTTAAACAAGGAGCTGCTGGGCAAACTCAAGTGGAAAAGGAGAATCTATGGATTATGGAAGGAGGGGCTGGCCGCTTGGGAGGAATATAGGACAGTTGTTAGAGGATGTAGGGAGGCAATTAGGACAGCTAAGGCCTCCTTGGAACTCAATCTTGCTAGTCGGGTTAAAGACAATAGAAAGGGCTTCTTCAAATACATAGCAAATAAAACTAACACAAGAGGCAATATAGGCCCACTGCTGAACGAAGTGGGTACCCTGGAGACAGAGGATATAAAGAAGGCAGAGGTGCTGAATGCCTTCTTTGCCTCTGTCTTTACTCCTGCAGACTCTCCCCGAGGGCCCCGGATTTCTATAGCCCCAGAAGGAGTCAGGACAAAGGAGGAGTTTGCTTTGGTAGATGAGGATTGGGTTAGGGATCAGCTATGCAATCTGGACATCTGTAAATCGATGGGTCCGGATGGAATGCACCCACGGGTGCTGAGGGAGCTGGCGGAGGTCATTGCTAGGCCACTTTCCATCATCTTTGGTAAGTCGTGGGAAACGGGCGAGGTGCCTGAGGATTGGCGGATGGCAAAGGTCACACCAATCTATAAGAAGGGCAAGAAGGAGGACCCGGGTAATTATAGACCGGTCAGCCTTACCTCCATCCCTGGAAAGGTGATGGAACAACTTATTCTTGACTCCATCACTAGGCATATCAAGGATGAGGGGGTCATTAAGAACAGCCAACATGGTTTTATGAGGGGGAAGTCATGTATGACCAACCTTATAGCCTTCTATGAGGAAGTGACTAGGTGGAGGGATGATGGTAGAGCGGTAGATGTAGTTTTTCTTGATTTCAGTAAGGCATTTGATACTGTCTCCCACAGCATCCTCATAGATAAGCTAAGGAAGTGTGGGCTTGACGATCAAGTAGTGAGGTGGATCGAGAACTGGTTGAAAGGAAGAAGGCAGAGAGTTGTGGTCAATGGCGCAGAATCTAGCTGGAGGTCTGTGACTAGTGGAGTTCCTCAGGGGTCGGTGCTGGGACCGGTGCTGTTTAATATTTTCATCAATGACCTGGATGAGGGAACTGAGTGCACCCTCAGCAAGTTTGCTGATGACACAAAACTGGGAGGAGTGGCTGACACACCAGAGGACTGTGCTGCCATTCAGCGAGACCTGGACAGGCTGGAGAGTTGGGCGGGGAGAAACTTGATGAAATTTAACAAGGGCAAGTGTAGAGTCTTGCATCTGGGGAAGAACAACCCCATGTACCAGTACAGGTTGGGGGTTGACCTGCTGGAAAGTAGTGAAGGGGAAAGGGACCTGGGGGTCCTGGTGGATAGGAGGATGACCATGAGCCAGCAATGTGCTCTTGTGGCCAAGAAGGCAAATGGCATCTTAGGGTGCATTAGAAAGGGAGTGGTTAGTAGGTCAAGAGAGGTTCTCCTCCCCCTCTACTCAGCCTTGGTGAGGCCGCATCTGGAATATTGCGTCCAGTTCTGGGCCCCTCTGTTCAAGAAGGACAGGGAATTGCTTGAAGGAGTCCAGCGCAGAGCCACAAAGATGATTAAGGGAGTGGAACATCTCCCTTATGAGGAGAGGCTGAGGGAGCTGGGTCTCTTTAGCTTGGAGAAGAGGAGACTGAGGGGTGACCTCATCAATGTTTACAAATATGTAAAGGGTAGGTGTCAGGATGATGGAGCTAGGCTTTTTTCAGTGATATCCAGTGATAGGACAAGGGGCAATGGGTGTAAACTGGAGCATAGGAAGTTCCACGTTAACATCAGGAAGAACTTCTTTACTGTAAGAGTGACAGAGCACTGGAACAGGTTGCCCAGGGGGGTTGTGGAGTCTCCTACACTGGAGATATTCAAGGCCCGCCTGGACAAGTTCCTGTGTGATGTACTGTAGGTTACCCTGCTCTTGCAGGGGGGTTGGACTAGATGATCTTTTTAGGTCCCTTCCAACCCTTGGGATTCTGTGATTCTGTGATTCTGTGATTCTGTTTTGAGTATTCAGCCTGAAGGAGACATCACTAACAGACACAAACCATGGTAAAGCAGGGATATCAGCATCCCAATGGTTGGGATGCTACTATACTATTTCTTTTTAAAATGTCTTTGCTGTCTCCCTTCTTGGCAGAAATCTTTAGATAACAGTTGCTTTGACTCGACATCTATTTTAAGTGAGACTGGAATCTGGAGTCTTACCAACAACAAATGCAAAATGATCCTATGTATATATACATGAAAATAGTAGCAGAAAATTATACTGTTGTTAGCTTTTAAATGGTTGTTCAGGAGGAGAATACAAAAATCCCTATACTCTATTAATGGTCCTACACCAAGATTACCCAAATGGCACTCTCCTGTACTGGCTCACGTACTAATTTGCTCCCAAGAGAAAGTGTGTAAATGAAGTCATAACCTGGCCTCCCACCATGCTCTAAAGGGAAACACAACAATCAGAACAGCTGAAATTACTAAATAAGGTGGTAGGCAAACAGATTATAAACCTCGAAGAACTGCAGCTACCGCTGTCAGAGGTCTGGGGTCAGCGTGTGGCACCATACTGATTTTTATGCCGGTCTGAAACAGTATGCCTTAAAATACATGCCCTTGTTTGCTTCTAAGGAGCTGTCTGATGTACATAGATGTCACTTGAAAGAAAACTTTGACAAGGGTTTAAAGGTACTGGGCAAATTTTAGAACTTTACTGTGTAGGTATTTCCCTTATTTGTTTATCCTGTTTCCTATAAACATAAAAAGGCTTTGTGTGAAAAAATAAAAGTTATATATAAAAATATTCTACCTAGATAAATTATTATATTTATTATTGTATTAAATTTATTAAAAAATTCAGAGCCCCATAATATAGAAGGGCTACTCAAGACATGATAGAGAACTGCCACAGCCTGTCCTTTGAATGCTTGGAGGAAAAATGCCTGCATTTCTCTTCATATTTACACTAATACGTACAATGATCTTCATGCTATTTGACATGACATGTCATGCAAAAAGATAACAGCAAACAATTTTTAAACTGAGCGTTATTAAATGTATAGATGGACATTCATAAAATTTTATTTTTTGTTACAGTGTATTTCTCTCCCCTAAGTCTCCACATGACAAAGCAGCCCATGATAACAGGTTACTGAGTACCACTGTATTATGCCATTAGTACCCATTGCTTTGGATCAATGACAGAGAAATGCCCCACTGTGTTTACAAGATGCAGCATTCAAAAAGCAACCTAAATAAATCAGATATTTTACACTGACAATATCCTACAGAGAAGTCATTTTAACTTCCTTTCTGACACAGTTTACTTTCTGGCTCATAAATATAACAGAGTGCGCTTACAGTGCTCTGTAAGCCATGAGCAGAGGCACACACAACTCTTTGGGCCACTTGGGGATGTCCTGAGTACATGTTAATAGGCAATGTAGTCAAGCAATACTTAACTGCATTACTCAGTTACATTTTTTGCCATTGGTTTTGTGGCTGATAAACTCTCAAATTACTTGTTCACCTACAGAGAGTAACAGAAATAGTTCATAAAATCATAAAATGGCTTGGTTGGAAGGGACCTTAAAGATCTAGTTCCAACCCTCCTGCCATGGACAGGGACATCATCGACTAGACCAGGTTGATCAATCTGGCCTTGAACCCTTTCAGGGGTGGGGCAGCCACAACTTCCCTGGGCAACATTTTCCAGTGTCTCACTACCCTCATAGTGAAAAATTTCTTCCTTCTGTCTAGTCTAAATCTATCCTCTTTCAATTTAAAGCCATTACATCTTGTCCTTTCCCTACATGCCTTTATAAAAAATCCCTGTCCAGATTTCCTGTAGGCTCCCTTTAGGTACTGGAAGCTGCTCTAATATCTCCCCAGAGCCTTCTCTTCTCCAGACTGAACACGCCCAACTCTCTCAGCCTGTTCTCACAGGAGAAGTGCTTCAGCCCTCTGGACTCGCTCAAGCAGGTCCACGTCCTTCTTATGCTGGGGCTCCAGAGCTGGTAGTAGTACTCTAGCTGAGGAGTCTCATGCAGAGGAGGAGAGTCACCTCCCTCAACCTGCTGGCTATGCTCTTTTCAGTGAAGCCCAGCATACTGTCGGCTTTCTCGGCACACATTGCCAGGTCATGCTCAACTTCTTGTCAATCAACACCCCTAAGTCCTTCTTCGCAGGGCTGTTTGCAATCCATTCTCCGCCCAGATTTTGTATTTGTGCTTGGGATTGCCCTGACCCAGGTGTAGGACCTTGCACTTCGCCTTGTTGAACTTCACGAGGTTGGCAGTGGCCCACCTCTCAAGTGTGTCAATGCCCCTCTGGATGGCATCCCTTCTTTCTAGCGTATCAGCCAGACCACAATTTAGTGCTGTCAGCAAACTTGCTGAGGGCACACTCAATCCCAATCTCCATGTCACTGACGAAGATGTTGAACAAGATCAACCCCAACACCGACCCCTGAGGGATGCCACTCGTTACTGGTCTCCAGCTGGTCATTGAGCCATTGACCACAACTCTTTCGAGTTGCCATTCAGCCAATTCCTTATCTAGTGAGTAGTCCATTCGTCAAATCCATGCCTTTCCAGTTCAGAGACAAGGACATTGTGCAGGACGACACTTGTGCTTTGCACAAGTCCATGTACATGAATTTAGATGGCATTAACCAAATATTTTTGCAAATCAAAAAATAAAGTAAAAAAATTAGAAAAACAAGAAATACGTTCTGATTTCCCTAGTACTATTAGAAAAGTTCTGAGAAAGCTTATGCTCAAGCAGCATTCTTACCAAATATGTAGTGATGTAATAATTGTCCATGTCTTTTACATATCTGACACATTTAAAATAGTTAATGGTTTGATGATTCCTTCATTAAGCTCAAAACTCACCAGCTGGATCAGTTTTATATGCTGACTAGTCTGGCAAAATTTTGGGGAGGGAAACCAATAAGAAGAAAAAGAAAAAACTTAGCAGAAAGAAATAAAACAGTTCAGAAACATCAGGGCTGACAGTTTGTCTATCATGTTTGTTTGAGTTTTTTTTCTGGTCAGAGTCTACATCTATACCCGTTCTATGAACTCCCCTGTTTCTCCTCCCTGACATTTGGTACAAATATTACTGTCATGTCTGTATCCCATTTCTTCCAAAACTGGCAACTTGGGCATCAATCAGTGCTGAACGGATGCTGAGTTGCATAACAAGTGACAACATCGACTCCCAAGGTATCTACAACTCTTGCTTTGTGAATAAGTTTTGACATGTCAGGCACAAACCTGATTCTTACAAATGTGTTAGAGTAACAAACCAGCCTTACAAATAACAGAGAGGGGCTTTTGTTCTCCTGAAGCATTTGTTTTCCTTTGCTGAAGAAATATTTCTATGTTAATTAGATATTTCTTTTGTCCTGCCTTCTTTTGTGATTCATCTTTCATAACTCTTTTTTTTTTATTTATTTATTTTTTTATTTAGCAGAAACATCTGCTACCAGCCTTGCAGTAAATCCTTGGCACACAGGTATTATTCCTCATTAAAGAAAACAAAACAGCACAAAACTCCCCAAAGATGAGGATACTCTTTTCCCTGGTGGGCTACTCAGACGCATTATCTTCTCCTTCTGTTTCCAGTCATCTCTGCTGGCAAGTGTCAATTACAGAGACAGGTTTTAGGGAACAGAAGGATAAAGCACAATTTACAAATACTTTCCCCTGGAAGCAGACAGGTGTAATGACTGAGACTGTTTGCTGTAATTGAATTTCACGCTGTCATCTATTCAGTCACAAATAGATGTTGAAAAAAACCAAACACCACAACAAAACACACACAAAAACCAAAATAAAACCCCCAAAATGCCACAAACAAACAAAACTTTCAAAACGCCAAATCATAACACCTTCACATTGCTTCTATATAGCCAATTTTGCCATCCTGATTTGACTTCGCTAAAAGCAAAGATCGCCTTTGCTGGAGGGTATGGGGTGATTATAACCGTGGCTTTGGAGGCCTATGGACTAGTACAATTTTAGTGTAGGATTTTCATGAGACAATTGAATGAATTCCAGCCCCATAACAAAGAGTTTTGTTTCAAACACAGCCAACCAAAATCCGGAAACAAAGCGCCATGCCAAAAAAAAAAAAAAAAAACAAAAAAAAACTTGATCAAATAGTAACAGAAAAACATATAAATATTCTATAAAGATGTCAGCACAAAACAATAATTATCACTGTGCCAGAGGTTTGATCACACTGACACTTTCAGAGACATAATTGTTCAGTGGGAAAAAAAAAATATTATACTAGCATTCCTAAAATGTGTACAACCTCTGTTCCAGCCTTCCAAATTCCTGTGAAATGCACTATAATGGCACTACTAACGATGGGCATATTTCTGAAAGCAGCATTTTCTGAAAGCAGGGTAGCATTTGTAGGGAACACAGCAAGAATTCCTTGCAAAAATGGCCTTTTTTTTTTTTTTTTTTTTTTTTTTTTTCATGTTATGAACCTGTACTTTTCCCAAAGAGCATTAAATCTCTAGAATTTAAGGAACTAGGTAATTATCTATCAGGGAATCTCTGCTGCAGTGATAAATATCAAAAGTAACAAGCTGGAAGTTAGTGACTATGTATAGGACTGAAAGCCATGTCTATGAGAGGAAGGTCACACACAGCAGTCAGCCTGTGACTCCCTTGGTCAGGGCTTGTGGAAGAATCGGTTTTACTGACCAGAGAGTCAGGTCAGCACTGTGGAGGACTGCCACTAATGTAAATACAATATTCAAAATTTCTCTTAAGGTATAAAACCACACATACATTCTGACAACTGAGAAATAATCCACTTGATACAATGATGATTGTCCCAAATTCTGGAAATATGCAAGAGCTGTTACAAAAATACTGCCATGCAAAAGCAGAAGGAAACCCCTTTATCTTAGAGTTAACATATTTTGTAAAATTAAACTAGCTGATTGATTTGAATATAGAACATAAATTAACACCTGCCTAATAAACAGCAATAATTACTTCAGAGATAATCCACATATTTACTTCATAATAAAATAAACAAAATTTGTCTGAAAATATCTTCAGTTTATTTTTCTTTTTTTTTTTTTTTGTTTTTTTGCAACCAATAACATTGAAACTTGTGACAGGAATTTCCAGGACTTATGTAACTCACATATGTTAAATTGGCATGATTTTTAAAAAATGTATTCCTATTACAACTATCACAAAAAATATTACATAAACTGTAAGCTCTAAACATAATTTCCAAAAGACCTTTAATATTCTTGACTTCAAGTAAACATTGGTTCCTAAATCCCCTTGCTGCTTAAAATAATCTTTATTTGGGTTTTTTTTTGTTATTTGAGAACATGCTATGGTCCAACACTTCTCCAGCTTCTGCTCTCTGGAAAACTGCACAAAGACTTGTCTGATGCAGAAAGTTATTAAACTGGAAAGACATCAACCATTTAATGAAAGAATTTACTACGTGATTTTAAAAGCTGTACAGAATCATCACCTTTTTACAGGCTTTCTAGTTGCTTCACTTCCCTGAATGCTATGAGGCTCTAAGGGAAACCCAAGTTCTATATCCAAAGGTCAGCTTCTTGGAGATTTAGATTATAAAAATGTCAACTGCACAAATTATAAACCCACTCAGCGTTCTGATTAGTTCCACTTTTAACATACCATTTAGGGCTCAGTTCTGACCTCTCATCAATTACAGTTTAGTTTAGTTGCATTGATTTTATTTAAGTTGTCCTTGGACACCAATGGAAATAAGATCAGAATCAGGTGCTAAGGGTAAAGTAATTAAAAATGTAATTACCACAACTGATCATGCAACATAGCTACATCATTAATTGGTTACTTGGGTTTTGGTTTTTTGAAGGGTTTTGGGGTTTGTTTTTTTTTTTTTAACAAAAATATTAAAATTTCTTTGCCAGTTTCACAGAGATAGGCTTTTACTTTTTTATTTCAGAAATAGCTCTGGACAGGATCCAAACAATCTAACTTAGGCACCTGGGCGCACCTACCCTTTAGGCAACTACAGCTTTCCTAAATTAAGTGCTTAAATTCCCCCAAGTAGCTTTGCTCTCTGTCAGAGATGTAAGTGCATTGGAAAGATCCAGAGAGATCCTGCCTGTTTAAACTGAAACCCATAAATTTAAAAACATCTTAAGGGCTTTGAAGACTTTCTTCATTAACTACCTAGTGAATTTAGGCACTGATTTTAGGAGAAACAGATGACTTGGTACACCAAATAAATCTGGTGTGTAACACCTTCTTTTTAGGTGAGGTAGACTCAGTCTTTCTCTCACATTTCCTACAATTACTTCCTATCTCCTGTATTTTCCCAGGGAACCAGGAGGTGTATTTCTTCATCCCTAACCCTAAGGTAATTTTTTGCTCTGCTCTGACTTACCCTTCATGCAAATTTTGTAGGATCCAGCTTACCATGTGCAATAATGTAAGTCTAATTCTTAAGAAGTTTAGGGGTATTTTCTCGAGCTGCTAGCTAACTACTGTAACTACTTACCTAACTCCAACTTCACAATTGCAGGGAACCAGTGAAATGCTGAAAATATTCCTAACTGAATAGAACTGAAGTGTGAACTACCATTTTAATTAATAAAAAACAACAAAACAAAAACCAAACCATAAAACAACAAAATCAGAACAACAGCTTCTGGATCTGATTCTCTTTCAGTTTTTAACAGTGTGAATAAACAGTGACAGTGACTGCACTGACTTCTTTCCTCCTGGATGTTGAACTTTCAGTCAATATCCAGGATGAAAGAGATGATAAGTAACATAACTTCAGATACTTCATGGTAACAGAAACCATGCAACATTTAGTTAGAAAGGTTAAACTTAAAAAAAAAAAAAAAAAATTTAAAAAAAGAAAATACAAAGCTGGTTCTGTTTTATTGCAAAATTATTCAGCATACTGGAAGAACAAGCTAACTTGCAGAAGCAGTCTTGAATGCTTTATTATGGTTCTAGTTATCCTAAATAATGAAGTTTAGATCTAATTCTCATTTACCCCACTCATAGCACAGGAACTGGGGGAGTGCAGGGTAAGTCACTCTTTCAGACTGCATGCAACGTATACCGTACTATTAAATAAAAATATGGAAAAATATCTACACATCTTATGAGTCCTTCAAGGTTGTAAAGGATACAGCAAAAGTACAGTAAAACAGGAATGTCAAAGAAGAAATTAAACTTTAGTCATAAACATAGCATTATTTTGTGTTTTTTAAAAAATACCATTTCAGTTACTATTTTTCTATGAGAGGCCCCAAGTCTACAGTAGAAATTATTGCTACCTACATGTATATATAGCACAAAAGCTGTATTCACAACAAGTATCAAAAGACTTAAATTTAGTGATTTCAAGGCATATCACCAATAGAGCAACTCAAAATACTGAGCACAGTATACAGTATGACTCATATTTAGATTAACCAAACAAAATGACATCATTTAGACTAATAGTGTGTTAAATACCTGAATGTGCAAGGTTGCACAGTATATAAACAGAAACAGAAATAGTTCTATGAATAGCAGTCTACTGCCTTATTCATTTGAAAAAGCTCCAGTGTAATTATTTATTCTCATGAATGTATTATAATACACATATTAATATGAAAAATCAAGGCAGTCAGGTGAAGTTCCCAATGACCGGAAAAAGGGATATAGAAAAGTCATTTTCAAGAAGGTGAAAATGGAAAACCCAGGGAACTACAGACCAGTCAGTCTCACCTCCGTGCCTGGTAAAATCTTGGAGCAGATTGTACTGGAAATCATGCTAAGGCACATGAAAAATAACAAGGTGCTTGGTGACAGCCAGTACGGCTTCACTAAGGGCAAATTGTGCCTGACCAATTTGGTGGCCTATGAGGGGGCTACAGAACTGATGGATAGGGGCAAAGCAGTTGATGTCATCTGTCTGGAGTTGTGCAAAGTGATCGACCTTGTCCTACATGACACAGAGTCATAGAGTCATAGAATGGTTTGGGTTGGAAAAGACCTTAAGATGATCTAGTTCCAACCCCCCTGCCATGGGCAGGGACATCTCACACTAAACCATGTCACCCAAGGCTCTGTCAACCTGGCCTTGAACACTGCCAGGGATGGAGCATTCATCCTTGACTATAAACAGGAGAGACACCAATCTGATCAACGGACCACTTGGTGAACAAAGAACTGGCTGGATGGCTGCATGCAAGGAGTTGTGGTCAAAGGTGCAATGTCCAGCTGGAGACCAGTAACGAGTGGCGTCCCTCAGGGATCGGTGTTGGGGCCAGTCATGTTCAACATCTCTGTTGGCGACATGGACAGTGGGATTGAGCGCACCCTCAGCAAGTTTGCTGATGACACCAAGCTGTGTGGTTCGGTTGATACGCTGGAGGGAAGGGATGCCATCCAGAGGGACCTTGACGTGCTTGTGAGGTGGGCTGATGCCAACCTCATGAAGTTTAACCATGACAAGTGCAAGGTCCTACACCTGGATCGGGACAATCCCAGGCACAGCTACAGGTTGGGCAAAGAAGAGATTCAGAGCAGCCCTGCAGAGAAGGACTTGGGGGTGTTGGATTATGAGAAAATGAACATAAGGCGGCAGTGTGTACTGGCAGCCCAGAGAGCCAACAGTGTGGTGGGCTGCATCAAAAGGAGCGTGACCAGCAGGTCGAAGGAGGTGATCCTGCCCCTCTACTCTGCTCTCATGTGACCTCACTTGGAGTATTGTGTGCAGTTCTGGTGTCCCCAACATAAGAAGGACATGGAACTGCTGGAACAAGTCCAGAGGAGGGCCACGAGGATGATCAGGGGACTGGAGCACCTCCCATATGAAGACAGGCAGAGCAAAGTTGGGGCTGTTCAGCCTGGAGAAGAGAAAGCTGTGTGGAGACCTCATAGCAGCCTTCCAGTACCTGAAGGGGGCCTATAAGGATGCTGGAGAGGGACTCTTCCTTAGGGACTGTAGTGACAGGACAAAGGGTAACGGGTTCAAACTTAAATATAATGAAGAAGTTCTTTACTTTGAGAGTGGTGAGGCACCCAAAGTGCTTCTTTACTCTCAGGGTGGTGGCTGCCCAAAGAAGTGGCAAATGCCCCATCACTGGCAGTGTTCAAGGCCAGACTGGACAGAGCCTTGGGCAACATGGTCTAGTGTGAGGCATCCCTGCCTATGGCAAAGGGTTTGGAAATAGATGATCTTAAGGTCCTTTGCAACCTTAACCATTCTATGAAATTCTATGGACATATGTCAGAATCATGGACATCTATAGCTTACTTCCTTAATGAATATGGTCTCAGCACTGCTTACTGTATAAAAAAAAAATTGCTACTAGAATTTCCCATGATAATAAATATACTGAATGTTCATTACTCTCCCTTAAATGCGCATATAAACCCCCTGCCTCAGAAAATAGCTATGTTAAACTACTTAGAAACTCCTCTCACTATCATTCAATGACAAAAATACTATGTCTACTCATTACCTAGATATAAGTTTCTGTAGCTTTTTACGTGAGTCCACTGAAAAGTGGAATAGCCAAGAGATTACTTAATTAATAAAAGCTGTACTGCACTCATGTTCCGGGATGACAAAAGAAGTGGAAAAAAAAAAAATAATAATCCCCCTTTGTTCTGATTAGCCAACAGTGGCTGAAGTAGTCATAAAATAAAACTGGCAATGATACGGGCATGTCTTATTTTAAATTTCTACTTGAAGGGCTTTTCTTTTTTTAACCTGGTAATTTCTCTAATCCAAACTAAATTAAAGGTTTATAAAATACGCATATAAAGTCAGATAATATACAGACTCACGGCACTTTTATAATAGCATCTATATCCCACAGGAACTAATCAGAGCTTCATACATGCAGTTTATGTGCAGATTAAATAGAACAGATAGCTTCAAAAAGCCATGACTGCAAACTCGTATTTTGGGAGTGAAGCACCCAACAGGCATATCCTTATTAAACAGCATTTACTGTATAGTGGCTGCATACACTGCAATGTTTAATGTAGTGTACAATTTATCAATACATTAATTTTATTTATCTGAATACAAATTTCACACTTTCCCCAAGTATGCAATAACTGCCTGGACTGACCCAATCTAATTTTGCACCTGAGTTACTAAAATACAAGTCTAGCCTTCTTAAAGTCCTTTCAGTTAGTGGAGAAAGAGATCCTGGAGAAAGAGATCATTCAGATCTTATGGTAAGCAAGTCTTAAGTGGGCCTTTAAGTCTGATTTTGTTGCACCAGGTGTCCCCTGGATGGATGGAACCTGCACCACTTGACTGGTAGAACTGTTTTTTCACACTACATCTGTCATAGGGTTTGCGTATTTTTAGTATTTTATTAAAATTGTTTAGTTTTTAATGGTTAGTCTAATATTTGTTTTCTGCAATAGAATTACAGAGATGCTAATTTCTGGTATTTGTATCAATTACCCATAGCTGGGAACTAATCTCCCTACCACTTGAGTCTATGCAGTAGATGCCTAACGAAAAACTCTCCCAAGAAGACATCAATCAAGGAAAGGGGCTGCACCAAAAAGCATCCAAAAAAACATCCTACTTGGTACAGCTCAGGAACCCATCTAGAGAGGCAGGTCTTTCCTCTGAGAGACCCTGGACGCACCTGTCACTCTTCAAGAGGTAAACAAGGCATTTTAAGGAGTCTAGTTTACTCAGAGCTTAAAAACTGTGACGATGCGTGATACACAGCAAAGTTCAGCAGACGGAGTGTACCGCCTACCCACCTTCCTTCTGCAGTCATTAACTTTTCTCCAAGATGCTCAGAAACCACCCTCATCCCCTAGGTACAAACAGACTTTTGAGTTACTGCAATTAATTTCCACAAGACTGTATTCTCTGAAAAACACTCACATAAATGATACATAAATATACATGATAAATTAGGATTGTTACTAATGCAGGTTTGTGAGGTGCAACATGCAAACTCCTAGCCAGCTGACCTACAGCACAACAGTTACATATGTCTTAAGTGACTGAGCTTGGACTGAAGTAACAGAATCACCCAAAATTGTGCTTAAATCCTACATTTTACTGTACAGCCAGTCCATCCAGATTACACGCTCTAGTGTTTAGTGTGTACTTATCTTTTCAACTCTGTGGTAAGCTGCTAGGGAAAGAATTAAAAAAAAATAATAGAAGAGATCATCAATATGGCATTTTAAAATACTTGGAATGTATCTTATATGTATTATATTTAATGTATATATTTAATAACCAGCTAGGTCTAAATCCCCCACACTCCTCCCAAAAAAAAAAAACAAACCACAAATTGAGAAAGAAAATCCAAATCTACAGCATTTTTTCACAGGATGGATTCAGTTAGTATGAAATTATCCTATTTGCTCCTGTCCTTTAGTTTTCGTATTAGTCCATAGCTCAGGGAATATGGCACAAGAAGGAAAAGAGAAGGGATGTGTTTTATTTCAATCAGCATTTCTTTTTCTGAAAAATCAGGTGCCTGCATCTACCTCATTGACATTAACATAAAGAAAGCAAAATATAGAAGAATTCTGGCCCAGCCCTGACTGTATAACAGCAAGTGAAGTGCCATGACTGGTCTCAACTACTGTCTCAGTACCTCCGGAAGGTCAGGAGTGCAAGCAGTTGGCTAGAGTTTAAAGGAAGCTTAACTGTTGGAGAGAAAAAGAAGAAAAAAAAAAAAAAAGCCATTTTAATGACTTACCAGAGTCTGAGAGCAGGTTAAGCTGTCTGCATAGATACAAACAATGACAATAAAAATGTTAGACTAAAGACATTCTTCTTACCTATAGAACATCAATGTTTATCAGAGGAACTTTATCTTGTTCTTAACAAGTTGAATCATGCAAAACCAAGATCAATAAGGGAGGATGCCTTTAAAGCTCCGCTGTTGCATAATGGAAATTACTTTGAAGAGCTGGCTGTCTGTTCATGGGGAGTTAGCAAACTGTCCCTGCAGGCGCTGGTGACATTAGGCAGCTCAAAATACAGTATTTCACTTGAAGCACATCTGACTCATTCTACTGGCATAAACATCACATGTTTAGCATTAACCGCTTTTACAACCTGCTTTATAAATATATTTTGCTTCCCTTTCCAACGGCTGTCTTCTTTCTTTTGTTGCAAATATTTTTGCTTGTTACTTTTGCCTCTGACAGTTTGACAGTTATTACCTTAAGACATTGCAGGTGTTCGTCAGTTCTTTTCAAAGAAGCATCTAGGTACCTAAAGCCTTCAGCACATTAACAGGTGACTAATTTTTAATGGTATGCCTAAAAGAATAAAGCTCAAAGGTAGAAAATACAAATAAAAATAAAATAGCTACAGGAGAATTTAATGGTTTCTTAAAAGAATCCCAGACAAACAGCGGTATTATTTTTAAGCTGTCTAATCACTGGCAC
This sequence comes from Lathamus discolor, assembly GCF_037157495.1. NCBI lineage: Eukaryota > Metazoa > Chordata > Aves > Psittaciformes > Psittacidae > Lathamus > Lathamus discolor. Next base: position 71,997,616 of record NC_088888.1, on the reverse strand, counting down.
TTTATAACATGGCACTGTAACGCCAGGGTTAGAGCAAATGGAACACACTACCCTCTTAATTAGGCTACTGATCAGCAGACTGAAAGGTGGATCAAAAGTGCTACCATTTGCTCCATACAGATTTCCAGATTGTCACTGGCTTTCCAGATAGAGGCAGTTTTGCACGAATGCTATTTTTGTTTAAACAGCACCCTTTTCCCCAGTTTTTCTCAGACGGAGAGTAAATCTCCCTTCTTTTGTCTCCACAGCAAACTCTTTTGCCAGGAATCAGGACTTTGGAAGAAAATCATTTGGTAAAAGAAGCGAATTTATGAATTTGGTATTCAGAAATGTCCCCTGGCCTGCACCAACTTTTGCTGGATAGAGCCACAGTCTTTTCTGAATGGAAGTTGAATCTTTCCAGAATAAAGCTGACAAGAGAAGAAAGGCCAGCCTTCCTTCTATATATCTATTATCCTATTATATTTTTGCTAAGAATGCCTGATGAGATTGACCTGAATTTTCTTCTTTATAGACTTCCTGTCTTCACTCTACCTTCTCTTGTTTTTTCTCTATTAAAAAGTAAAAAGAAAGTGTTTCTAGCACTGACTCAACTACCATGTATATTATGCTTCATGCATTTAAAGGCATTCAAGGTGTTTGTTAAATAAAGTTGTGGAGATTGAATAACAAAATGGTAGAACTTAATGAAACTTATATTTGACAGAATTTGCCATATGAAATGGGAACAAAGATTTTAAGTGTCTCTACTGCAGAAGAAAAAAAAGAGCATGGAAAAGACAAGCTTCTTATATATAGCAAAATAGAGGCATTGTACAGGAGGCTTTACAAGCCACTAGAAAGATAGGTATGAGGTGACCCACATACTGTACATATAGTTTAAAGCAGTATCGGGAAATTATACTTCTAGGTCTCCTCTAATATTACTGCAGAAAAACTCTTAACTGAGACTTAACTGAAACTTACCTAACTTAGACTTCTACTTATTACAGAAAGTTTTACCACAGAGGACATTTCTCTGTGATGTCTGCCCATGGCAGATGAAAAAGAGGATTAAATGATAGGTAAGTAAAAGAGGGATGTACTTACTGGTGGTGCTGAGTGGTTTGAGAGAAAAGTATGTTTTGACACAGATTGTCCAAACTGGTTTCTTTATTCCATCCTATAATTATCTTCTATCCTTTTAATTGCAAGTGATAAATTCACTTTAAAATAATAAATAGGACATGGTACCCTCCTTTATTTGTTTCAGTTTTGGAATAATGACCTAAAATCTAGGCACAGATAGCATCTATACTACTAGCATGTATCGCTCAAGGGACTGGAAGGTAGGTGGTGTGTACCACTTGAGAGAAATTATGTCTTTTAATCACTGGAATCATATAGCCTTGTATTAAATCAGAGAGGAAAGAAGATAGGCAGGCAGGAAGGGAAGGCAGGAAAGAAGGCAGGCAGGCAAGAAGGAAGGCAGGAAGGCAGGCAGGCAAGAAGAAAAGCAGGGAGGCAGGAAGGAAAGAAGAAAGGCAGGGAGACAGGAAGGAAAGAAGGAAGGCAGGAAGGAAAGAAGGAAGAAAGAAAGGAAAGAAGGAAGGAATTAAAAAATAAAATAGAGAGATCTTAATGAATTAATTTCTGTCCTCATTCTTTTTCTTCTTCTCTTTTGTCATAGTATTCAAATGCAGTTTTCTCCTAAATAAAACTTAAATGTATTTTTTCACTTTTTTTTTTTTTCATCTAGAAAGATTTGTTTTTTTCAAGGTAATTCCTTTGAAATTGCCAGCCTTAAAAATGGTTAATTTAATTCAGCCTGTAAAATTATTTCTTAGATATATACTTCTATTTGCTGACATGGTGTTTCCATCTTTTTAACTTTCTAAGTTTATTCTACTATTTGTGTTCTTTCTCAGCCCTGAGGTAAACAACAATCTTACCTATGCATGTCAGGATATAGCTTTTTAACTCAAACTCTCTGTACAATGAAGGTTTTGCTATAGTTTTTAATTCAATATGTATCACCTGGCACTTCTTTTGTTCTTTGGTTTATTTATTTTCTGGCCTGATTCATTAGAACATCAGCTGTGAATAGAAGCTAATACACTTCCTTTGTTTTAACTGCTCACCAATTAAATAATTCTGCTCACCGGAAACAATCAATACTACAAATGGCTCGTGCCTTAATGACACAAAAGAAACAAAAAAGTGTTAAACTGATGATCCTCTAATTATCACACCTTTATTGAGGCAGTGGCAGCATATTTATAAATGCTGTTGGACTTTTATATTGCCAGGGCATTGATTTTTGACGATTAATGAATCTTTGTATCCTGAGATACTACTATTCTTTCTTGAGCTAGATACACACCTCTGATTACACAGAGACGTTCTAGGGAAAACACTGTAATTTTTCATTTTAATGTTCCTTTATTTGAGAGAAATGGTGAACTGAATTTGCTGGGATAATTATCATCCCTTAACACACCAAAAATAAGTATCACAAAACAAATGAACAAACAAAACCCACCAAAGTGATGATGATAATTAAATAAATCCCTGCACTGTTTCCCTGAAAAAAAAAAAAAAAACATAAAATAATTGTAATATGCCCACATGAAGGCAAGCCTGAATTTTGCAACACAGGTTTTATAGTAACCAGGTGCTACCATAGCAAGAATTCATGTATATTAAATAGGTTCTCATTTAATGATTTGTATTTTCATAGTCTTAATTCCACTTAAAATCCATATTGTTTATTAACATTTCTTAAAACGTTTTATGAAACATTACGTTTGAAGCTCGTTATTTATAAAAAATTACAGGAAGCAAAAAACTTCAGTATTAACAGAGATACAATCTTCTTAGATGTTACAGACCTCCGTCTAAAATTAGCTTGAGGAATCTAAATATCTCAAGCATTATTAACATCTGCACCAGTGCCTGGAAGGTGTCTGGATGCCTCACTCTCTAATGGTGACTTAGGACCAGAAAACCCAGGTTCATAATCATCATGCAATTTTATGTTCAAGACCACTTAGAGGAAAGACATATTCTGATCTAATATCCCTGTCTTCCTGTTGGATTTACGAGAATTCAAAAAAAAAAAAAAAACAACCCTTTTATCATTAGTATACAGACTTCTGGTTAGGTGCTAAACTGTAAAAGATTAATATTAGGCCTAAGCCCTTATCTAGAAAGTGTATGTGACTGAACCTACACCTATATATTATCCCAGATGAGTCCAGGAAAGGAGTTTTTTGATCAAAATATGATCTACTGTACAATTTCAATCTCAGTTGGCCAAGCTTGCCACATAGGTCTGAAAACTTAGCTTGTGGGATAAACCAAAGCAAAACAAAATACTGAACAAAAGCCTAACAAAAACGTATTTCAGACTGCATTTAACAGTGTTTAATTTCTTTAATATTTCCTTTCTCCATTGTTAAATCTGGAAATGGTGGTATCCCCTTGTAAAACAAGGTAAGAGGAGAATTTAAGGCATTCAATTAACAGTGCTATTCCTGCTAGAAATGGAGTCTGTTCAAGTGTAAACATCAATCTCGTGATATGTGCTACCAAAATGCAGGAAAACAAGATCGTGAGCTAGCCATGTATCTCTTCCAAACAGTTCTCTCCACTGCATATCTAGGACTTAGACACAGCTCAAGGAGAAAATGCTCCTGCCACTCAAAGGAAGCTGTCTCAGAAATGTCATTCTAACATTTACTGCTTGTATGATTTTAGTTTACACAATGCTGAATATTGAACGCTCGGAGTTTACTTATTAATTACACCCACTTATTCTTGCTATTTCCTTTTACCTAGTAAAATCACTACAAGTTCTGCATTGCAGAGAAAACTTATGCCATGTTTCACAACTCCTAATACTGTCTGTGACAATTATTCTCTAGTGAAAAGGATGAGTGGACAGTGAGCATAAGGAGCTGGAATATCTCAGGAATCAGCAAGTGGGTGCGTGAGATGCCCTGACACTTCTATATCACAGCTGTGTATGAACTACATTCCCTTAGTTACAGTCATTACAACTCTCTCTATTCAGCAAAAATGAATCTTGCTCTTCAGATCCAGAAACCTGAAAGAAGAGTTTCTGAGGCAGAAGAAAAAGTGGCTGCCATACTTTTAATTTTGAAGTAACAACTTAAGGGATATTTTTTCAGCTTTTTTTTTTTTTTTTCTTTTTTTAATATAGACCTTTGCTATAAAGTTTGTTTGGTTTTTAGTTGGCACAAATCAGAAGAGTGCCAGGGAATGCTGTAAGTAGTTTTTATTTATGTATTGTTATCTGTAAATTGTTCCTTTTTCTGCACAGTAAAAAAAAGTAAGCTCACTGTTATAGAACTTCCTTGAATGACTAATTCAGACCAAAATTTAGGTTCATGTTCTGATGTTACACATAAGATCCTTCTGTCTTCATTAAAACATGAATAAAATTAAAAAATACCCCACCAAACAGTAATATAACATATACCTCAGAACCCCAGTGTGTTTTGCACGCATCTGTTACATATATATTTATACTGAAACACTAAGGTATTATCTGAAAACTCCACACTAATATAAGTCAAATTATTCATAATACTAAAATTAAATAAATCAGTGCTACAAAAGATAGTCATATAGCAATTAATATCTCTTCTAATATATATTATATTATTGTCTAAATAATATATCTTGGAATATATAATATATATGCAAGAATAATACATCTTTAGAATCTAGGAATTAGTAGTGTAGCTACAAATACATTGACAAAAATTTCTAGCAATCACTTATTTGTTTTATTTACATATTAATTTATTTGGTTTTAGCCCTCCCAAGAAAAATCCCAAACAAAACCAGACCAAAAGCAAGACCATTCATTCCTTTGCAATATACGTGTTTGCAGCAAAGTTTTCATTATCATCAGAATACTTTTCTCTACCATTTTAATATTAGAACTATTTCTAATACTAGAGCTGCTTCTTTAACAAACCACAATGATAAGAAATGACTAGTATAATGACTTATTTCGAAAGCACAAATATATTTTTTCTGTTTTTTACTGTAAGGTTATTAAAGTGAAGTCTGGTTAAATGTCTATTTCATCAGTCTTCCAGAGAAGTGATATTTTAACTAATCTAGGTCACAAAAAATGTGCTGGATTAAAGTTTTCCAAGTGCCAGAAACTGCACATAAGACATACATTTATTCCACCTCAAATAAAACTGCATATACTCAACTAACTTTTCACTGCTTTTCCTCATCTAAAGTTCAAAAGCTGTGTAATGTTTTATCTGTCACGCCTAATGGGAAAAAAGAAAAAAAGTCTGTGACAGAGGTTTAAGAAAGAAGACATGGGAAATGTGTGTTCAACCAGAAGATAAAGATTTTCACCTGAAATGGTGGAAAGAAATTTAAAGAATCTGTATTGTTTTCCAGATAGAACCATTGTAAATTGGCATAATAAATGAGCATGCCCTAATTACTCTGGAAGTTTCAGAAATGAGAATCATAAAGCTGTCATTCAGAGTAAGGACATTCTTCTACTTCACCATGCATTACGCTGGAGTGAGTGGTAAACAGGACATTAGCATTTCACCTTGTCCTTGGCAAAGCATGCCATTGTTACTAAAAGTAAAAGCTTTTTGGGTTAGAGAACCCATTTTTATATATGTATCTAATGACTAATGTAGTCAGTCTGAAGTCTGATGGGAGCCTTTCAACTATATTCTAAAAGAAAGAGAAAAAAAATGCAAAAAAAACCCTGATAATGGCAGTCTTTCAGCTAGTTTGATAGTAAAGTTTTATATGGCCCTGTAGATGAGACATAATTTTAAGTATACTTTCAAAAATAACGTGAACAATTCTGTGATTCCATGGATTTAATAAGGCACATTTATAGAAAAAAAAATAACACAATTATATCTACTTTCCCTTGCTTTCTACATCACTCCTTGTCATTCTCTATCAGAAATAGCTGTATGAAACAAGATAGGCCACCTCTATTTCCATCTTGGTTAGCAGGACTCAGTTCTGCAGAAAAATCATAAAGTTTATTTGTGACATCATGACTAATGTTCAGTGTAACCGGTCTTATCACGAGTTTTGGAGTAAAGATTCTTTGAACAGTAAGCCAGAAAAGATGGGTCACAAGCAGAAACAGCATAAAAATATCTAGAAAAATATTAAAAAGGCAAAAGGCATAAAGAATCATTTAAAGCTAGTTCCAGTAAGGGCATGCCTTCCAAAACTATGTACCACAAGTATGCTACGAGGATTCATGTTCCATTTCTCTGCATATTTATAATGTACTGGCAGAATTCCCTTTCTTATTCTACCATTAATAATCAATAATGTCAGTGGTATATCCAGGCAGCGATACTACCAGTAGTGCACGGTAATGGCAACAGCAATGGAATTTTATTTATTTTTTTTAATTATTTTAATTATAGTAACGATTGTTTCCAGTAGTTCCTAAAGTGTGTTTAATATTATATAAACAATATAAAGGGCATGGTAACATATGTGCAGTATTTAAAATTTTCCATTATCCTCTGTTTGCCAGAATTCAACAACATGAATGTTCGTGAACATCTATGTGACATTCAGTAAGGCAGACCTCCATAAAAGGTGAATGCAAAATGTGTATTATTCAACGGCTTATGATTATGCCAGATCAAAACAGAATCAATAATCATTATTTCTTTGCCAAAATTTTAACTTACTATTCTTGGTTACTTTGCTGCAAATGTGGTTGAAATAAATATGCCTACATAAATAAGTAATGAAAAAAACATTCCACCCTTTCACTTTTCATTTAGTACAAAAGATTAATATTTAATTTCAAAAGTCCAGTTTTCTTCTTCCACCAACTACTAAGCAAAACCCCAGAAATCCCATCAGCATGAAAAATTTTAGGCAAGTTAAGAGATTGAATGTAAATGCTTGATCTAGTATAAACCTAGTAGACTTTTCTCTTTCTTGGTTCTATATGTACCATATCAAGGCTAGGATTATCAGGAAACTGAACATGTTTAAGGCAGCTTTGGCTTCATAAAACCAGTTTTACTTGCAGACGCTTGGCACTGATCCTGCAGCAACAAGTGTTTTAAACTTTTGTCATTTGAGGAGTATATGCATCCACAGTCATACTTAATTGTAAATTAAGTACAGCAATTAAGTACAGCAAGAAAACCTTTCTTCGTAGTACAGAGAGTACAGAAAAGGAAAAAATAAATTACCATAAGTTTTTTCAAAGAAATATTAAAAATAAACACAAATTTTCATTAATTGGGTCTAGTTATATTTTTCATCAGCAGAGCTGTTGAAATGAAAGGTATTTTAGAGCAAACAAAAGTCCATCATATGGTACAAGGAAAGACACATAATAATTAACCCTTAACAAGGGAAGCACTGTGTGGTATCGGCTTATAAATTCTCTTCAAATTAGCTAGATTTCAAATGCTGACATAGTCTTAAACAAAGAGAAATCTGGAAATAGCCCAGCAGCTCTCCTAAGGAGCACTGTGGCTCTGACATCTTTCTGTGCATCAACATCTCCCTTCCTCCTTTCCAGGCTTTGAGGCTGGGATTAAAGATTTGGATTTTTGTATCTGCCAAAACTTCTGTGCAAATACTTTGTTTTGACTGAGTAGCATAAATGGGTGAAAAAGAGGAGCACAAGGAAGAACGGGAATGTTTAGTCAGCCTTTTGAGCATGCAGCAGTTCAGGGGTCTGGCTGCCTCCATGTGTAAACAGAAGGGCAGGAACAAGAGACCCCCATCATGGGCTGGCAAGTGGCCCATGCTCCTACTCCCTGCCTTCTTCTGGTGACACACTTGTTGAAGGTATGTGTGCTTTTAGACGAGAATACAGTTGTTTGCATGGGAACGCAGAGTGGCTTAAAGGATCATTCCTACTTTCTTACTTCAGGATGACATCTAGGGTACAGCACAACATTGTGAGAAAACAAAAAAACAACAAACAAAAAAACACTAAAAAAACAAACAAAAAACCAAACGCACAAAACCCACCAAAAAAGAAAAAAAAAACACAACAGAAAAGGAGTTTTTTACAATACAAATGTATTGTAGTGTCCCCACACTACTTAAACACTTCAAATATGATAATTTTTCAAGATTTCTCTAAGCTTCCAACATTACAAGCAAGACAGAAGAAAATCTGTATGTGTCAAGATACCAAAATTAAAATATCTGCAGTAACATTAAATGTGTAAACTTTATTAAGTTTTGCTAGGCACTTCAGATTATAAATGCAAATGAAATGTTATGCTAGTTAACTCTAGCAAATACTGTACAATTACTGCTATAAAATGACACACGTAGTTTCTTACTAGTTTTCTGGTGACTACCATCAAGTATATGCTTTCTGGAAAGTATGTTTATGCACTTTGACAGTTGGGAAGGAGAGTACTTTTTTTAAGAGGATGAAAATTCTTTGTATTCATATGAAAATGTTGAAAACCTTTTCACAGATCTTAAATTTCAATATTTTTCCTTATGAAAGTTGAAAAGGATTTTTTGGGGGGGAAATAGGATCTCATTTCACACAGCATAAAGAGAGTGAGAGAGAAGCTTTCTAAAGATACTGTTTTAAAACAGAGACAAGAAAACAGGATTGAACATACAAAGAAAGCTAAAGGGGTGCAAGTATACAATATATTCTTTATCTTCCGTGAAATGGGAACTGTTTCGAAGCCTTTGAGGCTTAATCATAATGAGTGATATGCCATACGATAACTCAAAGCTTCATCTCAGGATCTATCCACACTAAATCTTTGTTGCTCCTGAAAACTGCAGCCTATTTCTCAATAGCTCACTGAACTGAACTTACATACTTTCTTCATCTCCTGCTCCGGCAAGTGCAAGACCTTTGATTAAACCCAAGGGAACTCGTGTTTTTAGCAGGAATCTTTAGAAAGAAAAATGGGACTTCCATTACTTCTTTGAATGAAATAAGACTAATCCACTTTGTTTTGAAACTGAAAGCAAAAGGAAAAGAGGAAGGGGAATGGGAAAGTGGCAATGGAAGATGGGGAAGACGGATGAAAGAGAGAATGGAATGGAATCAACAAAGCTTGTAGCTGGGAAATGCTGGCCTGCAGATTAATCTAGCCCAATCTGCAATAAATTCAGGATGTGATCTGCTCAGCATCAACAATGAAATCAGTTTGAATGATACTTCATAAATCATTCAGTAATTCTTTAAAACAATGAATATTTGGCAAGATTCTTTCCCTTTCTGCCTCCTGAAAGAGGCTGCATTTTTAAAATCTCTCATTTCAGAAAATTTTCAATATGCTTAAGTATGAGCTGCTCCAAAAAGCATCTTTAGTTCTGTATTTCAACAAATTAACTGAGAGTGAATACACAAAGAGACTACCTCTCCCAGATTAACGTGAGCAAAAAATGAACTAATAAATAAACTCCAAACCACCCTTTTTCCTTAAGAAACTTTTTTACTTTGCTGAAATGCTGATTCTAATACAAACTATCACAGAAATTGTTGAATAAGCGATTTGCTACTTCTGCCTCCAGGAATAAGTGATACTTTATAGCCAAATTCACCCTGACACAATTCTTACTACATAAGATTCTGAGCTATTGTGAATCAATTATTTACCTGAAAAAAGGCACAGTAAGTCAATATAGCTAAAAACACAAACTCACCACCACAAAAAAAAAAAAAAGAAAAAAAAAACCCAAAAACCAAAAAAGCCAACAAACAAATAAACAACAAAAAAAAAACCCAAAAAAAAACCACAAAAAAAATCCAAAAAAACTCCCACTGAGGTTTAACCACAAGAGTTGCCTTGGTTTTAATCAAACCTATTTTGATTAGGCCCAGTTGAAGTTACACTAAGGCAGTTTCTTTTATAATATCTGTAGCGGAGGTATACAACATATGGTCATCAGTGTAAGTATTAATTGTAAGAACAGATCCATGGCATGAAATCTTACTATTGTATCTTAAGCATGCCTTTGTGATTCCTTGGTTTACACTCCACAAATGTGTGATCAAATGAATTCTCTTCCTTTTCCTTGACTATGCAGATTTTTTTGGACGTGGAATTGCGTAAAGCACAATACTATAAATACAGTTTGAAAATATCCTTTAAGAAAATGTGGAATGTGTTGTCCAAGTTCTCATGACAAAATCCTGGAGGATACGACTGGTAGCTTGAGCGTACTGGCTTTTTTCCAAGCTCTAATCAGACCTGCAGGGCTGACCTCTGTGCTACGGTGTAGACAATAGATTCTGGCAGCATGACATTCTCTGTCCCCAACAAAGTATGAAACAAATTGCTGAGATCATAATAAGGCCCTCTGATTATTAGTAAGCAATATTTTCAGTTTAATTCAATAGTTAAAATATCGTACCCAGCTAGTTTTATTAAATCAACAGTAGAAATTTTTGTAATGTGAAATTTCCCTTCTGCAGTCTTCATCTTACAGGTTTTTATTCTGAGTAAGCTGAAGGAACCAAAAGTAATAACTGACATTCAGACTCAGAAGGGAATAAGTACAGACACAGGAACATTCCTGAAGTAGCAGGCTATAGTTTTATTAATTCAGTATACATGGCATGTAAGAAGACTCTGTCAAGAGATAACAAGGCTACCACCCTTGAGAACTGCTTGAGTTCATTTAAAGATTCAGACCAATCTTTAGTTCTCTCATCTTTCTTCTTGGGGGGAATGGAAGATATTCAAGATGGGATTCAACTGTCAAATTCCTTTGTTCTGTGATTCTCACAAGTCAAACTATTAAAATACCAGTTCACCTCTTGCAAGATGAGTCTTCAGTTGTTTGCACACAGTAGACATGAATCACAAACCAAACTAATTAAACACTTACACAGATCTGGTTATTCACTTCTAATTAACCATTCACATTTTCTCCTCAATGTCTCCAGAATGTTATGAGGAATGAAACAAAAATTTTCTGAACTTCTCTTGACTCTGACTGTCATTCAGTCTTTAGCCTCAGGAAACAGATTGGTCACAGCTGCAACATCCCAGACAAGGTTTCTGCATTACAAGAAACATGAACAGGACAAGGCAGAGCCACAGAGACACTTACAAAGTTCAAATAATTGAATAGAGAAAGTGACACCCATTATCAGCTCTTTGGGGTACTCCATGAAACGCATAACTCCTTTGCAGCAGAAAGTGCATGTTTTTCGTCTTCCTCCACAAACCTATTTTATAAAATAAGACCACTTAGTCTCTGTCTCATAGCACAGGTTCAGATACTATACCAAAACCAAAACTATTAAAAATATTTGCACTATTAGTTCAAAAAGCTGCACATTATGTAAATATTTGAAGAAGCAATTATGCTGTTCCACCCCTTAAACTGCTACATTTGTGTAAGGATGGATAGCTGCATATCAGAAAAAAAAAATGTCCTTATTATGCCTGGAGCTCTCTGATATTTGAGCATAATGTTCTCAAGATATCATTGGGAATAAAGTTATTTCACTGTGATGACCAATAAAAAATATCTATGGAGTAAATAGACTTTAAATGAAGAAAAGAATTAGAAAGCATAGAAAAAATCTATTAAATATACTACTCTGATGCTGAAAAGAAGGGAAATAAAATCATGGAACATTTAAGATCCTCCTTGTAAGAATATAGATATATTGAGTTTATCTTAGTTTTGTGTTAGAGGAAATAGAATACTTTAAGAGAGGAATTCCTTAAACTTGACTTTTCTAGTACGTCATGCCAAATGTAAATTGATTGCGTTATCTGACGCCTAAATTTATTTGGAAGAGACCTTTAAGGCACATGTATTATCTTCCCTCTGGAAAACTATTTCCCCTGGCAAGCTCTGCCTTCCTCTGCCAGCCAAAGACCACCCATTCTGCTGATTCCCTTCTTTAGTCTCTTGCGAGCTATCTGGTAAAAAGACTTACTTGACACTCATTCCAGGTCTTTATCTCTCATTATTATTACTAATCCAGTTTTGCCTTTATTTAGCCTTCTCTCAAGACTGAGAGGGATTCTCTCTGCATTTGAAAACTAAAGAATAAAGGAAGAAAAAATGAGGAAGCTTATGTCACATACTGGTTTTCCATGTCTGGAACGGAACATGTCTGCATTTTGAAAGAAGCAAGTATTTTAGCTGGAGAACTTAGACTGAGGAGTAGCTGAGATCATACCTCAGAGCCCCAAAACAGTGGCAACAATTGTATACCTAGTTAAAATTAACATGGACAGAACATGACAAGTGCAATTATGGTTACTTATTGGACAACGCTCAAGTGCAAGGGTTTAAATAGTGTACTGAAAAAGATTTCTGAATTAAATTTCTTATAGAGAATGGAACTCATGAGAAGCTAAAATGTTTGCTTTAAAGGTGCTGAACCACAGATATTGCTTCAAAACAGCCAAAACTGTATTATCTCCTAATTGCTGCTTTTACAAGACTTTAACACACCAGGACTTTGAAATTCTCCACACTGTCTTTTATTTCTTGAGAAACATTCCTATAGATCAGGAGTTGCTCAAAAAGAAGTCTCAGAAGCTTCTATTGTAACCATATAGTTTCTAAAGAGCTAGCATTTTACACTTTTTGATTGAAGGCATGAATTTGTCTTTCTTGCTATCATATTCACACAGTCAGACCAATAACATGCTTATCAATCTTGCCTGACACACTTCCTTGATCCTTTTTGTCCTTCCTCTATTTGGTAATACATTGCTCAATTTTTGGAATTTCTTGCAGTCAGTAAATAAATCCTATCTGACAAATCATCATGCTTCTGTGACTGGAAAGAGATCTTTGGGTCACAAAATTTAATGCTCTGTTAACTACACTGCAGATAACATTATGTGGTCAGGATATCAAGACGCAAAATATGAGGGGGTTTGTGCCTTTTTTGACTAGAAGATTGCTCTGGAATGAGATGCATGCATTAACTCACAAGCATTTCCTATCTGCATTTATCTTGCTAAACAAGCTAGACGTTTTCATTTCTCCCCACTTAGGTGAGGCAAAATGCACATATCTTAAGATCTTTAAAATGTTTAGGGAGGAGTCACTAAACAATCTTTTAGGTAGGAGATAAATTTGAGTGAGAGAGAACTGTTGCCTAGGAAGCCTGACACTAAAACTCCCATAGTGAAGAGGTAAGACATAGAAATGACAATGGGAGGGGAAGGAAGTGAAAGAAGCAGTATAAAACAAAACCTGAACTCTTGTCTCCTTTAAGACACCCAAAACCCCGTGTGTAGCTTAAACATAAGTGTTTTTACAAAGCTGCTTTCTGGACAGCCCTCTGATAGACATAGTTCTGCTGAAGGTAAGTTTAAAGTAATACATCCCAAGGAAGTGAATGCAGTCTCACTCCTTTCCTCTTCTTACTGCCTTACATTATTGAAACATAGGCTTTTCCAGCAGTGAGGAGAGGTGGAATATATCCAGGAAAATTACAATTCCCTTTTCCTGCACAGCACACCAGCTGCAGAGCAGAAATGGACAGGATGCTCCTGAAGTCTGTTAAAGCTCTTAAAGTTTCCTTTAGAGAATCTGCCCTAGGAGTAGAACATCAGCCAACATCAATGCAGTGACAGAGGGAATAATGCTACTTTGGGTTATGCACATAACTTTTTCCTCCCTGATCTTGGCTGCTCTTACCCACTATTTGAAGGATGAAATGGATAGACTATTCAGAACAGGTGATAAAAAAATATAGAGAAAAAAATTACGACAGGAAAATAGGAACAGAAATTAAGGGATTTTTGCTGAAAGAAAATGTGTGGCATTACCAGATGTTTACCCAAAATATGAAACATGTATCAGCCAAGTTTGCTTCCCATTTCGAACAATTTAGTGAATTCAGTATGTGTGCAGTTTAGCCAGTCAATGCTGTAAGAAAAATACATCATAAATTAGTGACAAAGCTCATACTAAGTAATTAATGATTCAGTGATTAAGAAACAGAAATCAAAGTTGGGATGTTTGGATTCTTTCCTACACTCTGCCAATGATTTCCTTTCATATCTTCAGTAACACTTGATATCCCTCCATAAGAGATTTCTACTGCAATGTTTGGTAATAATTCTCACCCTTATTTATGATGTATTTGAAGATTAGAAAATAATGAGTACATTGCATTTTCCTAGGGATTTTCCTATACTTCAGACAAGAATCCTACAAGGCACATCTCTGTAAAAACAATGTAATTATTGCATTAAACAAAAAGGTCATCCACTGACCAACTGTGTCTATTTAATAAGAACATTTCTGCCAAGATAAGACTCTTACTGCTATTTGTATCTAGCAACAGTGTGCGAGGTGGTAAGATTATCCTTGCCTCTCTATACCCACCAGCAATTTTTCTTCTCCCAGACACAACAACTGAAACCCATGAAAAAGACTTGCTTTGTAATACAAGGCATCCTTTTGATTTATTATCATTATTTAGCTTTTTTTTAAAAAAACAAACCCAACCTTATATTAGCTATAGGTCCTTCCATGACTAGCAGAGAATAAATACCTGACTCTGAAAGCATGACATTTATTAAATTCATTATATTCTAACAGACTGGTTTTCTAATTGCAGCAGCAGTAGATAGCAGCTGGTTCCAGAATCTGCAAATGAATGAATCCATCATACCATGATTGGTAGGTTGTGAAAAGGTTGCTTAGTGTTATAAAAATCTTTGTTTATCAAACCAAAACAAACTATCCTAACCAGGGTGCAGAAGAGGCTTCCTTCAATTTTCTCCCAACTTACTCAAACAACGATTAACTTTTAATTTTGTGTAGATGGATATATTTTACATCACAACTGAGTGTGCTTACATGTCCAGCAAAAGCAAGAGATACTGTGTTTGAAATTCAGTCCAATAAAATGCACTATAAGAAACATTCGTTAGTCTAAAGTGAATAAGCAGGACCAGGAATGAAGAACCAAGACACAGAAACACCAATTTTAAATATCTTTTAAAATTACTTATTCTTTTGGTACAACAAAACCAAACATAGCAAAGACTTTCCATTTTTATGTTATTGATGCCTATTTCTTCTTCACAATTTGTAAGATGAGACAAATGTGGGTTTTTTTACTTGGCTCAGAATGATGATAAAGAATGAAAAAAACCCCTATAATAAACAAACGAAGGGGTAATATAAAAAGACCAAATTTACTAAAACTGTCTATGACTTTGGATTCCCAAAACACAAGCAAACACACTGCAAACTAGGCACAGGCTTGCTTCTATAAGCAAGTCAAAATGTGAAGGCAGCAGCACACAGTTAACTCTAACCTGCATTTGCCTTCATCTCCTGCATCACTCTCAAATTCTGGTTGCTTTGAAGAAAGCAAAGGATATGGAGACAATAGTGTCTCAAGGTTCAAGCAACAGGAGAAAAATGTGCAGTTTCTGTTTTATCTGCAACATTTTCAGATCTACATTAACACTTTTAACTAGCAGACTGGTCTCCTTTATTCACTGACTTTAACTGTTTTTTCTTTTCAAGGGATAGCCCATTGTTGTATCATTAATGTCCCCATAGTAATAGTAAGTCAAGTGTAT